>NC_139717.1:26992018-26999518 GCF_964188405.1 Protomyctophum parallelum
TACAGTATAATCAGACAGTTCCCAGAAAGAGCGAGAGAGAGGAGTGTGTGTGTGTTTGTGTCCGTGTTTGTGTCCGTGTCCGTGTGTGTGTGTTGTGTGCGGGCGTGCGTGTGCGTGTGTGTGTGTGTGTGTGCATGTGTGTGCGTGTGTGTGTGTGTGTGTGTGTGTGTGTGGGTGGGTGAGAGAGAGAGAGAGAGAGAGAGAAAGAAGGAAACAGAGATAGAGAGAGACAAGAACATGGCCTATCATTGAGAATATTTCAGGAATCGAGAAAAACTGGACTGGACTGTCCCTGTTTATGCACTGATGTGGTGTTTTTCTTTTTTTTTCGGTCTGACATTTTAGAATTCTCTGTTGTTACCCGCTGCCCCAGGTGGTTGTGGAAATATCTTCGACCCGTGGGAGTTGGTATAAGCTGTCAATTACAGCCACAGCCACACACACACACATGCACGTGTGCGCACGTGCGCGCGCGCGCGCACACACACACACACACACACGCACGCACGCACGCACGCACGCACGCACACACACACACACACACACACACACACACACACACACACACACACACACACACACACACACACACACATGCCTATCTAATGGTGTTAACAATAAGAGTGCCACTTTCTGCAGGCCACCAGCGTTCTGCTCACAGTACGGTAGACGACGGGTGTCTTCAGTGAGCAGAGCGCTGAGCCCTGCGGTGGTGCAGGCCCTATAGGTCATGCTCCACTTGCAGGAGGAGAGAACCAGAATATCAGCATATTTCTGGACAGGCTGTACTGCAAGTCTCGAGGTATCGAGAGGGGGATCCAAACTCATAAAAACAGGTCATAAATGCACACACTGTACTCGCGAATACAAGTGGGTATAGCAGGCATAGGCATGTGCAGATGCAAGGCATCTGCATTTGCGTGCACGTAGGTCGCACGCACGAACGCATGCTCAAGTTTTAAGCTTTAATTTGTAAATATCAAGGTCACCATTTAAACCCACATACTGTACATGGAAATAGCATGTAGCTTCCTATGCATGATGTCCACCAGTCAGATAGTAGGCCTATAGTCTTACTCTTTATGGCCCTGCATGCTTGAACTGAGTGTGCTGCTGCTGCTGCATGTGAACAGCCAAGGACCCTGCTGTTCTAACATCAATTTAAGGATTTGATTCAGTGACAGATTATCTGCCGTTTAAGAGGCTGTTTGCAAAAAGCATTGAAAAGCAAAGATCTAAACATTTGATTTGTGCTGGTATATTCGTTTTCGTTCTGTTTATTGCTCTTTCAACCACTGGAGCTCGAGGGTGAATCCACGACAAAAAAAGATCTAGGCTACAGCACAGGCGATCATACGACATGGCTAAATTTAAACGGGGATCAACCAACGATAAGCAAAGGGCCTTATCTTTTCATTAAAATGAGACGTCTTTATACAAGGTTTGATCAGACACGGTTCCCAGAATAGTTGCCTGGAATCGGCGATTGAAATTGCCTTGAGCTATCTGTTTGCTCTCAGAATTGGCATGCTACCGGTGATGCTGCTAATGGTTAGTTCTTTATTCACACCATATGGTTGTCAAATGCAAGAAGGAGACTCACCGTAACGCAGTGAGACGCCACAGTAAATATTCACACACATTGTGGTGACAAGATTGTAATCTCAAAGGAGATGACTAGGGAAGATTTTATGATTTTCCTCATTTTATTGTCTTGGTGTTTTAAACGAACCATACACACACACACACACACACACACACACACACACACACACACGCACACACACACGCACACGCAACATTTTATCCATCTAACACATCTTTAATTCGCTTTTGCAACGCCATAAAATTCCACACAATTATTATTACTTCTTCTGACCTCTAAAATTTGCTGATCAGATCAGATTTATCTCCAGACGTCACTTCAGCTGACAGCTCACTGTCAACGGCGTGGCCGCGCTTCGCTCACTTTTCTCGAACGATGGTTGGGAAAATTTACGATAAGAGGGGAGCCTGTTACGGATTGAACGGTGATAAGATAATGAAACACACAGCCCTGGTCTTGCACAACGCGCGCTGTTGCAGCGCTCCTTGGCAGTCACAGCTGAGACAGAGGGGATACGGCTCTAAGCGGAGCCCGCTTGTCATTTGAATTTTTGATCGCAACCATCTGCAATGTTGCTGGTGTCATTTATTTACAATGACAGCAGGAATCTCACCCGACTCCCTCCATGGGATTTGGACATGCTGCGTGTGCACGAGGGAGCATGTCTGTGTGTGTGTGTGTGTGTGCATGTGTATTTTGTGTTTATGTGTTTACGACGTATGTGTATTCGTGTGGGTACGTGTGTATTTGTACCTATACAGCAGATGTGTGTAATTGATGGATTTGTGCATAAATTATCTGTGTGCATCTACAGTATGTGTGTGAATTTGTACTGTACGTGTGTGTGTGTGTGTGTGTGTGTGTGTGTGTGTGTGTGTGACGTGCGTGTGTGTGTGTGTGTGTGTGTGCGTGTGTGCGTGCGCGTGCGTGTGTGAGCATTCATGTGCTTTTGTGTTTATGTAGACTATGTGTATACATTTACACGTGTGTCTTTGTACATACAGTACATGTGTGCATATTCGAAGCATTTGTATGTATGTCGAAGCATCTGTGTGTGCGTCGTATACGAGTACATTTGTACGTACAGTAGCCTACATATGTGTGTGTGTATTTTATGTATATGTTATATGTCCCTGTGTGCGTATAACAGAAGTATGTGTGTGTATCTGTACTGTATGTACAGTGAAAGGCCGTTGGAACAGGGAGAACAAAGGGGTAGTGGAGAGAGACAGGACAGGTCTGAACTCATACAACATGGTTGACTGTCAAACCTGTGCCCCTGGCCTCACTTTCCTCCCCGCCAACGGAACACAGTGTACAGTGAACTCTACACGGTGAAACGCCGGGTGCTAATGTAACTCTGAGAGACGCACACCTCGCCACGGGTCCAGTCGCTTCCATTTTGTACATGTCTCGGGGAGTAAACGAACACCGAGGATTTCAGTGTGTGTATATATAGCCTCTATCTGTATACAGGAGGACCAAATGGAAAATGGTTTCAGGGCCTTTTTTGGCGTTCGACGTTCAACGGGTTCAACTAGAATCTTTAACAAGGTTACGTCAGATCGGTCACATGGAGAGTAGACGGACGTGAACATAAAAATGTGCTCTAAAATATGATTCTCGTCACGGACTTGGTCCCCAGAAAATGATTATTATTATTATTATTTTAGATCATCTACACTCCTCAGGAAGTAAAAAATAATAATAATGACACATATCAGTATATTAAGGTGCATTCACACCAGGCACATTAAATAGAATTGGGTCACTTGCGGTATATGAATGATTATAATTCATGTTGTCTCTCAATACAGACTCTCTACAGTCTGTAATTCCGCCTCCTTTACCGTTCGGAAATATAGTTCAAAACATCTTTAATGAAAAATAATGGAATGTCCATTTCTGCTTAGCAGCAAGCTAGAAGAAATTAGCAGTAGGATTATTATTTATTATTTTTACGCGACTGCAAATTGCGAAACGGAAGTTTTGGGAGGTGGCGATTAAAATTTGTGCCGATTTTCACCGTTTCCGATGAACAGACTTTTAGGGGGAAGTGTGAGCCAACGGTCTGTTTGGAGACGCTAGGATTCATTGGCTCAGAAGATGTCACATGACCACAGAACTAAGTAGGTGTGTGTGTGCACCTTAGTATGCTGTAGAGCAGTGGTTCCCAACATGGGGTCCCCAGCTCCCCAGGGGTCCTTAAGGGAGTTCCAGGGGGTCCCCAGCTCCCCAGGGGTCCTTAAGGGAGTTCCAGGGGGTCCCCAGCTCCCCAGGGGTCCTTAAGGGAGTTCCAGGGGGTCCCCAGCTCCCCAGGGGTCCTTAAGGGAGTTCCAGGGGGTCCCCAGCTCCCCAGGGGTCCTTAAGGGAGTTCCAGGGGGTCCCCAGCTCCCCAGGGGTCCTTAAGGGAGTTCCAGGGGGTCCCCAGCTCCCCAGGGGTCCTTAAGGGAGTTCCAGGGGGTCCCCAGCTAAATGATAGTTTGGAACCAAATGGACCCTATATGAGTCTGTAACTCTGAGAGTGCACAAATGGAACCCTAATGGGTCCCTTTGGTTCCATTTGTACACTCTCAGAGTTAAATCAACATTGATTTTACAACATAAATTGGGGTCTCAGAGATAGTCAAACTGGGGGTCCTTGAAATTAAACATCACTGCTATAGAGCCGTAGAAATATTATGGGGGTCTCTGGCATATCTCTTCAAATGGGGGTCTGCAGGCTGATTAGTGTAAATTTGGGGGTCCTTGACATGAAGAAGTGTGGGAACCACTGCTGTAGAGTGTAGACTACCCTAATGCACTGCAGAGTCCAGAGTGTTTAACCATGACCCCACATGGACCCTGTTCTGACACGCCGCAGACCTAAACTATCGCTCAGTATTTCACAGAGTGGCCGAGTGTAAATTGCACAGACCTGATTCTTGATATGCTCACTCCGTGGAGATCATATGACTGCTATTAATCCATCATTAAAAATACAAAATCAAAAGGCTAAGAAATGTTTATAAAAGGCTTTTGTTGTATATATGGAACGGAAAATATTATAGCTGCAAATGAGACAGTACATGACCCTCTGCAAAAACATTCATGTTTGATCCATTAAATCTGATTCTGTCCAGGCCTTCCAGCATCTTTTAACATTTTACACAAAATGGTAATATACTGGTAAAAAAAAATAGAAAAAAGAGAGAGGCCCATTGTGTTGTGCTGTGTTTCCCATCTGGTACGTATTGTGCAGTGGCAGCGTGTGTTGGTAGAGAACCAACACTGACTGACTGACTCTCTCTTCACATTGAGACAACAAACTGACTCTCCTCATTGATACAACAAACTGACTCTCCTCATTGATACAACAAACTGACTCTCTCCTCATTGATACAACAAACTGACTCTCTCCTCATTGATACAACACACTGACTCTCTCCTCACATTGAGACAACAAACTGACTCTCCTCATTGATACAACAAACTGACTCTCCTCATTGATACAACAAACTGACTCTCTCCTCATTGATACAACAAACTGACTCTCTCCTCACATTGAGACAACAAACTGACTCTCTCTTCATCACATTGATACAACAAACTGACTCTCTCTTCATCACATTGATACAACACACTGACTCTCTCCTCACATTGATACAACAAACTGACTCTCTCTTCATCACATTGATACAACACACTGACTCTCTCCTCTCATTGATACAACACACTGACTAGCTCTCTTCATCACATTGATCTGTTGCTCCTCATCTTTTGCTATTACTGTACAAAAGCATTATTCAACCCGTTCTGTTGTACTGTTCTGCATGTTTCTACACCATACTGTCCATGCCTAACAGGAACAAACTTTTCAGTATCACCCGTATTGCTTCCAAAATCATCGGACTTCCTACACCCACACTTTCTGATATGAACAATAACGCCATCACACGACTAGCACTCTCGATATCAAATGACACTGATCATCCTCTGTATCGTTTCTTTAACATCATGCCATCTGGACAAAGATACAGGACCTTGCCCTGGAAAAAGGTCCGTTTTAGTAGGAGTTTTGTCCCCTCAGCCATCGCGGCATTAAACAAACTGCCCCGCCGATAGGATGATTCTGTACACAGTGGGGAACTCATGTTTTGTTTTTTGTTTTTTGTTTTGTCTTGGTGCTATGTGCTCTGTGTTGTTTTTGATGTGGGTGTTGAACTGTTGAACAGATTGTGAAGACAAATATCCTTCGGGACAATAAAGATTATTATTATTATTATTGATACAACACACTGACTCTCTGTTCATCACATTGATACAACAAACTGACTCTCTCTTCATCACATTGATACAACACACTGACTCTCTCCTCTCATTGATACAACAAACTGACTCTCTCTTCATCACATTGATACAACAAACTGACTCTCTCTTCATCACATTGATACAACACACTGACTCTCTCTTCATCACATTGATACAACACACTGACTCTCTCTTCATCACATTGATACAACAAACTGACTCTCTCTTCATCACATTGATACAACAAACTGACTCTCTCTTCATCACATTGATACAACAAACTGACTCTCTCCTCATTGATACAACAAACTGACTCTCCTCATTGATACAACAAACTGACTCTTCACATCATACTATAATTAACCGAATGTCTGTGTGTCCGTGTGTGTGTGTGTCTGTCTGTGTGTGTGTCTGTCTGTCAGAAACAGTGCCGTAACTCCTTACTGCCTGCACCAATCACTCACACAGGCATTGACCATATGCATATGGAGGGCGTAACGAAGCCCTTTTTTCGATTTGACACATTAATGATTATTAATTAATTTATTAGTCAATTACAATCGCACCCGGGTGCAGTACCCTTCACGGCCACAAGGGGGGGCAAATATCTCACAACGGGTAAGGACTAGTTGATACAACAAACTGACTCTCCTCATTGATACAACAAACTGACTCTCTCTTCATCACATTGATACAACAAACTGACTCTCTCTTCATCACATTGATACAACAAACTGACTCTCTCCTCATTGATACAACAAACTGACTCTCTCTTCATCACATTGATACAACAAACTGACTCTCTCCTCATTGATACAACAAACTGACTCTCTTCATCACATTGATACAACAAACTGACTCTCTCCTCATTGATACAACAAACAGACTCTCTCTTCATCACATTGATACAACAAACTGACTCTCCTCATTGATACAACAAACTGACTCTCCTCATTGATACAACAAACTGACTCTCCCTCCTCATTGATACAACACACTGACTCTCTAATCACATTGATACAACAAACTGACTCTCTCGTGTGCTCGTATGTGTGTTTGACAGTGCGCCTCTTACGCTGCAGTTTATGCGTGTGTGTGCATGTGTGCGTGCATGCATTCATATAGTATACAGTGTGTGCGTCTCAATGTATGATTTTGGCTAAATGCCCTTATATTGCAAAATGTGCAAATACATCTGTGATGTACAGGATAGACAGGATGGCTGGCCTCAGAACGGTTGCGGTTAAAGAAGACGATTGACTGATGACTGACATCCCTGAGGCATTGTGACAGATCAACCACTGGCATCCCTATTCTGTAGCTAGAACTTTCAGCGAAAATAGCTGAGCTACAAGCTCACAACTCATTGTGCTGCGACACGTTGTGAGCCTTAATTGTATATAGATCAGCTATTTTTGGCAAAGTTATTAAGTGCTGTAAACATAGCCGAAACAGGAGGGGGCCTAGTAGTATACAGCCCTTGGGAATTCAGTCGCTTGTACTTATACAGTAACAAAGGAGCCTACAGTAGCTCTGGCTTTTTCTCACTTTCGTTCTCTTTCTGTCTGTCTGTCTGTCTGTCTGTCTGTCTGTCTGTAAACGTT
>NC_139717.1:27004518-27022018 GCF_964188405.1 Protomyctophum parallelum
ATCATATTTATGTACTGTATACAGGAGAGAGGAGGTAAGAGATGAGATACAGAATGAAGTGATAGTTATGATCATATTTATGTACTGTATACACAGTGTGTGTATATATATATATGACGTATGTACCCCCTTTACACACGCACACACACACACACACACACACACACACGCTCTAAAAAGTTACATTACCATATATAGGTTATGTATGTATGTGTGTGTGTGTGTGTGTGTGTGTGTGTGTGTGTGTGTGTGTGTGTGTGTGTGTGTGTGTGTGTGTGTGTGTGCGTTTGCGTTAAAATAAGAGGATTGGAGCAATTAGTCAGAGGCAAAGCACAATGGGAGCAGAGGGGGAGTGTATATGAATTGATGTTAGTGAGGCTGGCATTACTGTTGACTCACACTCACTCACACACACACACACACACACACACACACACACACACACACACACACACACACACACACACACACACACACACACACACACACACACACACACACACACACACACACACACACACACACACACACACACACACACGTACAGAGAGCTTAGCAGCTCAATTAGAAACACACGTTTGAAAGAGAGCACTCTGTGCACTCAGTCTCACACATGTGCATATGAGTATCCACACTCAACCACGCACGCACGCATGCACACGCACGCACACACACGCACACGCACACACACACACACACACACACACACACACACACACACACACACACACACACACACACACACACACACACACAATGTCTGAACCAATTGTGAAAGGCAGAAGGTGACAGAGGAACTGCCCTCAGTGTTTTTGTGCGAGTATGCCTGTGTGTGCGTGCGTGCGTGCGCGTGTGTCACTTCACTGTTCGTAAGGACATCCTGCAGCACATGTGAGGGAAAAAAAGGTTAAGAAAGCTGATTAAAATTCATCCCTCTGCGCACAGTGAGGAGAAGAGGATTAATAGTGTGTGTGTGTGTGTGTGTGTGTGTGTGTGTGTGTGTGTGTGTGTGTGTGTGTGTGTGTGTGTGTGCTTGTGTGTGTGCTTGTGTGTGCGTGCGTGTGTGCGTGCATGCATGCTCTGTCTGCAGAGCAGTCTTTCCAGTTGAACTGGCATTAGTCAAGTATAAGTCAATCAAGCTGACAGTGTTTCCAATGCTCTTCCACGGTGGTAACATTGCTGCTGTTAATTGCTCAATTTATTCGTTAGTTACCCCAATTAAAAAAAAAAAGAAGAAGCAAGAAGGGAAGAGCTACAGAACAAGCTTTAGCGGCGACAACAACAACAACACGGTTACCAGAAGTCGCCCGGGGATCAGATACGTAATGTGGAACTGATTTCATGTAGTGTTTCTTGAGGTTCAGATATTATTACACAGTGTTTAGCTTGTTGAGGCGCGGCTGCTGTGCTCACTTACGGTTCAAGCATCTACACTTAACCCTAGCCTGGGTAGGTTAACCCAATTTGGGCGGGAACCCCTTTTGGTGTTTTAAGTGTTATGTTATACTTGGGGGTCCCTGACATGAAAATGTTTGAGAACGACTGACTGACATAGAAACATTTTTTTCAGAAAACTGTTAGGATTTACAGAATCGTCCTCAGGTCTAAATGGGTTAACCACGTAAACCCTATACAAACTTGACCGGGGTCTATACTTGGTCTGCTATATCCCCCCCCCCCCCCCCCCCCCCCTCAACACTAATATCTCTTCACCGGATATAGACGATCTTCTACACAAGCTCACACAATGTGTCACGTTGACCCAGAATAGGGACGCCAGGGTTCCTGTGGTTTTGTTTGAGTGATGTTTTTTTTTATTGACAAAAATGCATATACATGACCATATAATTGTACATATCTGTACAACACAGAGCTTGGTCCCATCGTGGTTAACCCATTCAAACTGCATCCGTGTCATTTTAGATTCTAGATGTATTATATATTATATTATAGCACATCGGTTGGCTATTGAGAAATAGCTGATACACACGAGCCCATAGCACGTCACTTTGTGCCGCACACTCTTTGAAAAATCTGGAACATTTGTGCGAATCTTTGAATATATATATATATATATTTTTTTGTTTTCTTTTTTATTAAATCTTTGCTTCTGAGGGTCGCTGGAAAAAAATATTTTCAGATGGGGGTCGGCGGCCAAGTACATAATAATTTTAAGGGGGGGGTCCTTGACATGAAAATGTGTGAGAACCATTGATACAGCAACATACTGTATACGCTTTTCAGAAAACTGTTTTAGATTTCAATTTTAAGACTTTTGTAGAATGGGGTCATCGGGTCTTAATGGGTTAAGTGAAAGTGTCTGATTCACATTGAATGATGATTGAAACAGCCAAGCTAGTCAATCAGTCATTTAGTCACCAAACCTTTAAATGAGGCTGCCAGTAGGCCAGCCAGCTAGGGAGCCCTCTAGTCTCTCAGCAGGTCAACCAGTCAACCCGTTTGTAGGGCATTATTCAAATCCATTTAGTCAGTTATAAGCTTAATCTTTAATACTCCATCATAGCTCAGGGTGTCCCTTGCCAAAAAAAAAAAAGAAAGAAAAAGCAATGCACCGTTAACTCTTTCCAAGCGACACTGACGTATACTACGGATTATAAATTAGGCTTTAATCAGCCATTCAGTCTAAAGAAGACACAGAGCCAGGCGGCAGCCAATCAGATCATCAGTCAGAGTAGTGAAAACACAGACAGACAGACAGACAGACAGACAGAGAGTCACTCAGACAGTCAGTCTTATCAGGGAGTGAACAGAACATGAAAGCACTCCAAGCCTGAATGAACCAGAGGACCAGAGCTTTGTTCAACACATTAGATTGCCACTTAAGGCAGTTTTAAGTTTCAGCTAAATTAAATTACACTTAATAGGTCTAATGAGGTCCAGTGTGCAAGAGACAGTGAGACACACACGCGCAAGCATGCAAGCACACATGCACACACAAGTTTTTATCATCACATTATAACACAGATAGAATGGACTCAATGGAGACAGACGACCTGGACACTTCAACATGGTGAACTGAGAGATACAAGAAATCACCAATCCCATACATATTGCAGACTCATAAATGATAGTGGATTTTAGATTTGTGTTTTACATTATTACATTTTTAGATAGGCAATTGCATTTTAGATTTGAAGTTTTATATTGTAATCAGCAAAAATAATTCAGTGTTTTTAATGGCACCTGTCTTTTAAACCTGTGATCATGCTGAAAGTTGAATAAACGTAAACATAAACAGAATGGTGGTGACTGTTAGGACCGACCCTTTAGCTCTGGTCCATAGCGTTAGAAGTACCGATATAGGCCTACTTCTCGTCCTTTCTAACGCTATATGGACCAGAGCTAAGGATCCATTTGTGACTATGTGAGCGTAACACTGTTCATTCCCGGCATCAGTAACCTACAGTGGCAGTTATCATGTTCTGCATAACATCCTGTCTGTCGTTCTCCTGGCTGAACCAATTTTGGTGTTTTAAACATTATCATTTAGCTATTAAAAAATAGCAGATCTACAAGCTCATAGCGCCACCGAGTGGCGCGCTACGAGCTTGTAGGTCTGCTATTTTTGAAAAGTCGTGAAAATGTGGCGCAAATTTGGAATATATATTTTTTCAGAACAAACGTTTTTAACTCAAATCTTTGCTTCTGGGGGGTTCCTGGAACAACATATTTTCAGATGGGGGTCGGAGGCCACTTACATATCCTTTTTGGGGTCCTTGACATGAAATATTGAGCACCACTGATACAGAAACATAAGGTTTTTCAGGAAAATGTCAGGATTTGAAGATTTTTTTTAAATTCACACGGCAGACTGCATGCTGCCTTCCTCGCACATTCAGGCCCAAATGATGTACGGAACGCACACACGCACGCACACATTTGTAGTACTATACTTATGAAGAGTGAAGATATACTTTTAGGAAAGAATTTAGGACAGCATCAAAAATAGATGAGAATAGGCGATAAATACATCAGTGCTTATAGATGGTCTATTTACACCAGTGAGCAATCAGGTAAAAATCTTTCATAACTCTAACCCTAAACCTAATCTCGAAGTTCCTACTCCTATAACTCAAACCTTCATCTTTTCCTTTTGTATAAATCATTTTAACCATAAAACTATGTATCTAATTCTACACTTTGAGGGACATTTAATAAAATTGTACATGCGCATGTACGCACGCTCACATAATATACAGTAGGTCAACACACACTTGTGTACGAGCATAATATACACATAGTGTACATTCACACATGTGCACATGCAAACACACACAACTGCTGTACTGTAGATGAAAAATGGCATAGTCTGTGGCCCGAGTTTCCTTGCTGATGTATGCAATGTGTGCGTTCATGTGTGTGTGTGTGTGTGTGTGTGTGTGTGTGTGTGTGTGTGTGTGCGCGTGGCTGCGTGCGTGTGCGTGTGTGAAGAATGATCCGTGTCATGGCTCAGCGTGTGGTAGTCACTAGGGGCATGTATCCATGCTGAGATGACCCTGGCCCTGAGTTGAACCTCTCCCAGGACGCTCCGTCTCCCCCTCTACACAATCTCTTCATTTGTCTTTCACCTTATTTCCGTTCTCTCTCTCCCTCTCTCGCTCTCTTCAAGATACATGCCCTCTACATGGTAGAGAGGGGAGACGAGGAGATGTCATGACAACCCTTTCTCTCTCCTCGTTGTGCTCAGACACAGACACTCTCTCACGGTTTATCTCTTCATATTTATATTCCCTTTTCTCCATCTCGTTTTCCCTTCCTCGCCGTCTCACCTCTGTCTGTCTGTCTGTCTGTCTCTCACTGCCACACACAAGCACAGGTGTATCACACAATTACATTGTGTAGTTGCACTTGGTGAATATTTCATGAAAGGTGCTGCAGCGACATCCTTCCACGCGTGCGTGCGTGCATGTGTGTGTGTGTGTGCCTGTAAGTATCTCTCATGCTCTCTCCATCTTGAGCTGGACTGGTAGTAGCATTAGTCTCAGTAGTAGTGTAACTCAAAGTTGGGCCGGGGACCCTCCGGGGATCCTCGGAATATAATATATCATTGGTAATATATCATCAAAATGAGTTTAACCACTTCTACCCTACATACATCAATTGTTTTGAAAACAGCCTATAGAAGCTGGTACCGTACATCGGCTACGATGGCGGTATCTGACATACACACTAGCTGGTTCTAAGCAGTGTTGTATCCACTGGAACATGAAACTCCACCGTAGACAGAGTCTTACGCCAGGTTTCAGAAACACATGCTTTATGGCTAGATTCTGCACTACGACCGGCCAAAATGTCTATAACGTTCAATTTCTGTTCACATTATACTGTACACATTTCTCTGGTTACTGTTAAGAGCGGTGGGATTAGCACGCTCCTCCAGTGGAAGACACAGTCAGTGCCAAACATTCATTTCATTCTAATATGAGATTTCCACGGCTTGTAAAACCAAAAACTAAAAAAATGTAACACCCACTCTTAGTCTTACAGTGTTATTGTTATAGAGAATAAAAAGCTAACTACAGACTAATTGAATTTTATGGGCTAACTATAAAGACCTTTGTGTGCGTGTGTGTGTGTTAGACACAAGGGGAGAGGAGATCCGCACACCGTTTTAAAATATCCCAAAATAATTTATTGACCGCAAAGCGGACGAAAAATACAACGTTTCGGGCTCACCGGCCTTCGTCAGGTATACTGAAACAGCGCGTCAAAGTGCTGGCATATACTGTAGGACAACGTCAGTTTGTGACGTGTGTGTGTGTGTGTGTGTGTGTGTGTGTAGGTGTGCGTGTGTGTGTGTACTGTTAACATCATAAAAAAAACCTGTATTTTCTATACCTCCCCGTAAATGTGTTTGTCTCAAATCTATCGTAGAGCGCATTGTGACTATATACTAACTAACCATATGACCTCTGTGCCCAGAGAGGTCGCAGGAGAGAGGTGGTGCGTGTGGCGACACCACAGTAAGACAAAGAGTGTTCATTTGATTCTGAGAGTGACGTGCACTCTCAGAATTAAATCTAGATTTAAGGAAGGAGTGACACCGACAGGGTAGATTTGAAGCTCTCTCTCTCTCTCTCTCTCTCTCTCTCTCAGCCCTTTTCTTTTTGCCCCACCACCCGATGCTCCTTTAATCACCTGGCTTGCACTCATTTCCATATTAAATAGGCTTTAATCATGAAAAGCAATCAGGCTCTTTGCATATTCATACGCCCCCCCCCCCCCCCCCCCCCGCTAACCCTGCACGCAGTAAGGCTTTCCCTGTCTCGCTCCGTCGCGAGCAGGGCATCCAGGCGGCATGCAGCAATCAGCAGGCAGCCGGCGTGATGCCAGGCACGGCCGCGCGCCATGAAAACACACTGCTGCGTCCAAATAACTTCACAGTTCACACGTAATACACGTATATACAGTACACTTTATACCTCTGCTCTGCCCCGAGAGGGAGGAGGACGGGAGATGAGCCTGATTTACACATGGCTGTATACAGTACGATGCATGGGGATGGTGTGTGTCGTAAATATTTTCGGCACGCCGCCATCATACCGATGGAGATTGAGAGAAATATAGGTATGAAGTGTGTGTGTGTGTGTGTGTGTGTGTGTGTGTGTGCGTGTGTGTATGTGTGCACGCGTGTGCGCGTGCATGCATGCGTTAGAGACAGAGGAACACAATAAAATGCTTAGCGTTAATTTAGCACTGAGAACAAAGTAACACATCTGGATCAATTAATACTGACGACATTACAGTGTGCAGAGAGATAAAAAAAGGAGAGAGAGAGAAAGATGGCAAGACTGATCCCTGATTTGAGCTGCGAATATTTGTACAGAGGCTCAAGGAAAAGTCGATTTGCATAATGACTTTGTAGTTTTGCATTAATCACATTTGCATATGAAACTGCGTTAATTACTCCTGATGATTTTTTTTTAAACTTGCTTCATTTGATGTCCATGCTCCGGGGTTGTGATTAGGGTTTGCACGGTGGCAGTTGTGAGGGTGGAGCAGAGTGTGCGTGCGTGCGTGCGTGCGTGCGTGTGTTTTGCATGTCTGAATGCAAGCGTGACCGCGTGTGTGTCTCTCTGTGTGTGTGTGCGCATGCTGTGTGCATATATTTTTGCTTGTGGGGACTGTTATCTCGGGTGAGTGTGTGTGTGTGTGTGTGTGTGTGTGTGTGTGTGTGTCTTCCCTGCACGTCTCAGCAGCCATCCTCTAGTGCTCTACAGAAGAACAGAGCTCTCTATACTTACAGTACACAGGGACAACTTTCAAAGAAATGCGACTCCATGCATGTTTACAATATTGTCCTGTGACTCACTCGTGTACTTTAAGATGACAGCAAACAGCAAAGAGAGAACAAGACAGAGAGAGAGACAGAGAGAGAGAGAGAGAGAGAGACACACACAGGCTGACAGAGGTTTGAGGTGATGAAAGCATCGAGGCCTTGCGTGTGAAAGTTGTGAACATATCATGGAGTCAGCCATTATTTCCCCATGTGTTGTAATTAGTATCTGCATAGTGTTCATCACTTAGTGACCACATAGTTAAGCAATATTACACGAGAGGGTGTTCTTTATCGTCATTAATGCACGCCTGCGGTGCCGCGAAAGGCATCGCAGAAATGAAGAACATACCCTTGAGTGTAACCCTATTGCAATTATACAACATTACCCCTTAAAACTAAGATAATCGCTGAAAAATAATATTTTTTTAATCACAGATGAAGACCACTACGACCACAAATGTCCAAAGAAAGTAGCTAGCCTAGCCACCGAGTCTGCTGCGCTCTGGGAGAAAAGCACGACCCTGAATTCTTTGATTATAGTTGTTCCAATATCGTGGTTAAAGCACGGCTAGAAAGCTGTTTCAACCAATCAGATTGCTTCCTCAAACAACCTGTTGTATAATATTCACTAGTATCCACAGTATTCACTTAGTATCCACATAGTATCAGTGGTGGAAAGTAACTAAGTACATTTACTTAAGTACAACTTTGAGTTATATCTCTACTTTACTTGAGTATTTCCAATTGCCAGTACTTTTACATCTCTACATCTCAGAGGCAAATATTGTACTTTTACTCCGCTAAATTTATTTGAAAACTTTAGTTACTATTACTAGTTACTAGTTACTTTGAAGATTTAGATTATTATTACAAAAACATACAGATCCGTCTTGAGCACATGACAATATAGAGATACTGTGTAACGATGGACAGAATCTGGAGGAGTATAATATCATAACATGTGTTTTGCAAAAGTCGGCCTCTTGGTGGCGCTATAAAAGGCAGATGTGAAGAAAATGCAGGGCAAAGGTTTTTCCTTGCCCTCTAGGGAGTGTGCACATATGGCATATGCCCGTGGGCCGACCCTCTGGTTGGGGGTCGGTCTGGGCCAAATGTTAAATGACTTATCTGTTGGTTGTGTATCATTTATGTCGTACTGTAAATGTGGTATAGTGTTAAGGGCTTGTATTTCAAGTATTTGTAGCCTATGGGCCTCGACCCAAAAAGTCAGTAGAGTATCTGCACGCTGGTTGTGGTGGGCCAAATTCCCCAAAAACGCACGCACGCACGCACGGACGCACGCACGCACGCACGCACGCACGCACAGACGCACGCACGCACGCACGCACGGACGCACGCACGCACGCACGCAGCCACGCACGCACGCACGCACTTTCACACACACGGAGGGCAACACATACTCTCTCCCCATGCCGTCGGCCTAGTGGAGACAACAATGTTTCATGCAGCACATGTTGTGAATGATGAGGTGATCATGCGTCATGCGTCATGCGTCCTGCGTCCTGCACCCTTGGCATTCTTCCGGACCCAAACTAGTGAAAATAGCAGATCGATTATTTTATGTTTATGTTTATGTTTATTTATTTGATATGGACATAACAATCACATTGCTCATTGCACAATTGTACAACTTGTAGATGCATCGTTTACAGTGTGTTAGCACGAGTGCTAGTTTTCACCACTTGTCCATAGGAGACATTTCTGAAAATACAAAGTTAAAAGAACACCCAATCTAAAAATAAGAAGTACATTCAATAAAAAGTACATTTAAGTGAAATGTACAGCAAGGTTACAGTACATTACATAACCTCCAGTACAAAAGTAAACATAATCATTCTCGTAACCAGTCAGGAGCTATACATGTGAGCACAGTTGATCTGATTTCAACCATAGTTTGAGACCTCTATAGAACACATTACCATCTGTCTCTAGTTTTAAGACCGTAGGCAAGGAGTTCCATAAGTTAGCTCCCTTTACTGAAAAGACAGACTGTCCGAATGTGTTGTTACACCTGGGAACAACACAGTTACCACTTGTTGAGGCGCGAGTGGTTGCTCTACCAGAGCTCGGAAGTCTAACTATCAGTCCAGAGAACAAAGGTGAGACATGACCCTGTAAACACTTAAAAAACATTTTTTCTATACTTGTTTTCTATTTTATGGGATTTCTTTAATTTTTCTTTTATTTGTGCATGAAATTACTGAGAAAAGTCATGATTGTTTTTTTTATTCATGAATTCTTTTGCTATTTATAAATAATAATTAAAAACGAAATATAGGAAAACAAAAATAAAGGGACCCACAAAAATATGTCCGTGACCCACAAAAGGATCCCGACCCACTCTTTTGGAACCAGTGTGTTTGTGCACACATAGGTCTGTCTGTCTGTCTGTCTGCCTACCTGCCTATATGCCTGCCTGCCTGCCTGCCTGCCTGCCTGCCTGCCTGCCTGCCTGCCTGCCTGCCTGCCTGCCTGTCTGTCTGTCTGTCTGTCTGTCTGTCTGTCTGTCTGTCTGTCTGTCTGTCTGTCTGCCTGCCTGCCTGCCTGCCTGCCTGCCTGCCTGCCTGCCTGTCTGTCTGTCTGTCTGACCGTCCGTCCGTCTGCCTGTCAGCCATGTGTGATGGATCCACCAGGACCACCAGGGTGCGTAGGAGCACAGACCTTTGATCTTGACTAGATACACTCGCCAGGATAGTGTGAAATCGTATACACACTTCTGCTCTCTGGGCGCAGCCGGTCACCCCATGTGAACGTCGGAAACTGTCGCTATAGATCTAGCGAGAGTTTGTCTCAAACACAGAGGTCTCGGACAAAGACATTCTCCTCCCGATTTGTCTGTGTGGACACTAGTACAATTTGAACGCCAGAATGTTCAAAACATATGTGGCTTCTGGCTCGTGAAGAATAGGCCCATTATTTACTTAAGTGACGATGGGACAAAGGAATCCGTCACAATCTGTGCTCATGGTCATTTTTCCATTGGAATTAAGTGACTCACGTCCTTCTGCTGGTCTACGCCATGTGACACAGATACAGGGAATCAATCGAAGTTGGTGTCTTCGACGCACGCACGCACGCACGCACGCACGCACGCACGCACGCACATTTAAACCCACATTCACACACACCTACACATAGCGAAAGAACACATAACCGTCACCGAGCCACACACACACACAAAACATGAATGCATGCAGGAATGCATACCGTACAGGCAGTCACATTGAGGCGTACGTATCACACCACAGACACAAAACGCGCGCCTGCACGCACGCACACGCACGCACGCACACACACACGCAGCGTAAAAAGCTCCCACATGAAGGCATCAAACGGTCCACAGCCATCTTTATGGTCCTCATATGGCTGCAGATTTGATATTTTCCTACCACAGCGGGGGAATAAAACTCGCCACTAATTTGGACTGCGAGCGGCGGCGTTAACTTTCAGCATGTGCCTGCTGACTGTGTCGTCCAGATGTGTGGACTCTTTGCTCCTTAACAGCCTCAGTTAAGAGGCATTAGAAAAACCTCGCACCACCCCCTCCACCCCCCCCCGCTGTCCCCTGCTATGACGAGGGAGAGAGAAAGAGAGAGAGAGAGAGCCTCGCCATTATAAAGGCAGACAGAGGCGTTGTTTTTCGCACGGCTCCCAGTAAAAAAAGAAAAAGAAAAAGAAAAAAAAACGTGTTGTTGTGATTCCGGGGTGGCTGGAATTTGTCTGTGTACAGTATGGGGGCCGGGGAATCCGTGAACGCTGTTTATTTTCTTTGAATTTAAAGGGGGGGGGGGGGGGTTCGGAGTGGTGTGCAGCACTTACATTCTACAGCACTTACTTCACTCTTCACACTTTCAATCTCTTTTCGAAAATATCTACGAGCCCACATGCAGCGAAGCACTGTGAAGGCTCCGCGACACCATCGGATTCATTATACCATGACGACGACGACTAGTTCAATCTTGAAAATCTGTTTGTTTCTTTAACAAATATTATACCGTCATGCAGTGGAGTAATAAATTAAGCTTCAGAGGTGATATAAGATAAGAGGTGTGCTGCTTCGTCATTGCTGAGTAATGTTCAAAATTTGATGAGGCACAATTACAGACAGTGTCGGTGCCCGTATACTGTACACACACAGGCCTGAGAACACGTCGATACTCACCGATGACACACGCACGCACGTACACACACACGCACACTCACACACACAGGACACAAAGGACACAGATGAGAACCTGCCTGGCAACTGTATGCACACTTGTTGCCCTCGCTCTGAAAACGCACTTAAGATCACGAGCTTATATGGATGACAGACATGCCGATGAAAACCTCATGGGCCCGCTGATGTCTGTGCATGGTTACTGTACGACCTGCCAGGTTCTGCAGCGCACAGCACTGCTGGATGCCCGGCTAAAAGTAGCCATTTTATGAGCGAGCCCTTCTCATCTGCTTCTCCCTTTCACCACTTAATATTTATAGTTTATACTTTGCCGCATGACGACGTCGCATGCCGAAAATAGCAGATCTACATGTTCACGATGCTTCGCCGTGCAACGCTTTCTGACCTTAGATATCTGATATTTTTGAAAAAAACATTCGGCAAGTCCGTGAAAATGGCGGCGCCAGGTTTAGGTTTAAAAGCGGCTAAAAAGAGTGATATGTTGTTTTTCTTCAGGAAGGAAAGAAAAACACCGCCATTAGTATGTTCTGAAAAGGAGAAACGAGAGAGGGGTCTCGTCAGAATCAGCGGTAATCCTACTCGCCACCTGATGTTGTTGTCCGGTGGTGTCTTATTCTTATCTCATTAGCCGTCCCACTCCGATTGGTGCGTCAGGAGAGACGGCGAGAGAAGAAAACGAGGAGACAGTGCCGTTTACAGCCATGTTTTCCTATTTTACGGGGTGCTTCGCCACAAAAGAAATATTGAAGCCTTTCATGGTGCACTTACTGTCCCCCTCCCTTTATGTCACCCGCATGTTTTGTCATAAGGAGTCACTTAAGAGCCCGAGGCGCTACATGGCGTACGTGTTGCTTAAATGTGCATTGTGGGTGTTTTTGTTCTCAACCCCTTTTTCCTTCCCGAAGGAAAAAAACACATCCCTATTTTGATCCACTTTCACACTAAGGTTTCATTTTCTAATTCCCCCCACTCTGAAAATAACCGCTCTACAAGCTCACAATGCGGTGCAACAGGCTTTCAGCTCATAGATTGTCTATGTTCGGTGTGCAAGACTGCTTTACAGTGAAATACATTATCAGGCTATTGTGATGGGTATATGTTGATGAATGCGCATCGTTGGGTCGTACTGTTCCGCAAGGCTTACAGTGTTTATCCATTCGCCTCCTTTTTTGCACAAATATAATGCATGCCTTGGGTCATTCCATAGGCTACATTTAATGCTTTAAACTTTCATAATTTCTCCTTTAAACTTTGATTAAAACACTGCGCATGCGCGGCAGCCCTATAACACTGCGCATGTGTCCGACCCCCACAGCTACATCATTCTGCGCAGACGCCACAGATGCACACATGCGGTGCAGGACTGGTGCAGTGAAGTATTTCACTGCTGTGTTGACTACAAACCAGCATTGCCTCCAGCAACAAGTGGACAGCTGCAGAAGACCGATTGTTTCTTTTCTTATACAAACAAATCATGCCGCAAACAGTCAACAATCAATACACTACCTATCTTAATGTTACTGAGACGATGTGTGTGTGCACGCTTGTGTGTGTGTGTGTGTGTGTGTGTGTGTGTGTGTGTGTGTGTGTGTGTGTGTGTGTGTGTGTGTGTGCACACGCCTGCACGGATCCGAGTAAATCTGTCAAAAGCACACTGTATTTGGTTACCTATATCCAATGTGTCCTGTCACGCCCCGGCATCACTGCAATGCCTATAAGGAGGTCACACAATCGGATGAGTAACCACATGTGTTGTAAAAGCGTATACAGTACCATGTCCACGGCCGTGACTAAAAAATAAAGTAGGCCTATATATACTGGACTTGGTTTCTGTGCTATAGTCCACCGGGACCGTGGACATGCAGGGAAAGAAGAAAAGAGAAATGTAGCTGGCTAGTGGGCTCATGTCTTCGTGCCTGCATGTGTGTCTCAGTTTAAAAGTAGGACACTAGACAGCATGCCACATGCGTTGCTGTTGTGGTCTCCCATTTAGAGAGAGGCTGGGGGTTAACCGGAACAGTGCTGCCCCTGACAACACTGGCCACCAACTATGTACATTAGATTTGACATTGGATTGTGTAAGTACACTTGTTTTACAAATGTCAATCTTCATATAATGGGTCCTCATTAATAATCATGATAAAATGGCAAAAAAATCTACTCAGTCTGTGTCTCATAGAAGGGCTGTGGGCAGTTTAGAAACCGTCTTCCAGTGACATCATCATTAGGCAGATTATTTTTTAAACAAGATTTCTTTTACAAAAAGGTTTTGATTTTCGCAACTTTTCAGGCCTGCAGTTTTTATTAGCTTGTATTTCCCATCGATGATGTCACTGGAAGACGGTTTCTGAACTGCCCACAGCCCTCCTATGAGACAGCCATTTTTTTCAAGATTATTAGTGAGGACCTATTATATGAAGTGGTAAAGTGGTCCTTTAATTAAAGTATATATTTCTACACATGCTACAAATTGCTACAAAACCTGCATATCCAGTAATTTTGGGGCTACACGCGAGATGTTGATGGGTAATTTTAGGTCTGATAATGATGTAGCGTGCGTGTTCAAATCATGTATACTTAAGATTATTTCACACCATTTTCCAAAGTATACATTTACACATACTAGGAAAGAAACTGCCCATTTGACGTTGAGGTGCCCACAATGTTTAGCTGCCCACACTGGAGCAGTCTCCGTCTGGGGGTACACAGCCAGGGGGCTTTCACACCCCCCAGCACCAGTGTTGTTTGTGGCAGCAAATTTATAGATTTTAGCTTTAGTCATAGTCTCTTGAATAGTTTTTAATTCAGTTTTAGTCACATTTTAATCATCTGGAATGTTTTAGTGTTAGTCTGGTTCTAGTCGACTAAATATCATAAGATTTCAATCGACTAAATCTACAGTTGATTTAGTCGACTAAAATGTATTTTGGCGGGCCTTGTATCGATGCCGATATGGCTGATTTTACAATTGCTGAAAATAGCTGAATCTACAAGCTCACAATGTGTCGCATTGCGACGCGTTGTGAGCTTGTAGATCGCCTATTTTCAGCATACAACCAAGCGTAAAATGATTTATGCTGAGTCTCTTGTCCACTAGTCCATTCCTTACATTTTTTGTTTCTTATAGTTTTCATTTAGTTTCCATTTAGAGTAAGTACAAATGGTTCCTCAACTTCCTCTATGAGTTAAATGAACACTTTGGGTGTTTATTGTGCAGCTGAAAACGTTCAGTTGAAAACCAGAATCACATCAAATGTTTCTTTGGGCTTCAGGGGTTGAGAGAGAGAGAGAGAGAGAGAGATATGGATTTAAGTACGGACATTTATTTTCATTCAAAATCTACCATATATTATTATTTAGCTTTTATGTTAAACAGGCTATTCCAGCATAAATCAAGCCACTTTCGTCGTTCCCCAAAAGCCCTTTACTGTGTGTGTGTGTGTGTGTGTGTGTGTGTGTGTGTGTGTGTGTGTGTGTGTGTGTGTGTGTGTGTGTGTGTGTGTGTTCGTGCGCGTGTGTGCACATGCGTGCGCGTCTGTCTGTGTTTCCCAGAGCACAACAGAGCAAGACCCAAATGAAATAAAGCCCTGAGATGTTATCAGGGCCATGGGTGCCAGCGGAGCTTGTCTGGGCTTGTGGTCTGGTGGGGCAGTGCCGGTCCGTACCAGTGCTGGTATGTGTGTGCACGTGCGTTGTGTCAGTGTGTGTGTGTGTGTGTGTGTGTGTGTGTGTGTGTGTGTGTCCTGGAGGAGCTGGATGGATAAAAGCCTTCTTTAACCATAAGCTATGCAGGAGTCGTGCCAGGAACAGGAAATGTATCAGCGTGATAAGTCAGAAAGAGAGAGAAAGACACAGAGAGAGAGAGAGAGAGAGAGAGACACACACACACACACACACACACACACACACACCCACACACACACACACACACACACACACACACACACACACACAGAGAGAGATACAGAGAGAGAGATACAGAGAGAGAAGAACAGAGGTGAGGCCACACAGCACATACAAGGGGATTGCCTGGGGCCAAAGCCAGCTTCATCTCTTTTTCTCTATCTCTCTCTCTCTCTCACATGCACGCACGCACGCACGCACGCCACACACTCACGCACGCACGCACAGATATTTTAGCGGGCGGATAGAGTGCAGCCAAGAGACGGTTTGACACACCTCAAGAGCCAGCAGCCAGCAGGGCCTCAGAGAAGACAGAACAGAATTCACCTGGAGACATGACCGTTGAGACTGATAACATCACTGCTCCACCAGTCCTCTCTGGATCACTGCAGGGCCTGAGGGGAGAGAGAGAGAGAGAGAGAGAGAGAGAGAGAGAGAGAGAGAGAGAGAGAGAGAATCAATCATTGTAAAGCGCCTTGGATAGAGGCGCTATATAAATGCACCATTTACCATTTTGAATACATGGATATATATTGTCCACAGTCAAATCTGGACTGTTGATCATGGGCCCATTTGTATCTACATTGTCAGAGTTACGGTAAATTAACATTCCAGATTTTGCTGTGATAGACATAAACGGATTCAGACAGACAGACAGACAGATTTATGACAGGAACCCATTTAGGTATTTACCCTTCAAGACGGGAACCCCTTTTGGGGTTCTTGTCGCTATCTACAGTATATAACATTTTTGTAATTTTTTTAATAAATATTTTACGTAATTTATGCAATTCACACCTTTGGGAATTAAGCAGTACAACTTGAAGGAAAGATACCTTTTTTTGTCTAAATATTTGACATGTTTCGGAAGGATTTAGAAGGCCTTTTTAGAACCCATGAGTCCGACTCCTAAATGGATTAATGAACAGTCATGTTAAATCATGCCATCGGTCCATTGGTATAAACTCCCGGACTTAAAGGAACAGCGCTGGTCTAACCTTTCCATATGCCCTTTCAGTGGATGTGGCTGGCTCTACGGCATGTCTGTGGCATGCGAGGGCCAGGTTTTATAGTGGGCTGATTTGGCTGGAAGGGCTCTGACTGCGTGCTGCGCTGAGCAGAGGGCCTCGGCGGTGGTATATACAGCATTTTCCTGTGGGCTGCTAGTTAACTGAGCCAGGCTCCCTCAGTTCCCTGGGCAGCGCGGCCAGCTGGGGACCATTACCAATATAGCACCCCTGTCTGTGGCAGGCCAGGACGCTCACATCATGCCCCACACACACACACACACACACACATGCGCGCACAGCGGTGCACACATTCGCACACACGTATGGTGGCAGACATAGACCGACAAGCGCGCACCCGCAAGTGCGCACAGATGTTGTGCACGAGTGTTAACATGCATGCACATGTAAACTGCACTCTCTCTCTCTCTCTCTCTCTCTCTCTGTCTTTCTATATAGCATACAAACGCAGACATCTCTTTCGCGCACACACACACACACACACACACACACACACACACACACACACACACACACACACACACAGTACATATACCTTAGGTCCGGTTCGGTAAGGTTAGGTAGCATGATTCAACATTATGGATAGGGATGCTTCCGATCCCGATGCCTCAATTTCTGTGTTAGCCGATACCGATACCAGTGTCGTGATCTCATGTTGTGTTTTATAGCTATAGCTATATATCTCGTGTTGTGTTTATAGCAGACTTCTCACTCAAATGTGCACTTGCACTCCAAAGCAAACTCCACGTGTCCCAACATTTCATTTACCTGCCATAGTGTCAACCCCTTACCCCTGTGTCGGATCGGTGGTTAGACTGGCATATTTACCGATACCGATATGACCCGATATGACAAATAAGGGCCGATCCGAAACTTTTCCCGATACCGATACAGTATCGGGACATCTCTAATTAGGGACATGGATTGCTGTGAACCTCTCCCCGTTAAAGCAAACATTTTAACAATATACAGACTGTGGATAACAAAGATTGACCAGATCATTCAAAACTCCTAAATTCAACACACCATAAAACAGAATTAGAAGTCACACGTTAATCCATCGCTCCT
>NC_139717.1:27027018-27029518 GCF_964188405.1 Protomyctophum parallelum
CTGGGATGATGGCAGGAGCTTCAGTCAGAAAGACTGCTCAACTGGTTAGTGTTTCAATAGAACAGTGACTAAAGTGACGAAGCTGCATTTCGATCTGCGTGCGAAAGTCATCAGCCAATAGAAATTGTAGTTAAAAGCTCCCATCTGATGAGCATGTTGTTTGTGCAGACACAACCTCTCAGTCACCTTCCTCAGGTGACTGAGACCGTCGGCAACAACAGTCTGATGAGTGACAAGTCAACTAGAAATGTCGAGGTGCCAACTTGCGCCTTGCACACAATACTTGTGGCAAGCAGAGCGTGCTGCAAGTACTGCTACTAACTAATGTCTAATACAACTGCTGTTCTAAATCCTTTTAGACCAGTGGTTCCCAAACTTTTTCATGTCAAGGACCCCCAAATTGACACTAATTAGCCCGTGGACCCCCATTTGAAAAGATATTCCGGGGACCAGCGATTCTCAACCTGTTTAATTTCAAGGACCCCCAGTAACCCCCAGTTATAGACAGTCTGTAACAGACGTCCATTTAATGGCATTTCTATCTCTGGGACCCGAGTTTATATTGTAAAATCAATGTTAATTTAACTCTGGAAATATACAAATGGCACCAAATGGACCCATTAGGGTCCACAAATGGAACCAAATTTGACCCGTTGGTTCCATTTGTACACTCTCAGAGTTACAAAAGGTTAGTAAAAACAGAGACATGTTGGTGTGAGCGATGAGTCCGCTTATCACCGCAACGTGACGTCATGTTGTCGTTGTCGGTGGTCACCTTATCACCTACAACTGGAGTATGTGTGGGCCTTTATAGGGTGCATGCGGCATAAATGCTTGACCAGTGCGGTCGCTACGTATACGCGCAATACGCACTGTGAGTATAGGCCAACACGCCGAGGGGGGCAAGAAAATGTGCCAAAAAGTGCCAAGCCGACCCTCATAACAAATTTCTCCAAGGCTCCGCCGCGCAATAACGAGCAGCCTTGTGTGCGTCCAACTTAGGGCAAACAAATGGTCAGCTACGTGACGTCCCTGGACCCTGTGCTTGACCCCCACAGTGACTCACTAGTCACTACATACTGCAGGGGAGGCCTTTTCCTGGCAGAGTCACCGCAAATCAATACCAAGCTATTCTGAGTGATTTGATCACGCACAGCACACGCTATGATGAAACGTTGCTATCCGCACGCAGCCCCATTCATTAGTGGTCCTTGAATGGTTTGATGGGTATGAAAATGATGTGACTCACATGATATAGACGCCACAGTCATCGGATCGACCCAAACACACGTACAGTATGAGGGGTTTTGGACCAGTGTGGTGCACGGCACTCACAGTCATCAAAACATCAAATGAGATAGACTAGAGGGAATGTCTTTTGTTATAATTGTGTGTTCCATTGCTCCATTTCTATAACTAATTGAAGAGTGCTGTCTCTCTGTGTGTGTGAGACTGAGTGAGAGTAAATTGGGCCATTAAGGTTCCAGCATCAGTGGCCGTGTGGCGAGGGAGGGAGACTGTTAACTCTTCTAACTGCTACTTGACCTTGGCAGTCGGGGGCAGCAGGGGGTCTGAGGCGGCGTGTCGAGTGGAGCGGACCGCTGTAATTACCGCAAAGCGAATCATGACACAACCCGCCATGATTTCGTAATGAAGGCCACTATATTGGCCTTCCGAGCCCGTCGAGTCTACAACGCACCACACGCTTAGCATGTGTGTAGTTGCGTGTGTGTGCGCGCGCGTGCGTGTGTGTGTGTGTGTGTGTGTGCGTGTGCGTGTGTGTGTGTATCGTGCATCATCATGTTTGCGTATGTGCGTGCGTACGTGTGACTCTGTGTCATTAGCATTAAGTGGCAGGTTTATTTCAGTATTCTTGATGTGTGTGTGTGGATTGTGTGCATCTCGTGCACCTGTTTTGATGTTCCTAATTGAACGAGTGTGAGTGTGACCGAGTGTCTAAGATTGTATGTTTACACATTTGTGTGTGTGTGTGTGTGTGCGTGTGTGTGTCCGTGTTAATTTGCGCCTCCATCTGCCTGTGACAGGGTGGAGCGGGTTAAGATTTTTCCCACACCATCATATCAGACAAGTTGTCGTAATAACCCTTGATTGGCTAATTTACATACAGTGTATATACTCTATAGCTCCACGCTGCCTGGTCATCCAGACCCAACCCACCACCTTCCTCGCTCTCTTTGTCTTTCCATCCTTCCGAGTCCAACCTCTCACTTCTCAATTTCTCTGTCTTTTACGTCTCTGTGTGTATAGTCAACGGACACATACCAGCCCCCCCCCCCCCCTGCTATACCAAATCTCTTCTCCCAAAAGTATCTGATGTACCGTTACGATTTACAATTACAATTTAGGCATTAAAGGTCCCTGTACACTGGGCGAGTTTTTCGGATTTTTAGCAACGTTTTTCCGTCGGTTTTCCGAAATATGCGTCCAGTCCAGCGTGCAACCACCTTTAACGGACTCTCTTAACCAGAGCGAATTACAA
>NC_139717.1:27034518-27077018 GCF_964188405.1 Protomyctophum parallelum
CTCCCAGCTGCTGGCGGGCTACGCCGCCTCGCGCCACTTCATCCGAGAGCCCTTCCTCGGCTTCACGGACGCCCGCCAGTCCCCATTCGGCACGTCGTCCGAGCACTCGTCCTCCGAGACGGGCAGCCTCTGCCGCTTCTCCACGCCCCCGGGGGAAATGATGGAGGGCGGTGGCGCCTCGGGCCGCAGCGGCAGCAGCACGCCGCACCTCCTGCGAGGGCCCGGGCCCGGCCGGCCGCCGAGCTCCAAGGAGAGCCGGCGGAGCGACACGTGCGAATACTGCGGCAAGATCTTCAAGAACTGCAGCAACCTCACGGTGCACCGGCGGAGCCACACGGGCGAGCGGCCCTACAAGTGCGACCTGTGCAGCTACGCGTGCGCCCAGAGCTCCAAGCTGACGCGCCACATGAAGACCCACGGGCAGTTCGGGAAGGAGGTGTACCGTTGTGACATCTGTCACATGCCCTTCAGCGTGTACAGCACGCTGGAGAAGCACATGAAGAAGTGGCACGGCGAACACTTGATGCCTAGTGAGGTCAAACAGGAGGAGGAGGCGGAACGAGGCTAGGCCCAGCAAACAGAACTTATACCTAGCCTGCACACACACACACACACACACACGCACACACACACACACACACACACACACACACACACACAACAGCACACACACACACACACACACACACACGCTCTTCCTATAACTACTTCTTCAACTATGGGGCTAGGCTGGATAATCTCTCTCCTGAATAATTTTGAGACTGATCAATGTTTGTCCTGTTTTAGTTTTTAGTTATTTTGTTTTGGTTCTTGTCACACAAACTGCCACCTGAGAAATATAAACAAAAGGGAAAACTTTTTTGCCCAAATTGGCATTTCTTGGCAATCTTCGTCTGAGGATTTTATCAGTTAGAAATCCATGGAGCCTTTCTACTGTGCAATAACTGTATTTATTGGATTTTTTTGTAATAATATCTGGCATGTGCAGGTACTTCTTTGTGGAATTTCATATGGAGTTAGTTTTGAAATGTGCTAAGAAAAAAAAACATTGTTTTCTAAAATGCGATAACTGGAAAGAAGTCACCCTTAATACAACCCCAAACCCACCCCTCCCCCACCCCACCCCACCCTTTCCTTTAAGGAAGCTTATTTTCCCGTAAGAGTTCAAGTTGTGTGAAGCAGTTAAGCTTTTAAAAGTTATGATAATTGTTTTCTATGGAACCTGCAACAGCGGACTACAATCCATTCCTTCGTATACAGGCATACAAAGCACTGAATGTCATCATGACAATAAAAATATGAATAACATCTCGCTGGATTTAAAAAATCCAGCCTTGTCTTATTAGACCTGAATAAGTTATAACACATAATTTATACAGGAAAGAAATTGTCCTTAAAAAACATTGGCATGTGAATAATGGAGTTATTGTATTGCTGTCCTGTTTATTTGTTTCAGTCAGGACATAAATAAAGGTTGCACTCAATGGAGCTAACCTTATAGCTGATGCTCGGTACATTCCCAATGTAGGATTTAACCATCGTATTTAAGATATTAAATAAGTTAAGACTACTTGTGATTAATGTGACAGGGAGAACCAGTCCTGTTTATGTTTTGTAAATATATTCTTTTTTTGGGGGGGAGGGAGGGAGGGGGGGTTGATTTAATATTTTAAAGTAGCCCCAATTGTAAGTGAACGATTGCCTAAAATGAGAAACAATCAGAAGACCGCTGCTTGTGTCATCTTACAGTAGATGTTAAATGTAACTAACTACCATGTGTCATTTACACCCCCACCCCGCCCTCCCCCTCCCATCCCGCCCCTCAATGGCCAAGTGCGCTTAAGTCAAAGGCAATTGGTTGGACCGAGACATATTACTTTTGACTAACATAACATAACTCTCTGAACCATTCCCTCGCCATTGTGTTTCTGACCTGGCTGGCTTCACACGTCCCCATATACCATCCAAAAAATGGTTTTAAATGAAATGCATATCAATGTGTGAGTATGTGTGTGTGTGTGTGTTCCTCTCTGTGCTCTAAGCCTCTCACCGCTGGCGTCTCTTCACAGTTCACTAGCTCAGATTCATGCATTAGAGCAGCATTTAAAGGGAGGTCTGTTCATTCGCTTCACAGAGTGATATGGGTTTAACTCCCAATAACAGATTATCTAGACACTGTGCGTGTTCGTGACTTTTGGGGGATTACAGGTTTCATTTTTTCCCTCCTCTCTCTCTCTCTCTCCTTCCCCTTTTCTGCATCGTTCACGCCAAAATGAATCTGGCGCAAAATATCTATTTGAGTTATGATAATGTCCGGTGCACAGCTGCTTTGAGGGATGGCCGGGGGCGACCTTGAATCGGGGGCTATTCTCGTCGTCGAAATGAAATATTGGAATTGAGGAATCGAGGGAGAGACAACGGGACCTTGACCATGGAACGAGTCATTTAAATGAAATTGGAAGCATATGAAAAGTGTGTTTTTACCCAAATGCTTTTACCTAAATCTACTGGCCACATCATGCCAGGGACTGTTGGAGATTGAATGAGCAGATTGAGATTACATGTTCTATTTTAGCACAGACATTCTTATTATTTTAGCACAGACATTCCCAGTCTTCACAATGACCTTCCCTAAAAATGTCACCTTTTACGGTGGTTGTCACGTTTCTTTTTTTCCTTTGTTGTTGTTATACTGTACATCTCTATGATTGGGATATAAGCTTGGAATACATGTACAAATGTTTCCTGACGAGAGTTCTCCTCCAACCATTCCAGAGGTCTGTCTGAGACGAGAATGTGATGGTGAAATGTGACAGTAATGATGAGACTGACTGAAGAGCTCCCGTTAATTTGCTGACAAACTAATTGTGGTATATATGCCACAAAAAAAAAGATAAAGAATACTCCATTCCGACAACGATCAGCGAAGCCCAGACAGACTCAATTCACACACATGGACATTTAGTCTTACAATTATGTTTACAGTGTTGAAGTATGCCATTGATGAAATACTCTGTGTAAGTGTTTGAAATGACAACAAAGTATTGTTTTCTCTGATGTTCTCCTTTAAAAAAAATATGTTTTTCAAATGCCATAAACATTTTTTTGTATCATTAAATTGGTGGAGGGATTTTTTTTGTATCTGTTCATGAATATGTTTCATGAATATATGTTTCCATATGATTTCTTGTTGACTAAATGGGAATTAAACAGTATCTGTAAGATAAGATTACAAACAATACCAGGTTTTTTTGTTTTGTTTTTGCTTTTCTAGCAAAAGTGGTGCCAATTATTCTGCTATTGTGTTTCAATTAAGAACTTTATCATTGGTCTCCGCAACATATTTCTTTTTATTTTGTGTATGTTTCTGCTTGTTGGTTTGGTGAAGCTTATAAGCTGACATGGATCTCATGTTGCGGGGGAAACAAATAGAAGAATCTTGTAAAATGGAGGACATTGGTTTTTGTTTGTGTTTTTGATCTGGTGATTATGCAATGGAATGCGTGAGGGGGTGGAAATGCTTTTCCAAATCAATTTCAGGAGACATTCGTGGACATTTCTAATTCTAATTTCTTTCTCTTGTACTCATGGTTGGTTGAAGTTCTTGTGATGGCACTTATAATTGTAATTTTAAATACATTCTCATCTGTGACTTTTCACAAATGTTTCACTGTCGCTATTTGTAAAAAAAAAAAGAAAAAAATACAGTTTTTTCCTTACTTTTTTTGTTTTTGTTTTCTGGGGGGAGGGGGGTGTGCGGTGCATCATTGTGAAAAAAGGTGGTTTCAGAACAACAGCCAGCATCTGCTGTTTTGAACATATATGTATTTTTGTAATGTGTTGAAAAGATCAATACAAGAAAACCAACACTTCAATAAATGTTGAAATTGCTCTACAATTGAAACAGCCTTCCTTTGTAATCATACTTTTCAAGTTTAATCCATTTAGTTAGGCCTGACGTCGAAATAAAAAAAACGTTCGCTCTGAAAGAATATATACCTATTCAAAGATTTGTGCCGCATTTTTACGATAAAAAAAAAATAGCAGACCTACAAGTTCATAGCGCGCCACTCTGTGGCGTGCTATGAGCTTGTAGATCTGCTAAAGTATAAAGCTAAAGTATAACAGAATGCTTGAAACAACAAAATGGGTTCCCGCCCAAAATGGGTTAAATATCAATATTACAGTTGTAAACAGTGAACTCAACAATGCAGTGAATGATTGCGACAACAAAATATGAAACCATCTTCCATTACTGCATAATTTATTAACCACTTAATTTTATACTACAGTACGACGGTGTTGTGATAAAGTCAATACACAAAGGTATCATGATCAAGGCAATATACTGTAATAATCTGGCTTAGCTGATATCGTAGAACTGCCTTAAAAGAAAAGAAAGAAAAAATATGTTTTGTGCCATTTGTTGGACACCAAAGTGGCTAAGAGCGTATTGATATGCATGCTACTCTCAGCGCTCACATGTGCTGACATGCATATAGAACCCGGGTAACCAGCTAAGCATCTTACAGTGATTATAAGAGCCACGGTTCCCAAAGTGGGGTCCGGGGACCCCCAGGGGTCCTTGAGGGAGTTCCAGGGGGTCCCCAGCTAGATGATAGTTTGTAACCAAAATGGATCCTTATTAGTCTGTAACTCTGAGAGTGTAAAAATGGAACCAAATTGACCCGTTATAGTTCCATTTGTACACTCTCAGAGTTAAATTAACATTGAATTTACAATATAAATTGGGGGTCCCAGAGATAAAAGAAATGCCATTAAATGGCCTAATTCATGTCAAAATGGGGGGGGCCTTGAAATTAAACGGGTTGAGAATCACCGGAATATCTCTTCAAATGGGGGTCCGTGGGCTAATAAATGTCGATTTAGGGGTCCTTGACATGAAAAGGTTTGGGATAAGAGGACAACACGTTGTTCCTTCGCCATGGCTTGGGTGTGATGGCTCTGTGACATCCCCAGAGTCACACACACATACACATGTTCCCGTGTGGCCTTTCCCTCCGAGAACATAACTAGTTATGTGTGTTTAGCTATTCAGCTATTTAGCTATTCAGTGTCGTGGAGCTTAGCACAAGTTCACCTCCCTCGAGTCGTTAACCACTTAAACCTAATGATATGCCAAGCATATAGGGATGCTAGCGTTCATGTGGTTAAGATTGACTGAAAATAACTACAGTATATTCATTTACAAATAAGAGTTGACATGGCTGCAAAATTTGCAGAATACATTTCCAGATTTCTGACCATAGAAATAAACATAAAATGATTCACTGTTGATGGTGAACAGGATTCCACGTGCAGAGTAACATGATTGATTGAGAACTTAACTCTCAAAATCTACTGTGCACAAACACACACACACACGCACCCCCCCCCCTCCCCCCCCCCCCCCCACACACACACACACAAACACACACACGTGTGTGTGCGCACACACACACACACACACAGAGAGAGTTGTACAGCTAAATATAAAATAGTACTTCAGATCAGTTAATCAAAGGGTCAAAGGAGTCTGGCGGGGCCCTGTACATAATGCAACCCAGGAAGCCACCTGCCCCAAAAATGAGCCACAACACTTCGTCTCCTAATGATTCGTGGAGACCTCCTTTTGTGGTCACCTCGTTTCCCCATTTCCTGAAAGGGTGACTTGTCATTATTCCGGCAGGTGGGCCCTTTCAGACGACACCCTCGCTGTCGCTGGATGGAATGGAAGTACAACTTAAGACCACTTATTTATCTATTCACTTCCAAAACATAGGCTCTCCTCTTGATGGGGAAAATGACTAATGCGGATGTGGAAATGCACCAGCTCATGGAGGATGTATTTGTGCCTTATACATTGGCCTTATGTTTGTCTCCACCCGCCATCCCCCACTCCCCCAACACACACGCACACACACACACACACACACACACACACACACACACACACACACACACACACACACACACACACACACACACACACACACACACACACACACACACACACACACACACACACACACACACACACACACACCCCTAGTGTCGATGTTTTGATGGTTGAAATTTAAGAGATGCCTATCATGTTCTCGCTGTGGAATCTGGCCCGCTCACAATCGCTTGCCGCAAGGTTCTCGGGGGCAAGACAAAACAGGGACAGTTCCAGCTACTGAAACAAAACCAGACCGTCCCAGACTGCTCTGCATTTAACAGGACAACTAATGTTAATGGGGGTGAGCTGTAAGAAGCAGCGTGGTATAAATATATAAAGCGTAAGCACAGGACTGGAAGTTTCTTCTGTCCAGAGAATGCTCGTGTGTGAGAGGCTTTGCTGTTGTGTTCAGCCACAGGACAATAGTATTTGGAGTGTGAGTCAGAGGCACCGGGGCTTGTAAGGCGGTTTGCTGAGAGAGTCTCATGCTTCATAAATGCGTCCTGGCATGATGAGCAGAACCCTGCAGGTATGTCTTGATATCAGGCCAATAGTAGTCAAGCCTATCCTCGCTTGAGCCCGCGGGCCATTAGATAGCATGACAGACGTAGACTAAATGTGTGTGTGTGTGTGTGTGTGTGTGTGTGTGTGTGTGTGTGTGTGTGTGTGCGTGTGCGTGTGTGTGTGTGTGTGAGAGAGAGAGAGATAAAGAATGACATGGGACGGAAGAAGAGAGAGAGAGAGAGAGAGAGAGAGAGAGAGAGACAGAGTGTGGGAGGGCTTGTAAAGTCGGAGGGGGGGTTGTGTGAGAAAGACAAAACCAAGAGGAATCTACCATGCCTGCCAGCTCTTGCCACACAGACAATGACCCATGTAGTGTCTCAAAGTTAAGTAAGGTTCAATGTGAAAAGATGATTGTTTTCTTCAGAAATATATTCTACAAATAACCGCACAAACACTCCCAATACCCAACGCAGATGCTTACCCTTATTGTTCGAGGAGTATAGCGGGCGAACGCAGTGTGGATTTAATCGCGACTTTCTCATGCGTCTTGTGTTTGTGTGTGTGTGTGTGTCTGTGTGAGTGCGTGTGTGTGTGTGTGTGTGTGTGTGTCGCCTCGGGGCTGACATCTGGGTGCCATGCTCATGACTCTGGTCTTCTGGACAGCAGAGCTGTGTGTGTGCGTTCAGATGATGTGATGTTCCCACAGCTCCCATACTGGCACTCTGTGTCTTTAACCCATACTGGGCGGGAACCCCTTTTGGCGTTTTGAGCATCGTGTCATCAAGGTTCAAGGTTCAAGGTGTTTTATTATCACATAGATGTACAGGTACAGCACTGTGAAAAACTTTCGTTGGGTGATGCTCCACAATATACATAAGTAAAAATTTAAATAACAATACTAAGTATAATTTTTTTTAAAGTTTTTAAAAGTTTTAAAGGACTCAGGTCAGTATACAAGGCCGTAATACCACCGTAAAAGTCATGCTTTAGCTGTTGAAAAATAGCAGATCTACAAGCTCATAGCACGCCACTGAGTGGCGCGCTACAAGCTTGTAGATCTGCTAGTTTTGGAAAATCATGAGAATGTTGGCGCAAATCTTTGAATATATATTATTTCAGAGCGAACATTTTTAACTCAAATCTTTGCTTTTGGAGGCCACTTACGTATCATTTCTGGGGGTCCTTGACATGAAAATGTTTGTGAACGACTGATATAGAAACATGGGTATACTTCAGAAAACTGTCAGGATTTAGAAGACATTTCTTAGAATCGTCCTCGGGTCTAAATGGGTTAAAGGGCTACTCTCAGACTATAATCAGCGCAGGCCACACGGATGTGTGCCCGCAGAGACGTTCCGGCCACTTCCCCGCCACCAGTCAACGTCGTATAGTTCACATGTGACGTGAGGTTACAAGGCTGCTTTTTAAACATGCTGTAGCAGAGGGGAGGGAGGGCCCCCCTACTCCCCCCCCCACCTCCCCCCCTCTCCTGTGTGTGCTCACTTTGTTTCCCCGGCTCCGTGGGAAAAAAAAAAGAAGTGTCCCGGAATGGATCCCCAATGGCGCAAGGAGGTGCCTTAGCCTCCATACACACCAGCAAAGCACTGGGTACGAGCCCTATAGTCACAGACAGAGAGTCGCAGAGGAGAGAGAGAGGAGATGGGGAAATCACGGTTCGTAGTAAAACCACGTCCTCGAGGGGAACAGGGTGTCAGCAGGGATTGCGGCTCAGGTCCTGGGCCACACAGAACCACAGGGCCGCCACAAAGGACCCTACTTTCTACTGGATCACAGGGCCCAGGCCCCACTGTCCTCTCCATCTATGTACAGTTACTAATCTACTGGCCCTGACCAGCAGCCAGTCGAAAAGACGCTGCCCGCCCATGGATTTGCCCTTCCTTCTTGCGAGATGCCGACCAGAGCAAATCGAGCCCAGCTGACGGCCCCTTGGGACTCTCGAGGAGGAGGGAAAAAGGGGGTGGAAAGAGGAAAGGGCATGAAGAGAGAGGGGTGGGCATGGAGAGCAATTTAGAAGGGTGGTCAGGAGACAGAGAACAGTGTGGTCGCACCGCGGTCACTCAGCAGCTGCAGCATGGGAAGATTCTCCCTTCTGGGAGAGCTGTGACCCGGAGGAACAAAGGCTTTGTGGTCTTGTCGAGCGTGTAACTAAAGGACAGGAAATGCAGACTTTTTTCAGATGAACGGGAAGACACTGAAGCCACTCGGTGGGAGGTTTTGGTCGTTTACGGCACTGCCATGTCGTCGAGCATCAAATCGGTGCACTCCTCAAAACAGAAATGACAACCTAAGGCTGCTATAATTGCCCCCTTACGTTCAGACAATCCTCCGGCTGAAGGAAAACTACGATCCTTTGTTTGACATTCAGATGCCATTGTTTGCTTTTGGGCTTTTCTCAAAACCTTGGCGGGAGAGCCCCCCCTCCCCCAGGGAGTGCCACCCCACGCCCCACCCCCACCCCCACCCGGAGCGAACCCCCCCCCCCCCCCCCCCCCTGCTGTGGCTAATGGTGCGGAAGACTAAGCGGCCATGAAGCGTCACTCCTGATTCCGGAGCGCTAAGACACCCAATCTAATCCGCTGCGAGTGATTCACCTTCATATCTCTGATGGAACGCCAATGCCATTTGGTTATAATACTAAAACAACTCCACGGGTCATGACAACACAAGCATCCCTCAACGCCGGCCGCCACCTTGCAGTGGAGACACAGCCGAGCGGAACGCTTGTTTATCTTTTGGTGCTCTAACCACACCCACGCTCGCTGGCGGCACATTTAAGGTTTCTCTCTTTCCCTTTTACACACACACACACACACACACACACACACACACACACACACACACACACACACACACACACACACACACACACACACACACACACACACACACACACACACACACACACACACACTCTCTCATTTGCTTTATCGCTTATACCTCCGTCTGTCATATCCATCTTTTGTATCTATTTCTATCTCTCTCTCTATCTTCCTCTCCTCCCCTCACTGCCTCTTATAGCCTACAGATAAACTTTCTCTCCCTCCTGCCCATCCCCTTTTCTCTCTCTCTCACTCTTTGTCTACTCCCCCCCCCCCCCAACAAAACCCACCCACCCCCACCCCTCTCACTCTCCTCTCCACCCGTCAGTGTATAATTCCATTGGTGTCAGACCTCCCAGGAGTGCCCAGACACAGGTAGATAGCTGCTTGCATGGTGGTGGGGGAGGCTGGCTGGCGGCTTCCTGACGCCCCTGCACCCCCCCCCCCCCCCCTCAGCCCCCCCCCCTCCCCCCAACCCCAGGGGGGGTCAGTGTCATTGTTGACATTGGACACATGCTCGTCGCGGTGCGATATTAAATCTTCTCATTTGATTTGGACTGTAATTATGTCGTAAAAACAAACTGGCTGTGAAGCCGTGGCCCGCCAGTGTGATCTGCTTTCATCAAGTGCAGACTGGCTTAATTATAGAGTGCGCCATCCACCCATCTTTCACTGGGCAGCTTTTCCCTGCCGCTTCTTTAAGCCATCGCATTCTTTTATTGTGCGTTAATCACAAGGCAATTGGGCTGTTTTGCGATGGCTGGGGGTAGATTTTAACACTGGTCCATACACATCCTGCGTATTATTGAGAAGAAGAAAAAAAAAAGAAGAAGCCAGGAGTTATCCTGGTGGAACGTGGGTAATGGAATCTGATGTCTTCTCCATTTAATGATACAGTGTTCAAACCGCAACGCATTTCAAACAAGGAATGTGTGCAAAGAAGAGTCCTTTGCAGTTTGCTGCACACTCAGAGTTGAATATATGAAGTTACACATTATTACAGATATAAATATCACAGCTCGATCGGATCGATTTGACGATGAATATGAAAAGGGATAAAAGTATCGTTGTAAGAATCGATGTCAGTGGCCTCTTGCACTAATTTATTTAGCTCTGGGAGAGCAATTGTAAATTAATTTCATATTCTTTCATTATTTTTCATGTGCTGTTGTTTCTGGTTCATTATCTTTGTGTGTGTGTGTGTGTGGGGGGGGGGGGGGGGGACACTTCTACGAATAACACTCTCAAGTTAGTATGAAGATCTCTAAATTTTATGAGCGAATTATCTCCTCATATAGCCCTGGCTTTTTATCTGCGTTTTATGGCCAGACATCTGAAATGCATGTTTGCGCAGGTCTATATTTGCCTCATGGCTAAATCAAACCAGATCCTATCTTCACACACACACACACACACGCGCACACACGCACGCACGCACGCACGCAAGCACGCACGCACGCACGCACACACACACGCGCACGCACGCACACACACACATACACACACAGCAGGGCACCAGATGCCAGATCACAACATATGGGAATATACGTTATATGTATATTCACTTTTGCTGTACTACAAGCAATATGTTTTTAACGAGTGCTTCAAGAGAATCGATTGATCACTGAACCGGGTTGTTTTAATATCTCAACGTGAGGTCTACATTTTAACGTCGCATGTGCTTTTGTGGCCCAGATTGGAAACCGTTTTCAAGCAGAACGCACTCAGTACAGCGCAGACCTCCGCCAAGGCATCAGAAATGTATTCACAAATTGGTCAGCAATTTCACTATAATTATAAAGGGAAACGCAAGTTATTTTTTTATTCATGAAGTGGTTTTTACATATTTTGCGTCATTTTTGATCATGTATAAGTATAACTTTGGGTGTATTGGAAGATCTGCCTGGACTAGCTAATAGATTTATACCAGATAAATTACACTTATTTTATACTCTATTTATGCCATCGTTGTTGTGCACTAGATAAAAAAAAATTATGGAAAATAAATTGTATTCAGTCATTTCTTTCATAATGTTACTTTATGTGATGCATTTTATCTTTGAATCTGTCTCCCATCATGTCTCACGTCTCTCTCTCTGACTTCTACAGAAGAAAAATTACCAAAATAATATTTGTTCACAAACAGACGACCACACTCTTGGCAGAGGTATTAAAGACAGATTCAAATGCATTTTATTCATATCACAAAACACCTCCCTGACAGGGTCCATCCTTTGATGCTAGAAATATGCAACCCAATAAGCACTCATGTTTCTTTAAAGACAACGTTCTATAAAAGCCTTCTAAAAAGGCTTCTAAAAGCCTTTTGCATGTATTCAACTCTGAATGAGATCCAATATTAGAGAATACAGCAAAGAAGGCGACAAACACGTAGGCCTATTTGGTCTATAAAGAGAGGAGTGGTCGGATGGGGGTAATTTGGGGAGATGTTTGGGGTTTGACCGCCTGTATGCGTTTAATAGTGGTGATGAAAGAGGGACAGATATGAAAGACTGCAGGGTCAAGGAGAGAAAACTCCCTCTGTCTGGTTGCTGCTGGTCTTTTATGACAGGTTCCTCTGTGTTGGGACAGGTGTGTGAAGTGTGCACCTTACCAGAAATAATTGCCCTCTCTCTCCCTCGCTCTCTCGCTCTCTCTCTCTCTCTGGTGGGTCATTGTGAGTGTGTCCCTTTGCCTGAAAGGAACACAAGGAAGGAATATTTAAAATGGCTACTATAGTAAATTCCCGGGTGTGGAATCAGCTTGAGAGTGTGAAAATTTAAATGAGTAAAAATCAACACTCAGGATTATACAGACTACAGTGTATTGTACGTGCTAAAAGATGGAGACAAAGACAAATCCCCCCCCCCCACACACACACACACACAAACACACACACACACACACACACACACACACACACACACACACACACACACACACACACACACACACACACACACACACACACACACACACACACACACACACACACACACACACACACACACACACACACACACACACACACACACACACACACACTTTTATAACATACAATTTTTTTAAAACACACACTTACAGGGACTTCATTCGGTTGTAGGCATCCCATAAAACATAGCGGTTTAATGGACGGTGTAGCATTCTGTACGTAAACACAGGTCCATAAATAAAGGGTGCTGATGCTGCCGTTCTGTATCAGACAGACTGCCGGGCCGGGCCTCGCTGCAGAGACCATTATCCCACCATAGAGGAGAGCCATAAAGGTGATTAACAGCTGCTCCTAATTAAAGATCAATAGAGAGTCCTTTTGTGGGGATTTGTTATATGAATTAGGAAGCCCACGTGTCCCAATGGTGACATCAAGCAATGCCACTGGGACGGATGAGGAAGTGTATTGATTTACCGTATATATGTTTTTTGGCGACGGCTAAAGCCAGACCAGAGATCACGACTGACCGAAGCCCTGGTGTTTGTTTTTGAACAAGATGGATCGGTCCATTGGCCTTTAGCCAAGCCCCATCCCACTCCTACAGACTTATGGAGAACATCCAAGTTACATCCGAAGAGGGATAAGTGGCACAATGGAATGCACATTATTCTCCTAATGTATTGTACGTATACTTTATCACTGGCTGTTGTAAATGCAGTGACTGGCTTGAAAACTGTGATCCTTACATCCACTGTGTAGTACCTCGCCCTTTGAAACAACAGAGCTTCTTAATACGGCACAGTTGAGAAGCAACTATTAATCTGTTGTCAGTGAGGTCAGATGTAGAGTTGCTGGTCGGCTCATATATGCAGATCTAGTACGTCAAACCATGCATGGCTATCCGCGGTTTGATGAGGTCAGTGTCGTGATCTCTGTCGTGAAAAAATGCACAATGAAAAACAGGTACAGTATGGCCATGCTAGGTTCATGGCAATGGCCAGGGTTCATGGCATTATGCAGGATCATATATGGAGAGATGGGTGGGTGACTAGTCGTGATGTCACAATGCGTGACCATATATGGAGGCGTGGGGTGACGGATCGACTGACTGACGGGAAATGCAAGTTTTCATAGTAAATGCGACCTGTGGTTGCAAAAACACAAAACAGAAAGCCCAGCATTAAAACCATTGACACCTTTCACTTGATACCTAGATAATATTATGTGCTTGAAAAACAGTTTTCTCCACAATTGATAATTAGGTTTTCATAAATTGCATGTGCATGTGCTCAATTACAACCAAGTCAGTGTAATTTTCAATACAGTGCACCTCATATGTTGAAGACCAAAGCCTAGTCTAGGCCAATAACCTTTTAATGAGATCATTTTGTAGCAGATAGTGTTAAAACGAAAGATGGAAAATTCAAGTAAAATTAACTTAATTGAATAATGACAGTACCACTGCACAACACTGCTGAGTGAGTCAACATTGCTTAGAGTACACAGCTCATTTCATAAACAAGTGCACCCATTTTAAACAGACTGAGGGAGTTCCATCTTTGTGGCATGGGACAGGGCTTGATGTGAAGACTATAGGGTGCAGGCTTGGTAAGAAAACAGGTAAAAAAACGACCTGCCTATCGTCAGTATCAGCCAAGCAACAATGGCATCTATACCCCATACAAGGCCTACGAGTTAGAGCACCACATACTGTACCATACTGCTTCTAATACACCATACAGGCAGGCAGGCAACCACTTTATTTAAATAATATGTAACTAAACAGCTAGTCAGCTACCATTTAATGTTGTGGGTGGGGCTGGGTTTGTATTTATTCTTTTTGTATGCACCATTGTGCTGAATTATCTATGGTCAGTCCTGTTCAAATCACTTTGGTTTGTTTGGGTGTAGCTTGCATTTGAGTTCAGATAAGTACAACGAAACTGTTGTGTTTTTATGAGGTGGAGTGGGGGGGTTGGTTGGTTTGCATGTCTTTATGCACCATTGTGCTGAATTCTCTATGGTCAGGCATAGATGGTCAGATGAATTCTCTATGGTCAGGCATCGATGGTCAGATGAATTCTCTATGGTCAGGCATCGATGGTCAGAATCACAACTGGCTTTGATTTGTCAGTTTGCCATACCGGCGTTACATTTTCCACAACATTTCGCTGACTCTTCTGCGATTTGTGCATGATTTCTGTCTCTCTTCTAAACCCTGTCATTATCAAGTTCACCGGTCGTCATAATGTCCTGAGCTTTGTCCATCTCAATGGAATAATATTTCTGCCTTTACAATGTTTTGTACTTAAGATAAACATTTGTAAATTATTTTCTTTATTTAGAGAATGTAGAGTCAGAAAGCCAACAGAGCTACCTATACCAGCATGTCCTCATCAGAATTCATGCTAAGCTATTCTAAACCCAACCTATACATGCTACTGCAAATGTGACTCAACCTATACAGTATATGGTTTTCAAAACCACATTTCTGTGCACAAGATCTAAGTATTGTGTGTTGGAAAGTGAGCTCATTCTTTCCAGCAGACGCTACGCTGTGCATTCCCCCCTTTTCTTTCTACACAGCTTGAGATTATGCCAAGTTTGCACGCCGCGGCTCGACATTGTGACAATTTCCGGTACTTGGAGAAGTGCATTTCCTGGCTTTTCTAATCAGAGCGCTATTTTCTCTCTCACTGGGGTTTCTTTTCACGCGCAGCGTTAACAGCCCTCGACGTCCACAATACCGGGGACGCTTCGGGCCATAGGCCACCAGCTGCATGCTCTTCTCAGCCTCATGGTTTAACCCATTCTGACCTGTTTTCTTGAAAAAGCTGTTTTTCAATGTCAGTCGTTCTCAAACACTTTCATGTCACTTTTCACGATTCTTAAAAGAAATAGCAGACCTACAAGCTCGTAGCGCGCCAATCAGTGGCATTTTAACATGACTCATCCAGTTCCTTAACGCAATTTCATTTCGTCTGCTGACAGCCATGTCACGTTCTGAAGGCAATCTGCAGAGTTCGATTTGCTGGGGGGGGGGGGATGGGGGGGGGGGCATGGTGTGTGTGTGTGTGTGTGTGTGGGGGGGGGTTAACAGCAAAAATGGCAGATCTACAATGATGTCATTGTAAGCTTGTAGATTAGCTATATTTTCGTAATTTGTCACGCAAATACAATTATATAGCTTAAGTGGTCAAGTAAATGCCCCCCCCTGCCCCCTAACCCCCTAAAAACTAGGCAAAATCCCAAAAAAATAATCCAAATCTGAATCTCAGGTTTTTTACGGATAACCTGCCTGGTTCCATCTTGTAAATGGTGTCTTGTGAGTGGAATATACTGGGCTGAATGTGTATAGATCCATCTAATAATGCATCCAATTCAAATGCTTCTAAGTGAGCTGGCCCACATTTGACAGAAGGTGAAATTCATATTTCATAACAAATCGAATGGAGTAGCGGGCTCAATTATGATCGATCAATAATTCCACGTTCTCAATTATGTGTTAATTGAGAGAAGCGACATCGCCCCAATCTTGTTGTGTGGGAAGGTGTTGTTTCTGCTCAAAGCTTCAGCTGATTGTTTATATGAGATTAGAGTTGTGTATCAAGGAAAGGATCAGGCAATGTCACAGATAGCCAACCAGTAACACCCCCCCCCCCCTACACACACACACACACACACACACACACACACACACACACACACACGCGCACACACACAGACACATGCACAGACACATGCACACACACACGTGCGCACACACAGACACTCTCTCCCTCACACAAACACATACATAAAGCCAAATGCTGCCACTGAAATTTGCATGGTGCTCAGTAATGCATTAGTGAACATCGCTTGGCAATCTGTTCATACGGGCTTAATTGGATTTTAATACCGCCTCTGATCTTGTTTTCTAATTAACGGCGGTGGCTGGCAACCAAGCAGAACCGTGCACCCAGCAACACCTTTGATCCCGGCCATATGGAGTTCCTCCAAGCGCGCCGGGAATGTAAAAATCCCTCACCTAGACGTGGGCGAACAACAGGCCCCCGAATCAAAATGGATGGGGTGAGGAGAATGAAGGAGGGTGGCGAATGAAGGAGGGTGGCAAGGGGGGAAGGGGGGGGGGTCGACGGGGGAGGGGGATGGGTCGGTGGCGTGAGTTGGCAGAGGAGGGGTGTGGGGGGGGGGGGGGGGAGGGGGGAGGCGGGAGCAGTGGCACGTGTCGTCTTCGCATCCTGATGGCGCCGTTATTGATTAATTTCTCTCACGATTGGTTGTGATCACGGATACATAAAACATGAGCGGAGAGACCGGATGCAAATACGAAGCCTCACCCTCCCAGCCGTCATTTCAACCCCCCCCCCCCCCCCCCCCCCCCCCACCACCACCCACCATCCCCACCAGTCCTTTGATATGGGAACATGTCAATAGCTTTTCTAATCTGTTTACCTCGCCCTTAGTGGCCGCTGTTTTTTTTCTTTCCCTTCGATGAAAGGGCTGCCCCGAAAAAAAAAGGTGTCCTTTTCCACATTTTCCTTTTCCGTTCCTTGGCCAAGCTTTGTGCATGAAGCATTAGACCTTTTATAACTGCAGAGGACACGAATCCTACTTAGATGTGAAACGCGGTTTTCTCTTATAAGAGCTGTATTTGTATAGCGTGCAGCTGTGGCATGCCGTAGTCGCTCTAATTGAGCCGTGTTATCAATATACTGTATGTTCATGTTCAGGCTCTTTCACTGCGATGTTCAGAGCGTCTGCGAGGCTTCACTTCTCTCACTCTTACCGGAGAGATGCTCGGCCTTCCGCCACAACACCGATGATGAGCGGGCGAGGTCAGGATGTCATCGGCATTGACGAGACGTGAAAGAGAGGGGACCTGCCATGTGACATGTGCATGCTTGTCCTTCACAGGGCAATTATTTCAACGACAAAAAAGTCTTTTGAAGAGGATTCCGCCCTGCTATTTATCATACACATATCTCCCTTCTCCCCCCCGCCCCCGCCTTTCCTTTGCGCCACACATTGAATTTGTGACTTATTGTGCCCTGCCTAGAACTGCCTTAAGAGTGAAGTGGGGTTCTAAAGAAGGTGCTTGGCAGCCCTGAAGGTCCTCTCTTTCTCTGTCATTTATATGGAAAGAGAGAATCAGTCGCTTTCTTTGAAGAATCAAACTGTCCTTCGATGTTTGCATGTCACAGCGTTTCCTCTATCAGAGACTCAAAGATGCTCTCAGCCATATTGAATGTTGTGTCGCCTGAAGCTGTATTTCTTATTTAGTTTTGAGGTTGACTGAATGGTTGAGAGAAATGGTAAGTGACCTTCCCTGATGGATGCCATGAAACAATACCATGTTAATGACTTTAATCACGTTCTGTTATGATTAGTTTGCGAGCTTGCCATGCACCACCAAGAGCAATTACACAAGTTAATCAGCAGTAATAATATTATACGTGAGAGTAGAGACAACTTTAACAATTTAACTTGGTCAAATGTATTTGCCTCACCCATCTGAAAATAATTTGTGGCTGCCAGGGACCTCCAGAAGCAAAGATGTACAAATGTTTGCTTAAAAAAAGAAAGAAAGAAATGTTGTATATTCAAAGATTTGCACAAATGTTCTACAAGCTTGCATATCTTTTTTTTTTAGATGATTGTGACGCTATATTAACACATTTTGCGGTGGACCCCCTGGTAACCCCCCCCCCCCAAGGACCCCTGGGGGTCCCCGCCACTCCCCGGACCCCACTTTTAGAACCAAGAACCAATGCTTAACATCACTGGCACTTGACGTAGCACTTGATTGTCATCAGGAATGTGGACATCTCCCTCCCGCTAGTCACGGACAAGGTCAGAGAGAGAAGGATGAGGCTGGCTAGTCACTCTGTCAGGCACCCGGAACTGATGGTGAGCCCACCGACACAGTGGGAGCCAACCCAAGGCACAGCTAGGAGGGGAAGGGGACACGCACGCACACAGTCATGTCCAGACAAACCAAACCCCCGCCCGGCCCCCACCCAGCCGCCCACTGTGATCTCGCACACGCACATACACTCACACTCACGCACACACTCACACCGCACGCACGCACGCACACACACACACACACACACACACACACACACACACACACACACACACACACACACACACACACACACACACACACACACACACACACACACACACACACACACACACACACACACACACACACACACACCCCTCACACACACACACACACACACACACACACACACACACACACACACCCCTCAGCTTGCCACTGGCGCATGTTGAAAGCTGCTCTACCAGTTTCCCTGAAAATGACAAACTGTTAGCACTGAGAAGGAGAAAAAAAGGTGTCATGGTTTCATGGTCAGGTTTTATGTCACTTTGCTGTGTCTGAAATGCAGTTAGTAGACTGAGTTTTTGTCAAACAGTTGAGGAGCAATTCACATCTCTGGCCTGATCATACAGATGAAGAAACGAAGCAAACATATAAAACTCCTAGCCTATAGCACGCAAGCCGCTAACAATGTAAATCTCTAACGATGCAAGTTGGGAATGCATGCCCCACCCGGTTATGCAATATTGATTGATTGATTTATTGACGACAATCATATACAAAAACAAAGATGCCCATTTTTGTCACGGTACATGGGAGCGTGTTTTGAGGCCAGCATTGCGGTTACCGCAACGTGTAGGAATGTGAAGATTTGTCTTTATCGACCACTAGTTGAGAAACAGTGCACTAAATTATACCTGATGGCGTAATGATGATGCGTCAATGTGGTCAGTTACTGGGAAGTAGGACGCTGAGAACTTCCACAGAAAGGGGAGTTAGAATCTCAAGGGTGGGTGACTAACGGATGGATGGATGGAGATGCAGGTTTTCATAGTAAATAATATCTTAGTTTTTATTTAGTTTTCCATCCATCCATCCATCCATCTTCAACCGCTTATCCGTAGTCGAGAGTAGGAACGAAGTTTGATTGGTAGACAGAGAGCTTTGCCTTCTGGCTCAGCTCTCTTTTCGTCACAACAGTGCGGTGCAGCGGAGAATCGGAGTGTCAGGGGCTATAATTAGTTTTCAACAGTGAAAAAAGGTAGTTGACGAAATATTTCCGTCATCGCTTTAGTCGAGGAAATCAACACTGCGACAGACACTGTAAACACCCTATGCAGTCATCGGGGTGTTTAGTGCTGAAGTGGACACGTCAGTGATAAATCACTGTTCATTTGTAACTCAAGGGCTCATTTGGTTTCATATTTGTACATGCACCGTGTATTAGAATCCCTAGACATTTTAATGTTGTTCTAACAACATATAGTTTCCAGAGAGGCCACTTAATGTATGTCTATACACTCCCTCAAAAGTTGATTCAAGGTTGGGTACGGTGCATTCACCGGCTCAGATGGGATCATGGTTCTTAGCCCAAACAATGCCCAGGGCTGCGTTTAACACACACAAAAAAATAAGCGCCATCCAACCAGCTTAGCTCATAAAGCCCAGCTCATGAATTAGGACACTAATTTGACCGTGAAATGGTAATGCAGGGATACTGAGATTATAAAGGTTTTCAGTTGATCCTGTGTTGAACTGCGTACGGAGATGGTGACACTAAGAGAGAGAGAGAGAGAGGGAGAGAGAGAGAGAGAGAGAGAGAGATATGGCTAGAAACATACAAGACATCAAGGTCAGTTTTAGATTTCCGTTGAACAACTACGTTTTAAGTTTGTGATATAGCCTTTTGTCAGGATGAGCACGTTTGTGTAAAATGAGCTCAGGGAAAAAACTGAATGTATATTTTGGCTTGAAGTCTGAGTCAAGTCAAGCCTTAATTATGAGTTCTATGAAATGGGCACACACGCATTCGAACGCGCACACTGCAACGTCCACATTAATGTACAGTACACACCCAGTGTACTCAGCCTGAGGGGGTTTTGGCACAGGCACAGAAACCAAAAGACAAGTCACATCAGCAAAGCAAACTGTCCCTGGGGATAAAAGGCGAACAACATCAATGGAATACCAAGGCGAGTTACTGACGTCCTTGTGAAGTGGTAGGAGTCGTTAAGGTTATACAGGGAGGCTGTTAGCCTCTTGCTCAATCTGAGAATGTAATCGAATGAGAGCAGCGATAAACAAATTTCAGCTTGATTTATGCGATGACGTGTCTGTTACCTGGCCAAACATGGGCCGGTGCATGTCGGGACGAGAAAACGGACGACGGGGCGGCGGGGCCCGCAAGAATCTGCGTCTTGACAGATCCCTATAGATGACATCGACGGTGTGCTGTTGTCAAGAAAAAAAAAGAGATGACATCAAAACAAACAAAACATGGAAACATCAGCGTTGCTTTGCCTTGTATGAGTTGTTCTTTTTCATCTCATCTGTTTGTTTGTTCTTTAGTTTTGGCTCCATCAAGTGCAGTACATCTTCGTTCACCTTGCATATAGTAAACCAAACATTTTGATGTCAAGGACCCCCAAATTGATAAGCAGTATAGGTCACGGACATCATGAGTTTAAGAATATGTGGTGCCAGAGACCAACATAAGAGAATAGTTGAGTTGTTATAGAATACATTTTCTACAACATCGTACAAACTGCCTTTTCCTGTATAGGTGGAGAGGTAACAGTGCAGAGAGAGAGAGAGAGAGATATATGATCTGAATAGTTATTCTTATACATTCTCTTATACTACTGGGCTAACTTATGTAGCCAGGGAAATAATAGTGAAATTAAACTGTTCCTCATTTTGCTGGGGGGGCCCCTGGCTGGAACCCTATCCAAGAGCCATGTGGGTGTCCCTGGATGCCACTTTGAGATCCACTACTATAGACTATATAAAACCAGAGAAGAAGCAGTGAGACGCGACAGGCGCTAAAATTACTCTCAAGTATAAGGTAGGTGTTTTAGAGATCCTCGGTGTAGGGTGCAAAGAAGCACAGGTTGTCTCCTCCTCTCCACCACTCACCCTCAGAAAGGAATTTCAAAAGGAGCACATGGTCAAGTCGCGATCCCTTTGTCACACGGCAATTCACCCCGCGCCCCCCGCCCACCCCCCCCCCCCATCGTCAAAGAGGAGATTAAGTTGTCAAAATGCGGGTCTCAGTCCAGACTGGTCTTTTGAGTGGATATTCACCAGGCTGATCTCCGCCACTGCTAATAGAAGCAGCTCAAAGGGGAGTGTGGAGAACAGAGGAGGGAGAGGGGTAAAGGAGGCTTTAGGATCACTTTACCTGGATTCGGCAGTGTGGCGCTGGTGGATTAGTGCCCCGGGCCTCGTGGCACGCTAGTCTGCAAACGCCCCCATAATGCGGCGCTCCTTGCAGGTACACACACGCACGCACGCACATACATACTGTAATGTTCCAGTATGGGGGCTATAGTGAATACACAAACACCGCAGGTACTGTAGAAGCATATGTGTAGTTTATGAAAGGTAGTTCGCGTGCATGCACACGCACACGCACACGCACACACACACACACACACGCAGTTAAGCATGCATGAACATGGTGCATGCAGCACACACGCACGCACGATCGCACGTACACACACACACACAGCCTCAAATGCCCAGTGATCTCTGCAATTTCACAACGGTGGAGGTGTGTGTGTGCTGCCTGTAACCAGTCCAGAAAGAGAAATCTCAAGATAGAAGAGCTGCACTTTACTCACACTGGCGTACAGTATAGTATACACAACTCTTCCTGCCCTGATTTCTGGCTGCCGTACAGATGAGAAGGGCCACACGCGCACAAGACGCATGGAACCAACTTCTCCGCCCGTACCGTACCGTACCTCCTGGACGCATCCAGAAGATGTCTGTTTGCGCTCTGATACCACTGTGTAAGGTCACTCACTCATCCATAACCGCAAAAACCATAAACCCATAAAGGAGAAAATACAGGTTGTTCTTGGCAGAGGAGAGGAGAGGAGAGAGAGAGAAACCCGCTACGGCATATACTCTCTGCTGCCTCTGCCTTTCTCTCTCTCTCTCACACACACACACACACACACACACACACACACACACACACACACACACACACACACACACACACACACACACACACACACACACACACAAACACACACACACACACACACACACACACACACACACACACACACACACATACACACACACACACACACACACACACCAACGCCACCACCGCCACCACATACCCAGGCACTACCTGATGACTTCTCCATCCGTTTTAATTGGTAATTATTTTGCGGGGTTTAACGCCTTTATTCAGACTGTCAGTGTAGAGTCAGGAGAGGAGGATTAGGTGCCCCAGGGGGACGAGACACTGGCACGGCCAGGACAGCTCATTTTTACACGGGCAGGGGAGGAGGACAGCTCATCTTTGATCCGGTTGGGGCTTCGCAGGCCAGAGGGGTGACAGCTGCACTTTCTTTAGCCCACATTTGAATTTGAATTCTATCTTAGGATGCAGCGCGGCGCGGACTTGGCAGGGCAGTGGGGTAATCTGCTCGACACAAACGCCCAGGCCCCTTTCTTCCCTGTGTGCCCTCGCAGAGATTGGGGTAATTAAAGTTAAATGGAATGCATTAAAACTCACTTGTGCCGAGGCTGGGGCGGCGCTGCCAGCGCTGAATGGGCCGGGGCCTGTCCTTTTTACGCCACGCGCTAATCCTGCGGAATATATGTGTGCCCCTGTGACTTTGATGCTACGCCATGACCGAAAAAAGCGTGTCGGAAGCGTCTGGCTACCAATGGAGCGGGCGACCGGCTGCTGCCTTTCACCTCGCTGGAACATCTTGGTTGAGCAGATTCAGCTGGATGCTCACATTGGACGTGGGTCGGGATGGAGCGGGTCGGGGCGAGAGGGGAGGGCTACCGCAGAGCTAGCACTTTCTACACTCCACACGCCACTCTCAAATAGTTGTCAACTTTGATATAAGGCAGGAGGGAGGGGGAAAAAAACGGTGAGATTCAAAGTGCACACAACGCAAATGTATACCAAGCAAATGTAACCAAATGGATCTATAAACGGGTGAATTTGGTTACATTTGTGCAATCTTGGATTTACAAAAGGAATAAATTAACTGATGATTTTACTGTGCACTTTGTGCAGTACAGGCGCATGGGAATTTACATATTTATATGTATTTAACCACGTGAACATGATATAGGCACAGCAGACATTTGGGGAAAAATAGGTGAACATTCTTTGAAAATCATTAGATCTACAAGCTGCGGATGTTGTAAAAAGGAGGGGTCCAAATACAGACCCGTGTTGTGAACTCCAGTAAATGAGGTTTAGAGGTTTTAAGTCGTTATCATCACACATCATGGTACGGGGACAAAACAATTTATATTTAGACAGTGAACCATTACAGGGCCGTCCACAAACTTCCCATGCTTTGGGTGTGGCCATAACCGAGTTGTGTGCCATAATTCCTGTCAGCCTGTGCAGGTAAAAAGCACTGCATTCCAATGCGCAGATGCAGCTGTTGCCTGATGAATAGAACTTTGGGCCTGTTATGTGTTTGCACAGAAAGATGGGGGGGGGGGGCTCCCATTTTGTCAGCAGTCCTGTGTACAGAGGTGGACAGTAATTGCAGCTAAAGGCAAACTGTCCTCTTGGGCATGGCTCTCGCCGCCATCGGCTGTGAACCTGGCCCACTCTTCAAGGTGGCGTGTCAAATGAACCCCAGGCATCAGGCGCGGGAGGTAATTGGTGCCTTCTTTCGTTTCGAGGGAGGAATGTGGATGGAGACAAAGGGGAAGAGGCTACAGAACTATCACCATAATCACTCGGAGGCTTTTGTGTGCTATCCAGGAGCCCTTCAAATAAGTGTGTGTGTGTGCGTGCGTGCGTGCGTGCGCCGCGCGTGTGTGTGTCTGTGTGGGGTGGGATGGGGTGAGAAGTAAGCGTGGGAGTGTATTGGGTGGGGATTGTTTTGGTTGTGCGTAAAAGGAAAACAGGGGTTATGTTAGAGAGGATATAGAAAGCAGGAAAAGTGTTATAAGGTCAAGAGACAGAGCACTTATATACAATAATTGATAATTAAAGGGAAATGCCTGTAATATCTGTTCTTACGGCATGTGGTTGACTTGGGGGTGTATCAAGAAAGTAAAGCCGTGGTTTCCTCTGCCAGAGCCGTACCCCATGCAGACAGCCGCAAAAAGGAATGACTTGAGTCAGCTATAAGAGTAGCTCCATTCAGCCTTCCCCATGTTGCACTGCAATGAAATGCCTACAGTCAAAAGCATGCACCAATCCGTTTGATAGTCCAATATGTCATACCAAATATTCCCCTCAGGGCCCCGTACGGACCAGGTGTGTAAAGAAAAATGGGGGGAAAAAAAGCGTCAGGCACCTGGTTGGGCACATCGTTACCTCTTTTCACCTTATGCATGAAAGAGGACATCTTAATTTAACATCTGATTTATGCAATTCTCAACACACTAGGCCAGGGGTTCTCAACCCCCTAGGGGGGTCATTTCCTTAATTCATCTGGTTTCAGTATTCATGATATATTTTCTCTATTATTAAGGTTATTTTTGCAGTCAGTTTGTATTGGGGTGGGGCGAGGGTCGCGAGACATGGCCAAAGCATTTGGCCCCAGATAAAAACGTTGAGAACCCAGTGTTTCACATTGGACTCCTAATGGCACTGTCTTATGCATCTGGTCCACTGTATACAAATACATATTATGCTGACATTCTAATTCATAATTTTAAAAAGTTAGATTTTCTTGGGACACCACCTAATGTCTAACCAACCTGGGGGAAAAAACTGCCACTCTACAAGCTCACAACGCGTGAGCTTATACGTAGATCAGCTATTTTTCACGAAAGTTTGGAATTATACATTATCCCATTTTTGGCGGGAACCCCTTTTGGTATTAGCATTATGTTATGCTTTAGCTATTGAAAAATAGCAGATCTACAAGCTCATAGCGCGCCACCGAGTGGCACGCTACGAGCTTGTAGGTCTGCTATTTTTGAAAAATCTAAGACATTTGTAGAATCGTCCTCAGGTCTAAATGGGTTATACTGTCTAGGTATAGGTGAACATACATTATTCCAAAATGTTCAGCATTTTTTTGGGGAACATTTTTGGAAACTACGGGGGTTTAAGTGCACTGTTCTCCAGCACTATCGCTTCCAGTGCTGAGGACTATCTGGTTGCATCTGACATTCATCTCCCTGTCTTCATGGACCTGTCTGCTGCACAGCGTCGGTGACAGGCAGACACTATGCCCCATTGTCTCCCCGCTGCCAACAGCATGTCCCCTAGGGCACACCGGTCAGAAATATCAACACCAGACACGCGCACACGCAAGCGCAGCACGCACACTATTATGTGTAACATTAAAACATGTTGTATCTCATCCAGTGTTTGGATAATATGCGGGTAAAGTAAGTCCATGGGTTGACGGAGCAGAGCGTCTATGGTACGAGTGAGTATGAAGAACAGTATAACAGCAAGGACAAAGAAAAACATGGTAAAGTATTATTTTAACTGACCTGAGTCTCCCAGGGGTCTGACTATACTATACGCCTCTTCCGTTGGCCCTATACAAGTATCTTTGGGCCCCCCAAAAAATGGCAAATGTTCAGAGCTTGTAGATGTGCTATTTTCAATATAGGGTTAATGTGGTTCAAATTCAAGGAAGAGCACATGCATGGCCTGGCAGGTACAGGGTTAAAGACCACACCATGACCATCATCATCATCATCATCATCATCATACTATCATCATCATACTATAATTCTAACAATGTCTGTCTGCCTGTGTGTGTGTCTGTCTGTCTGTGTGTCAGAAACACTGCCATAGATCCTTACTGCCTACACCAATCACTCCCACACAGGCATTGACCATATGAATATGGAGGGCGTAACGAACCCCTTTTTTCGATTTGACACATTAATGATTATTAATAAATTTATTAGTCAATTACAAACGCACCCGGGCGCAGTACCCCCCACGGCCACAAGGGGGGGGGGGGGTGCAAATATCTCACAACAGGTAAGGACTTGTAGAGACAACGTCTTAATGATGAGGTCATATACAAAGAGAAGACTTTTGGGGTTTCCACTCCTGATACTCTTCTATTTCTTGTTATTTTTTGTTTATTTATTTAGCACATAAAGAGAGATGTATTTGTCAGTTATTAATACAAGGTACAAGCAGTGAAATGGTGGTGGGACATGTTCAGCAGGGCACAATAATACAATAATATAACAAGAAAATAAATCAAATGATAATACTGGATGCAGTGGAGTGAGAGAGAAAAAAATAGATTAGATAGAAATAAAGTGAAATGGAAGAATAGAATGGCAGGTATGATAAACCTCTTGAGACAAGTGTGTGATATCTTTAGCAGCAGTGTCAAATATGCTAAAAATATCATACCAGTCTTAACCCATTTTGGGCGGGAACCCCTTTTGGTGTTAGCATTATGTTATGCTTTAGCTATTTAAAAATAGCAGATCTACAAGCTCATAGCGCCGCGCTACGTGCTTGTAGGTCTGCAATTTTTTTAAACTGTCAGAAAAATGTCATTTTCAAACAGACATTTTTAGAATCTGATCTCAGGTCAAAATGGGTTAAGAGGTTTACCTGACCTGCCGACGTTCTACCCGCAGTTTTGATATACGGACAATGAACATACTCATTGTTACTACACTGTGTGTGTACGGCCCGATACACTTTCCACTCTGATGTTTTTACTACGAGGACAAGACGGCGAGAAGCGATGACAGGTTGGCAAACTATACAGACAGACTTGATCCACCACTGTTCGTGCCAAGGGAGTCAGCTCTCTGTCTGTCACAGAAACATCCACTTCCCTGTCTGGACAGAGACACTCATCAATCTGGACATGTATATCCCCCTCGGGTCAGGATTCAAGTATGCCGGCAATCAAAGCATCTTCTCTCTCGGTCTATTTGGTCAAATAACATGAAAGCGGCCACCATTACAATCACTCCAGTATTGTCTCAGATAAAACAGCCTATGGCCACCGCTCTCACGGCGTGTGGGAATCAAGTGCTGGTTTCACTTAAAAGCGGAAAGTGTTTTTTTGAATAACTAATTGCCCAAAAAAAAAGAGAGAATCTAAATACCAGTGTAAGACCTTGGCTTATAGTTAAATTTGATTAATGGTGATTTGTCTATGCGTTGACAGACGCCCTGATGTTGCCGAGATAAGGGAAAAAAGGAGGCAAGGCTTTTGGCTGGGAAGCCGTATTATTCAAGGGCATCACTTGAGTGTGTTTCCATTAGATGTGTGAAGGCCTCTGAGGTCTAAGAATGCACTTTAATAGATACCTGTCAAATGTAATTAACTATGTTTTTACTATATCATACACTTTCCCACCGCCTCCAGCCATAGCCTCCTCTGTGTGTGTGTGTGTGTGTGTGTGTGTGTGTGTGTGTGTGTGTGTGTGTGTGTGGAGAGGGAGAGAGAGAGATTGAGGGAGAGAGAGAGAGGGGGAAAGAGAGAGACAGAGTCTGTCTCAGCAGCCTTTTGCCACCCAGCGATTGGAGACAGTTTTAATTGCAGCGCGACAACCACAAGAAAGGACCAGAAGCCTTATAAAAGCCAATGCTCGCTGGCAGCGGTCCCAGCGGTGGAAAGCTAGCCATGCCATAATTACAGGTAAAAAAAAAAAAGCAAAAAGAAAGACCTCTAGGGCTGGAGCTCAGCACAGTGTTTATTTGACACCAATCACACAAATATGCAGGTATCTCAGCAATAACGGCGCTCTGTCCCAACAGGATCTCCTGCCGCCGCCAAGGAAAAAAGACTTGGACATCGGCGGGCAATCAAGGAACGGCTTGTGGGCTGTGGGAGACTGCATGCTTTTTGGGAAAACATGAAAGGACGTTGAAAGACCTTCAATTAAAAAAGCTCAGATGAGCTCAGCGGGGGCTCCTTTGTGATACCGCAAGTTGTATTGTTTCCAATTAGATATGAGCCACACGTCGCATCCATTATTCATTTTACATGACTCCAGACTGTCTCAGGTGAGCGGTCCGATTCACAACGTTTAGACAGCCCCCGTCCCGGTGCGTGACGGGCCTTTTATTAGAGACACATTAGCAAAGTTAGTGACACGTCCCCACTGTGGGGGGAATTCCAGCTCGTTTCTCTACACAACTTCCTGGCGTTGAGTTGAAGGCATTCTCATCTCTGATCATTATGAGATGCACAGCCGTCCTTCTTGCCTTTGTGCGCTTACAGAGTAGTCGGCAGTGTTATGAGAGAGCCATTTGAGGACTGGCTGAACGCAGGATGGCATGTGCACATTTAGCCGGGGCCTTTAGGACGGGGGAGGGAGGGGGTTCGGGCTGCCCAAATGATGATGAGGGGAGACAGGGAGCTGTTGGGGTGATGAATACTGCATATCTTAAAAGAAGGTGCATACAGTTATCTCTGTATGCCTTTGCATGTCTCTCAATGAGATTTAACCGCTCCCTGTCTCATTTGAAACCACTCCTCATCTCCTAGATTTAAACAGTCTCCATGGCATTTCACCGCACCAGCCAGGCTAAATCACCAACATTTTTACAGACACCGTCTGCCTCTTGTTGGTACGAAGAAACAAAAAGCAAGCACGTAAACCTCACCTCTGAGTACTTTACGAGCGTACAATGTGTGTTTTATGTGTTCTTTATGAGGGCGTAAAGGCTACATCTTGAATGACACGCACTCTCTGAGCCATTGAAGTAAAAACAAAACATTTATACCAGCTAATTTTCCATAAAACAAGTTCACTTTCTATTTAGGTTTGAGGGTCACTATGTATCAAAGAAATGGGAGAAAACAAACACAAACTTGGATCAACACATTTCCTCTCATTGTTGCACTGGCCTTTTGTGTGTATGTGTGTGTGTGTGTGTGTGTGTGTGTGTTTTTTTGTGTTTTTTTAATGAGTTAATAGCACAGGCAGACTCTTCACATACTAGAGCATGTAAATCAGGGCTCCAGACTAACTTTTTTCACCACCGTCCCGGAACCGTCCCAAAATACAATTTGAACCGTCCCGAAGTAAATGTATACCGTCCCGGGGGGGAAAAAAGTACAAAAAAGCACCACTCAAATTGTGAAATTAATAACTGTATTCCTATTGTAATAGAAATACAATTAAGCCAAACAAATAATGTACTGTATTGAATACATGCAGACAGTACATTATTTGTTTGGCTTCATGTTTCTTCTGTAGATACACTGATTTAGTCAAAATGCTCCCAGATGAAAAATAGGGCTTGGTTAAAAATGTTAATCGAATTAATCAGAGGCTTTGTAATTAATTAATCTAAATTAATCATATATATATATTTTTTTAAGTAAATTTTATTCAAAGAGTGAGATATGCAAATTTTACAGACAGAGAATATGACTCTTTGGGTTTTTTTTACATTTTCTCCCACAACTCCCCTCCCAGTCATCCCCACCCACCATCCCTCCCCACGAGGCCAGACATACAAAATTAATCATATTTTAATCGCATATCAATATTCGACCTGAGAACAGTGATATTTATTTTCAAATGGATTTTGTTATTTTGGTGTAGCCTACCAGTGAATCAATGAATAGTGACTACAGTAGCTTATAAAACTTTGGTGTAGGCTACTTGATCAAAGACCAACAGATAACGTGCAGCAATGCAGGTATATGAATACTCAAATGTCTATTACATGGTTGGCATGAGAAAACAAATAAAAACAACTTTATTAGGGGGAATACTAAGACGAAGGATCAATAAATAATAATAATAATAAATACAATCAATAAAAACTGTGGAATGAGAGCGTTTTGGTTGGGGTGTGCATTCCACCGTGTTGGGGCAGCAATTCCAGAACAATCTGAGCATTGTTGTTGTTGCTGTTGTCAACTGTCTGACTCTGACGGCACAGCAAATTCTCATGCTGCTCATCGCTGCACACGAAATGCGCATTTTCAGTGTAAAAACTCCTCTCGTCCCGAAACCGTCCCGAATGAGATACATTTACATACCAAATAGATATTTTACAGTCCCCGGGAAGTCGGGACGCCGTTAATCTCGAGCCCTGATGTAAATATGAAAAAAATGCTTAAACATGTAGCTAGGTGTAATGTTAGAGACCACAGAAGTGAACCTTTCAAGCCTGTTTTCTCAACTCGCTGTTTTCTGCAAGACATTACTCTATAAGCCATATCACCAAAACCGGTGGGTCAAAATGAACCAACATGTCAATTTGAAGCTATGATTCCCTGCTTTCATACGACATGAAAAAACAAATAATCAAAAAAATCCAATGGCAGTCCCTCAGTCAAATTTGGTCACATATGTACTGTACTGTATAAACTGTATGTGGATACTGTATGTTATGCTCTTGTGTTTGTGTGTGTGTGCGTGTGTGTGTGTTATGTATATAATGTGGTGGTGATTTAAGGGTTGTGTAATGACTGTCAGGCCAATTGGCTGCTAAAGTGGCATTCCACAGGCTCCAGTGGAGAGGAGGTGTTTATCACCGTATTGACTTTGTGACAGGGGGCAGACCGCCGCACACTCCTTTGTCACAGGGGACCCCCGGCCACGCAGGCCCACCGCGATCAATAAGCATGGAACTGACTGGCCACCGCCATCACTTATAGGGGTCTGATGAACGCATGTGTACTGTGTGTGTGTGTGTGTGTGTGTGTGTGTGTGTGTGTGTGTGTGTGTGTGTGTGCGCGCGTGCGTGCACATTTCAGAATATAGCAGATATACAAAGCTTGCACTGTAGATATATCACTATAATTTACACACTTTTCACTACATGTCTCACCAACATTCCGCTGCTTGTAACCCGAATGTGCACGTGACAAATAATGCCTGTGCAATTCTTCTCTTGATATCTCCTGATTCTTGATTCCATTCCTAAAGTCTATATATAGGGCTTAAATGGTTATAAATGATATTACCCAGTAAGACGCCCTGAGGGCGAGAAGCGTGCACGCATCCGCCTGGGTGACGACAGACTGCTGTGCGAGCACAGGCGCTTTGGCATGGGGGGGTCAGATAAAAGTATGAAATTAATTCTGTACTGGCCATATATGGAGCGTATCTTGAGTGTACAGGGTTTGATGTGGTCAGATCAATATTTGCCATGTCAGAACAGGTCAGCTCCAAATATGGCGATCTAAGGGTGGCAGCGGGGGCAGTGTCTTGAGTGTACAGGATTTGATGAGGGCACAGGTAGGGCCGGGCCTTGAGAACTCTAGGTATCGACCCGGACGGTTAGCTCAACCGTCTGGGCACCTAGACTGCTGAGCCAGCCTGACGGCGTGCCGCGGGTTCTACTCCCGATTCTGACGGCCTTTGCCGCATGTCTTCCCCCCATTTCCTTTCAGACTACTTTCAACCTATCAATGAAAGGCAGAAAAAGCCCCAAAAAATGTCTTAAATGGACAGGTATCAGTCAAAAGGGAGACATCGAAGAGGAAGGACGGGTGGAGAGGGATCAACATATCGAATGTCAGAACAGGTCAGCTCCATACATGGAGATCTAAGAGTTTGAGGTTTGATAAGTCTCGCGTTGCCTCTCGCAATTTCCAAATGCTTTCATCATACAGTCTGGAGCAACGGAAGAGCTGTCATGAGTAAAATATAAAGCCGGAAGTGGAGACTCCTCCCCACTTCCGTTTCGTCTTAACAGTTTATTTTAACTCTGAGTGTACAAATGGAACCAAATCTATTTGTACACTCTCAGAGTTACAGATCCATAAGGATCCATTTGGTTCTAAACTATATAATTTAGCTGGGGACCCCCTGGAACTCCCTCAAGGACCACTGGTGTAATCAACACTCCTACTGCACTTCACTGAACTAACTACGGACCAGGGATGCACACAGACAGTTGAACTAACTACGGACCAGGAATGCACACAGACAGTATACGCCATGCATGAAACACAGACAGTAGGCTACACCAATACACCATGCATGAAACAATGCATGGAGACACAAGACAAAGAGCTATATACAGGCGAGTGTGCGCATGGATGCACGTGAATTAAGTAGATACACATGTACGCACGTACAGTATAGTACACAAACACACACTCACTAACAGATGTGCAGACAATCACACAGGCATGCAAAGGCATGAAAGGATGTGCATGGATGCATGTGAACGTCCTCATACCTCACATACGTAAACACACACACATACACGCATCGTGCGAACGAACACAAACACGTGTGGGCACATACGCACACGTGCACGCACACGTACGCACATGCACGCGCGCACACACACACACACACACACACACACACACACACACACACACACACACACACACACACACACACACACACACACACACACACACACACACACACACGATAGGACATTTGCATACATACCCATAAAAACCAAGTGCCACTAAGTCCCTTAACTCTGTACTATTCATACTTTCCTGAGTGCTACAAAAAAATATTCCCCCAAGTATTTCTGTTTTTCACTCTCTCTCTCTCTCTCTCTCTCTCTCTCACACACTCACACTCACACTCACACTCACACTCACACACACACACACACACACACAAACACACAAACACGCACGCATACACGTACGCATGCATGCACACACATATGCACCACACACACCACAATCTCAAATCTTTCTCTCTCTCTCTCTCTCTCTCTCTCTCTCATGACCATAATTTGCATATCTTTCTAGAAAGTATTTCCTGGTAAGTAGAGCAACGATATAGCGCTCTCGGGAGAGACACAGACACAGATAGAAATTTGTATAAAAAAGAAGGAAACATCTAAGTGAAAAAAGAACAAAACAGAGGTACACCATTACTTTAATGATCTATCATGTTCAAAGGAAACAGCACTCGCAGCTCCTGCTGCAATAAACAAGGGAATGAAATAACGCTGGTGCAAAAAGAAGCTCTTTTCATTTCTGGTTGGCAGCAGCTGTTTACTCTTCAGTCTTTCTCATGTGCTGAGGTTGGGTTTCAACCCCGTTTCTTTTTCCCCCAGCAGGTCACACACGTCCCCGAGTTACGCCGTTGGGGATTCCGATCGACCGATAACACGTCGTCAAAAGACCTCGTACATGGAACGAGGTGAAAGGCCACATTTTTCCAGTGCGGCTCCTCGTCACCGAAGACGCGTGGGGCGGGGGGGTTCGGTTCTCCCCTGCCGTGAGAGTGACTGACATATCGGTGAGCCGCGGGACAGGACAAGGAAGAGCTGACCTCTCTCCGGGTCCGCCAATACATCACGGGGTCAGGGGTCAGAGTTTAAGAGTCCCACGGGAGCCTGGGTTCATTACCCAGCAGTGCATCAACCCAACCCCGAGGGCTTTCTCTCAACGTTTACCTAACCTCCGACCTCTCCCGGCTACTGGAGAAGCAGTCTCCTTTTTTGACACCCTCCCTCTCTGTTAACCCGACCCCCCCTCCCACCCACCTCATTCCCAGGTCAGGGTCAGGGTTCAAGTTCATTGTCATCACAATGCAGACACCTATTACGTTGTCTGAGACGGGGGCATTTGTTGCTCTTGTCCGTCTGTCTCTCTCTCTCTCTCTCTCTCTGTGTGTGCGCGTGTGTATTGGTGTGCCTATGTGTTTATTGGGTGTGTAAATATCTGAGCTCACAATGAGTCGATTATATATTCTTTAGGAAATGATTAATTGTATCATGAAATCATTAATTCATTTCACCATGATTATTTTGATATGATTAATTCCATTAATCCTCCTCATTCCAATACAGAATTATTTCAAACAACCGATTTCCTGAATCTTAGTGGAATATACAGTAGGCAAATGCACAACTATTTTGCAATCTTCTTTAATCTTATTATGGTCAAAAACGTTTAATAGTATCAATTAAGTAGTATCAATTCTAACATTCCAAATTGATGACCTTGTATCGTGACCTTAAAGGAGCACTCTAAGATCAACCTAATCTTCATATAACTGGTCCTTAATAATGGTCATTATAAGATGTCATCATCAAAAATGTAAACTAAAAGTTTTAAATCTTGATTGAAAGGAAAAAGATGCTGTCATCGGTATGGGCAGGTTTCTGAACTGTCAGCCCACCTCAGAGACACAGAAAGCGAGCAGACAGAAATTGTGCCATTTTATACTGATCATTGGACCTATATGGACCTATCATATAAAGATATGGTTGACATTGGGTGCTCCTTTAAAGATCAATTCACCCGTGCATTTGTATACGGCCTGTCTTTATAGCTATCACGTCTGCTTGCATTTTCTGTACAGCAATGTATGTCTGTATCTTTGTGCCACTTAAGGCAAGGTGACAGCAGATAGCATCCACTCTGCCAGGACACACCAACCAGCTCTATAGTAGGAGGCACGAGTTGAACGAGTTGAGCGAGGGAGTGTGCATGCGTGTGTGTATGTGTGTGTGTGTGTGTGTGTGTGTGCGTGCACGCGTGTGCGTGCGTGCATGCGTGAGAGAGAGATAGAGAGCATTTGTGTGTGGAGGACAGGACAGTTGCCCTTATGCGTATCAGTATCTTCTAGGAACTGAATCTGTGTTTGACCAGCTGACTTCTTGTCAACCACTCCCTCCCGGATTTGACAGAGACAGGGTTCGGACCGGAGACGCTGAGCAAACACTGACGAACAACAGTGACATTTTGGGCCAGAAGAGACGCTTAACTCGCTTAGCTTAGAGACAAATAGGCGGAACAGCTCAGTCCAGGATCTCACCTCTCCTCCTCTCCTCTCCTCTCCTCTCCTCTCCTCACCCACCTCCCTTCCCTCCTCTCTCCTTCCACCCCTCCCCTCTCCTCTCCTCACCCACCTCCCTTCCCTCCTCTCTCCTTCCACCCCTCCCCTCTCCTCTCCTCTCCTCACCCACCTCCCTTCCCTCCTCTCTCCTTCCACCCCTCCCCTCTCCTCACCCACCTCCCTCCTTCCACTCTCCTCTCCTCTCCTCTCCTCTCCTCTCCTCTCCTCTCCTCTCCTCTCCTCTCCTCTCCTCTCCTCTCCTCTCCTCTCCTCTCCTCTCCTCTCCTCTCCTCTCCTCTCCTCTCCTCTCCTCTCCTCTCCTCTCCTCTCCTCTCCCCTCCCACCTCCCTTCCCTCTCTCCTCTCCTCTCCCCTCCCCTCCCCTCCCCTCCCCTCCCCTCCCTTCCCTCCTCTCTCCTTCCACTCCACCCCTCTCCTCTCCTCACCCACATCCCTTCCCTCACGCGTTGAGAGCTTGTAGATCTGCTATTTTCGAGGCTCAACCCATGCACTCTTTAGCTATAGTGGAGACTGGAGATACGGTGACCTGGATTTCTAAACAAATTTGTTCAGCGCAAAATTGCTGCTTTCAAGTTCAGGAGAACTTGAAATCAGAGGAATTCTCCTGAATGGCGTGGAAAGGAGTGGCGTTTCCATTTCTTTCACCATGGTAAATGCTGCATTCATGGTCTGTAGACTAGAGGGCAGTTGTTTTACAGACAGGTAAAAGGGGAAGGGCTGAAGCACCCTTTGATGTCTATGTGTGCACGTCCCTGCCTCCCCCCCCCCCCCCCCATCCCCAACCCTATCCTCCTCCTCTCTCGGACCCCCCCCCCCCCCTCCCCGCCCCTCTCCCATACTTCTCCTTAACGCCTGATAGTTTAAGTGATAAGTGACGCTGATGGATGAGCCAGGCTTTGTGTAATTATTGTCCTGGTTATCATTGTCACTGCTGATAGCATACATCACCGTGTCCCAGCCCATTTTGCATGTGATAAATAACGGCAGCCGGAGAAATACATTAAAACCATTTAGCCCTGGCCGCGAGCAGACCCCCGGAATGTAAACAGACACGCGCGCTAATGGAGGACTGTGATAGGTAGGTATGAGTGTGAAGTCATGGCTGCCCTGATGATGTGATGGTATTGTTCTTACTGTATATAAATCTACTGTACCGCTGTGTGAACTCACGCTGCCACAGAAGAATTGGGCCCTACTGTATGTGTGAACTAGCATTTGCACACAGAAACACACACACATTCACATGCGCGCACGACGCACGTGCACACACACACACACACACACACACACACACACACACACACACACACACACACACACACACACACACACACACACACACACACACACACACACACACACACGGCTACTGTATACAATCACGCATGCACTCATATCTCTCACATACGTCTGCTTTTTCCTCTTTCGTTACATACAAAGATCTTTAACGGCATAAACATTAAGATAAAAATAGATGGTCCACATGGGAATGGCATGGCACCCATGTGGATCTCAGATGTCATGCGGCCAACCGGTCAGTCATCTACTGTATATTGATGTATGGCTCCAAATTAAATTCAGTCAATGTTTCGACACAATAAGAGCGCCAGTGTCTTATTCTGTTACTAAAACAAAAAGTATAAAACATATGAAGGTACTTATGTGGCCTACACTGGCAGCACAAGAAACTTGGCACTGATCAGTCCAGTGGTTTGTTAGATTACCTCCGTAAACATATATAGACCGACAGATAAACAGACACAGACCCTCTTATTTTCATTGTAACTAAGTAAGTAAATGCATGATTGATACCTTTCACAGCAGTCATAAAGTGCCTTAAACCATTTTGACCTGGGAACGATTCTACAATGTCTTCTACATCCTGACAGTTTTCTGAAAAAGCTATGTTTCTATGTCAGTCGTTCTTGAAAAATAGCAGACCTACAAGCTCGTAGCGCGCCACTCGGTGGCACGCTATGAGCTTGTAGATCTGCTATTTTTCAATAGCTAAAAAAGCATAACATAATGCTAACAGCAAAAGGGGTTCCCAAAATGGGTTAAACACAAAATGATAAAATCAAAAGACAAATAAAACAATCACCATTCAAACAACAGATGAAACCGAGCAGATCACACCCATCCTCCATACACATGGCTTCACAACCAACCAAGCCCTCCCGGACAGAATCCATCCACCCCCTGCTCTGGAAACAATATAACCTAACCGTGGAATGCCCTCCCTGACCGGTCTGTTACTCTTGAGTCTGTTGAAGACCAAAGACATTTGTTTAGCTATAGTGGTTTTACCTCCTAGGTCTTATATGTCTCTATATGTGAGCATTCTCTGTAGCACTTGAGAGATTTGTTTCAAATAAACCCTATAGTATTACTCTCAGAGTTACAGGCCTGTAGGGTGCGGTGTGTGCGCACGCTAATCCGACACATACACCAAAAGGTTCGACATGCGGAAATCACCGGTCGCTCCCGACATGTGTTGATCCGACATGCGTTGCGTCGTGCTTGCGGTCATGGTTAGGTTAGGGTTTGGGGTTTAGGTTGACGGTCTAATGACTGTCGGACCTTTGGTGCGTCGGATCTAAAGCCTGTACCCGTATGAGACATAAGGTCCAGGGTCCACCAGGGGACCAAATGGACCCTTACAGGCCTGGGGCATTTGTCATGAGACACCTGCCTGATAATCTCAGGATACACGAGAATTAAGTCCCATACAGTATAAGCCCTGTAATGTAGCTATAAAGAGCATGAGAACATGCAGTGATTTAAAAGTTACAGTGGAAGTCCATTTTTAAAATCCATTCTGGCATGTACAGGCAGCCAGTTAATGCTCGCTGGCAAATGCACATAGCCACACTCATGCTTGCATGCACGCACTCACGCAGTCCACTGTTACTACAGTATACAGTATACTATAGTACATTGTGTATACACACGTATATATATTGCAGGCCTTATACTGTGTATACACATGGTCAGATTACTATGTTCTTGATTTTAGCATATCCAAAAGAGAAGGCATCCGATCATAGTTTCTTGCGTTGTCAGGGGTAATTAACGGCATCTGACGGCATATCTCATCAACATCTACCTTTTCAATGATACTTGACAGCCCCTAAGGTGATGCAGTCGGAAACGACGATGATGATTTATGGATTATGGCAATTAGCTTTCAGATAAAGGCCGTTATTACTATTCATTTGCCCTTTTAATGAGGATTGCCCGCGCTGTTAACGTCTCACCGTTGAAGGTTCAGACAATACCTCTGGATGGAGATCTAATCTGATGGGGAGATAAAGGCCTATATGGCTCCAGGAAGTCAGCGTTTTTAATCTACCAACTATCTGCACCACAGTGACGCTTTCTCAGACACCCGCGTGATTAAGATATCATCTGCCATTTGCTGGATTTGCATTTACAGTGCCTTTTCCTTTTTTTGATAAAAATAGACATTTCTCTCTTCCTTTGATCCGGTGGAATTAACTGAACCTTGAAAAGTCAGCATTAATTTCTTTCTTTCTTTCTTTCTTTCTTTCTTTACTGTGTAGCCGAGTTCCTATTCAAATATTTGAAATTCTTTATTTGGAAAACCCCTTGAGATTGAATATCTCGTTTTCGAGAGGGTCCACAAAATATTCATATTTAAAACATTTAAAAAGCATGGGAAAGCATCTGCGTGATTTTAGCGTTGGCTATTCAAAAATAGCAGAAACTGTATACTTCGTGCCACGCTGCAAGCTTGTAGATCTGCTATTTTTTTTTAAAGATTGGGAAAAATCTTTCCAATCTTTCCGGTGTGAGAACTATACTGATTTATTTGTAGGTCTTAATGGGTTAAAGCATTAGCCACACTACAATGCAACGTACAATCAATTGCACCGTGAGCCAGTGGTGGAAAGTAACTAAGTACTTTTATTTAAATACTGTACTTTAGTACAATTTTGAGGTATTTGTACTATACTTGAGTATTTCCAATTTCCAGTATTTTTACTTCTACTCCACTACATCTCAGAGCCAAAATTTGTATTTTTACTTCACTACAATTATTTAGTTACTTTGGCGATTTTAATATTGATTAGAAAACATACATTAACCACGTCAACCCTATACATTTTGGCCATTTGAAAATAGCGCGACGTATTGTGAGCTTGTAGATCTGCTATTTTCAATAGACTTTGTACACATTTTGAACTTTTGAATATAAGTACTTTTACTTTTAGTACTTTAGTACATTTGATGCCGATACTTTTGTACTTGTATAGTTCTAAATTGCAGCATTGGTACTTTTACTTAAGTAAAACAATTGAGTACTTTTTTCCCACCACTGCCCGTGAGCCACCGCCGGCACTCCTCCTTTCCACTTTACAGTAGCGCGCGGCGCATGGCAGCGTGCCGAGGCCACCAGCAGCAGAGCCACCCCAGCGCTATCATCTAATTCTATTACTGCGTCGCATACAAAGGAATCTGTCCTCCCCTTGTCTGCTGGAAATGTCATCTGATCCCATCAATTACAATCCGCTCCGCAGACAAACTCCCTCGCACCTTAATGGACGTTTCAGGAGATTAGATGTCTGACGATCAATCGAGGGTTGCCCGGAGAAGTCACCTGGGGTCATCGTGACAGGATATGTTCTAAATAAGAGAAAAAGTTCTTTGTTGAGTTTCTGACAAAGCTTTTTTTACGGGAGACTTGGGAAGGTGATGATCTACATGGAACGTATCTAACAAAACAAAAATAAAAAACATATTTTATATATTCACAGAATCCACTCACAGACACAGTTATTTATTTTCACTTCATCTCTCGGCCGGGAACTGAGAAACCTTGACGGATCTGTTATTATGCTGCGCAGGCCTTTTATAGGAAGACTTTGGATTGATACATACATGTAAGTAACACGGCTATACTCAATATTTAATGTAATTACTATACTATGAAGGACAGTGCCACCTTCCTGGCTCCCCTCTCAGGAACCCTTACTTCTCAGAGTGTTGGCCTGGGAGACGGTAACAGCGATACTGTGACCCAGTGGGTGAGAATGCCGTGGTTATGTTCCTATTGAAAGTGTACGTGGATCAGATGTCAGTGAAGCCATGGCAGGTTGTTGTTCACCGTAGAGATAGAGACAGATGGATGGAGGGACCAGACAGACAGGGACCCCTCCAGGCAGATCAATCCACACGGTGGAAGTCAAAGTGCCGGACAGAGGTTGTAGGGGTCAAGGGGCGCCGAGAGTTCAACGGTCAGGTGGCAGCCTGAAGGTGCGTCTGTTCCATCAGCTCGGACAATATAGGTCACGTCAAACGTGACGGGTGTTTATCCATCCCCCTCCAAAAAACTAAAACAAAACTAGGGGTGGTTATGGATAGAAAAATCAAATGTTTTCTACATTGTACCTTCACTACCTTGGTGTTCATTTCACTTCTGAAATTAATACTAAGGATTTTTTACTGCATGTGGGACATACTGTAATTATAGGTCATGTGTCCATTAACTTGAAAATCTAAGGTTTTGTGCGATACCCATCAAGGCTTTCTCTTTTGTGTGTGTGTGTGTGTGCTGTGTGTGTGTGTGTGTGTGTGTGTGTGTGTGTGTGTGTGTGTGTGTGTGTTAAGTGAAATTCAGACGTGCATGGCTGCAGCACAATGGATGACCTGAAATGACAGCGTCAAATACATGAGCTACATAAGTACCTCGCAAAGCACCATCACGCCTCTCTCTATCTCTCTCTCTCTCTCAGAGACAGATGATACGGCGTCCTCCTTCCAAACACCCTCGCAGTGGTACATTTCCCTGAAGCGAGTAACTCAGTCTCTTGCCTGTGTCCGCACTCCGGTGCCCCCCCCCCACCTCCGCCCCTCCCCTTCGGCGTGCATGCAACCCAGGACAACCATGGCCTACAGCAGGCTGCCTTCGATGGCCCTCCGCAGAACAAAAACACGCGCTGGCTCTCAAGAGGAACTCCTTTATAACGTGTCAAAAATATATAAAAAAAGACAGACAGCTTCACCTCCGCACTGTTCCCACCATTTGGCCGTCGCCTGGGCCCTTTATGTTGTACCCCCACCCGCTCCACCAGCCCCCACCCCTCCCTCCCCCCCTCCTCCTCGCGCCCACCACCCAGGCCCCTTTCACCAGGGGGGTGGGGGGAGGGTGGGGGTTAGACGACCCATTATGTTCACATGTGTCACTGCTGGTTTGCCCTGTCCTACTCGCCCCGACGCACAATAGAGCCGCAAAGAGAGAGATTGACCATCGGCTTTTAACGCGACGGGGTGGGGAGGGGGGAGGGGGGGGGGCGTGAAAGACGATGGATGAAAGACACACCTGCACCTTTATGCGTCGGGGGTCCCCAGTCCCCTGGTCCTTTCAGTGATACGTCTGATCTGTGTGTGTGTGTGTGTGTGTGTGTGTGTGTGTGTGTGTGTGTGTGTGACTAATCATTGTGTATATTCCTGCACTATACCTGCATCGGGTGATCTTGGGACATATAATTCTATTGAAGATTCTGACCTTCAAATGTACATCATTTTTGTTTTGATTGTATTGCTGTATTCTTTCTGCTTTGGCAATGTAAACGTATGTTTTCTCATGCCAATAAAGCCCTTTGAATTGTGTGTGTGTGCACATGCCCGAGATGCGACAGCTCCTGACACAGCACGCACAAGTTGGTGGCAGTTTTTCAACCTAAACTAACTTGTTTTAGATGTATTAACATCTAAAACACACACCCGTTGTAACTGCCATCGTTAACAGTTTGACTGTTTTTTACGATTAACCCGCATTTTAATCAACCCCCCTTCACTGCCGAGATTGTTGTATTACCTTTAGAGCATACGCTGAATTATTTGGGCTTTTAATCCGCGAAAATCCATCAAAAAAAGCTCCCGTGGTTTGTTATGATCTGTGTGTAGCATCCACCATCTTGGTGCACCCGGAAGACGCACACAAGATTAGTTTCAATGAGGCGTTGCACCCAATGCATTTCCATTGGCCTCAATTTCCCAGAAGCCCTAGCAGCCCACAGCATGTGACGATTTCCGGTTTCGTCATCACAGCGAAGGCATCCAGTCTCATACTCCGCGACGAAGACGGATTTTCTTTTGATTCATTACATTACGGCGGATTAAACACATAAAACAAAAGGCGGGTATGTCCGATACGGCAGCGACATTAACCTGGAGTAATCCATTCCCGGCACGGAAACTGTTAATGTAGAGGATGAGAGCAATGCTTGGAAAGCTGCTCCTAACAATGTGTTTGTGTGTGTGTGTGTGTGTGTGTGTGTGTGTGTGTGTGTGTGTGTGTGTGTGTGTGTGTGACTGGATGCATGTAAAAGGTTGGGAACCCCCCCCCCCCCAGGGAGGGGCTATAGGCCTGGCTACGCTGCATGGCCTGACTCTCAAATATGACTGTATTTGATATGACAGATAAGATATACTGTATAGGGCTTGGGATTGTATTCGGGGCCAAGGTTGTCCCAGGCCA
>NC_139717.1:27079518-27096058 GCF_964188405.1 Protomyctophum parallelum
CAGTGAGAGGGACAGAGAGAGAGAGAGAGAGGGAGGGTTAGGGGACAGGGTATAAGTCACCAGTGTTTTTTCCCCCATCTTCTATATTTATTTCTGTCTTAGTTTCTTTCTTTGTTTGTGTCAGGTTTTTGGCCTTCTTCTCCCTGTGTTTCCCTTTTGAGGACACAATGCACGCGCGCACGCACGCGTTTCGCTGTTTTGTGTGTTCTGTGTGCGTGCGTGTGTGTGTGTGAACAGCATACCTGTGCAGTTGTCTCTGAACTCCAGTATGCAATGTGCTCGTCCAGGACTAAAAACATCACCACTCCCCCCTAGTGGTGGACAGGGCTGTAGTTTCTGACTCCTCACTCAATTACAACACACCTAAAAGAAAGAAAAAAAACAAGAACAATTCAAATCCCGCTAGTCTTCGAGAATACTCCTACAGCAATTATGAGGGGGAAGGCTAATGTACATTATCACCATTTTCCTGTGATCAAAACATTCATCGCTTCATTTTTACCTGGTTATATTTGTTAAATTGATATGTAATGCAGTCACATTTTCCTCTTTAATTTGAAATGGGATTAAGATGGATAGGAAATATGGCGAAACCTAATCATTCAATTAGGGTCCTAGTGTTTGGGGCTAAGTGAAACTGCATCAACGCCTTGACACAGATGATACCATTAATTTCCGCTGGGTTAGTAATTTGATAAAGCATCAAATTGAAGAGATTGCATTGCAAAGGGAATCATCACAGCCAAAGCAATTTAGGCATAAATGTTGGAATGGACATAGAGAGAGAGAGAAAATACAAAAATGAAAGCTAAAAAGATCTCCGTTTAATGTTTTGTTGTCGTTTGTTTTTCATTTTAAAATAAAAAATTTTTTTTTAATGAAAATAAAAATACAGTACTATCACGTGGATGACATTTCATCTGCACCTTGATTGGTTATCGCTGAACAGAAAGGAGGAAAAAACAACTATAAATACAGGTCAAAATGTTTAGAAATGTGGCATCAATGAAATCCTCTAATCATATAATAACTCCTTCATTCCTTTAATTCTTGTATTAAGCATCAATGGCACTGTCTTGCACATAACCCATGTTTGGCAGGAACCCCTTTTGGTGTTAGCATTATGTTATGCTTTAGCTATTGAAAAATAGCAGATCTACAAGCTCATAGCACGCCACCGAGTGACGCGCTACGAGCTTGTAGGTCTGCTATTTTTTGAAAAATCGAAGAACGACTGACATAGAAACATAGCTTTTTCAGAAAACTGTCAGGATGTAGAAGACATTTTTAGAATCTGATCTCAGGTCAGAATGGGATAAACAATGAAAATAAATTACAGCGCTAAATGGTAAAGGATGGCAAGGCAGGGGAAAAGAGAGGGAGGCCAGTAACAGACCACCACTAAAGTGGAGACCACCTCTAAATGATTTCCATCGGCGGGGTTCACAGAAGCATTGGAGCTGTAATACTTTAATTGCTCAGGGACTCAAAGTCTAATAAGGTTTCTAAATCGAGCTGCTTTATTTGTTTTGTTTTTTTCCCCCTTTCTTCCCCCTTCTCCCCCCTCCTTTTTTTCCTTTTTTTTTACTCGCGGCTAAAGCAAAAAAATGCAGCCGCTCTAATTGCAGAGTCGTCATTAAAACATGTGGGTATTAAAAAGTTGCTTCCTCTAAACTGAGCGTGCTCCAAAAGAGAGAGAGAAGTCTCTCTCTCTCTCTCTCTCTCTCCTAACAACTGGATCGTGAGGCCCTTTTGTCAAACCACGTTCCTACAGGAAGTCATTGACTTTAATAGAAAGAACAATAAAAAAAAGGAGAAAACTACCCTGTGCAAAAAGCATGAAAACACAGAAGCATATATAGAGTTTGTTTACCGTCTTTACGAGATGTGTGTGAAGTTGTTTTGCAGCAATAATCTGTTCCCTGTTAACCTAGTCCAAATATTGTTCTGTAGCATAGATCGAGCTTGTGTATGTACGGTATGTGTGACTGTGTGTGTGTGTGAGCGTGTGTGTGTGTGTGTGTGTGTGCGCTACTTATACCCATAGATTATGCTGACATGCCTATTGTAACATGAAAACACATGCCATGATTTTGTAAGTGTAAAACTCTATTGCATCTTTACTATTTGTGTCCTTGTATGGAATACCGGACAACTCACCCCGTTTTTCCTCCCGGAATTTTCCCCAGTGAGGGGGACAACTACTACAACTGCTAATTGCGGTTTGTATTCTTTTTGTAAAAATATAAAAAGATACTCCTATGGAAAGGCTTTATCATTTTACTTATATTGACCCTATAAACAATTTAGTATAGGCCTAAGGTTTTGCCCATTCAAATGGTACCTGGTCAGATAAACCCCACATAGCCTACAACAACTTCCGTGAACCGACTTCGCTGTAGTAGCCTTTTCATAAATTATATTTGTACTTAGGCTGTCTGCTGTCGTGAAAGTTTATAGTTGGAGATATTCAAAGTCTAGCTGTCTGCCGTCCATTCTCTCCAACCACTCACTGGGGAAGATACCGGGAGGAAAACAGAAAAGGGGTGAGTTGTCTTGTTACCCTTGGCTTGTATGCATCTCCTCTGTGTGGACATAAATAAATTGTTAAAATGTGTGTGTGTGTGTGTGTGTGTGTGTGTGTGTGTGTGTGTGTGTGTGTGTGTGTGTGTGTGTGTGTGTCCACCAAGGCGGGAAGTGCCTGACTGAGTTGTGTATGATTGTAACAGCCACAGGAGAGCAGATATCTCCTGCCTCTAGACTCCTCACCACTCACAACAACAACACCACCACCACGCCTTCCTCATGTATTTGATTTAGAATAAAATGCCGTTAGCCGACTTTTACACCTGGAAACAAGGCGACATACAATACAGAGTATTGTGACCACCACTGTTAATCTGCCCTCATCCTTAACCATATAGGACTGGAACCCCTTTTTGTGTTTTAAGCATTATGTTATACTCATGCTCAGCATTGTGATCTACAAGCTCGTAGCGCGGCACTCGTAGATCTGCTATTTTAGAAAGATCGTAGAAATGTGGTGCAAATCTTTGAATATATATTATTTCAGAGCGAACACTTTTAACTCTGTTGCACTGTTATTAGTACCAGAGTCACCCAGGGCTCTAGACACTGTTCTTAGTACCAGAGTCACCCAGGGCTCTGTACACTGTTATTAGTACCAGAGTCACCCAGGGCTCTAGACACTGTTCTTAGTACCAGAGTCACCCAGGGCTCTAGACACTGTTCTTAGTACCAGAGTCACCCAGGGCTCTAGACACTGTTCTTAGTACCAGAGTCACCCAGGGCTCTAGACACTGTTCTTAGTACCAGAGTCACTCAGGGCTCTAGACACTGTTATTAGTACCAGAGTCACCCAGGGCTCTAGACACTGTTATTAGTACCAGAGTCACCCAGGGCTCTAGACACTGTTCTTAGTACCAGAGTCACCCAGGGCTCTGTACACTGTTCTTAGTACCAGAGTCACCCAGGGCTCTGTACACTGTTATTAGTACCAGAGTCACCCAGGGCTCTAGACACTGTTCTTAGTACCAGAGTCACCCAGGGCTCTAGACACTGTTATTAGTACCAGAGTCACCCAGGGCTCTAGACACTGTTCTTAGTACCAGAGTCACTCAGGGCTCTAGACACTGTTATTAGTACCAGAGTCACCCAGGGCTCTAGACACTGTTCTTAGTACCAGAGTCACCCAGGGCTCTAGACACTGTTATTAGTACCAGAGTCACCCAGGGCTCTAGACACTGTTCTTAGTACCAGAGTCACCCAGGGCTCTAGACACTGTTCTTAGTACCAGAGTCACTCAGGGCTCTAGACACTGTTCTTAGTACCAGAGTCACCCAGGGCTCTAGACACTGTTCTTAGTACCAGAGTCACCCAGGGCTCTAGACACTGTTCTTAGTACCAGAGTCACTCAGGGCTCTAGACACTGTTCTTATTAACAGAGTCCTCCAGGGCTCTAGACACTGTTCTTAGTACCAGAGTCACCCAGGGCTCTAGACACTGTTCTTAGTACCAGAGTCACCCAGGGCTCTAGACACTGTTCTTAGTACCAGAGTCACTCAGGGCTCTAGACACTGTTCTTAGTACCAGAGTCCTCCAGGGCTCTAGACACTGTTCTTAGTACCAGAGTCACCCAGGGCTCTAGACACTGTTCTTAGTACCAGAGTCACTCAGGGCTCTAGACACTGTTCTTAGTACCAGAGTCACCCAGGGCTCTAGACACTGTTCTTAGTACCAGAGTCACCATGGGCTCTAGACACTGTTCTTAGTACCAGAGTCACCCAGGGCTCTAGACACTGTTCTTAGTACCAGAGTCACCCAGGGCTCTAGACACTGTTCTTAGTACCAGAGTCACCCAGGGCTCTAGACACTGTTCTTAGTACCAGAGTCACCCAGGGCTCTAGACACTGTTCTTAGTACCATAGTCCTCCAGGGCTCTAGACACTGTTCTTAGTAAAAGAGTCACCCAGGGCTCTAGACACTGTTCTTAGTACCAGAGTCACCCAGGGCTCTAGACACTGTTATTAGTACCAGAGTCACCCAGGGCTCTAGACACTGTTATTAGTACCAGTCACCCAGGGCTCTAGACACTGTTCTTAGTACCAGAGTCACCCAGGGCTCTAGACACTGTTCTTAGTACCAGAGTCACCCAGGGCTCTAGACACTGTTCTTAGTACCAGTCACCCAGGGCTCTAGACACTGTTCTTAGTACCAGAGTCCTCCAGGGCTCTAGACACTGTTCTTAGTAAAAGAGTCACCCAGGGCTCTAGACACTGTTCTTAGTACCAGAGTCACCCAGGGCTCTAGACACTGTTATTAGTACCAGAGTCACCCAGGGCTCTAGACACTGTTATTAGTACCAGTCACCCAGGGCTCTAGACACTGTTCTTAGTAACAAATGGGAGATTATGGTTGTTATACATCAGTATTCCATTTCTGTTGTTGTTAGGATGAAGCGATCTTCATATGAAATGTACAAGGCCATGTAAAACAGTGAAAGGTGTTCATGTGATAGTTATAAGGGTGGAAAATGTTGCACTGGAACCAATTCCTCACCTCTCACCTCCCTTTATTTCAAACTGTCCTGCAATCTGCTATACTCACCATATGATAGAATGACAAAAATAACTTTGTGTGTGTGTGTGTGTGTGTGTGTGTGTGTGTGTGTGTGTGTGTGTGTGTGTGTGTGTGTGTGCGTGCGTGTGTGTGTGCGTGCGTGTGTGTGTGTGTGTGCATACAGTACATCTTATGCACGTGCAGGCATGTTTTACAAAGTGTCTATTAATTTCCGAAAGGCACAACATATATTATTAGTACTTTCTCAAGATTTTAATCAAATCCATCTCTTTCCTCCCAGAGACGCTTAGTTTTAATTGAATCTGCGGTACAGTAATTATCAGGTGAGAGTGAATGGGTGATATCTGTCACGGAGATGTGTCACAGGTACACTCTCACGTTGATGTTAGGGTGGGGCGGTGCTGTGATGAGGAGGCGCACCATGACAATCACAACTCAATTATCGCTTTCTATATATACAACTGCGTGAGTGCGGGAACGCGCTCGTGCTCACGCATACAGTATACTGTACAAACAACGGGGGGGGGGGGGGGGTGCTTCTCTCTTATATCTATCTTTTCGGGTTCACGCGCTGCCCAATTATACGTTTTAGGTTGAGAGGAAATTAATTAATAAGAATTAATTGTTCTTCACACCAAGAATACAAGGTTGATTTGAAGGTATGATATCCGACTGCATGAGGTATGAAGGTATGAGAATAGATAGCATAATTTGATGTACAGTAGGATGAATTACTATGATTAATATAATTAAATCATTTGATAATTCATGATCAGATATAACATTCAATTTGCACAATCTTTACATCATGTGCTAATCACGTACCACACTGTGTACTGTACACACAGTATATGGGTTCACTCTGAATGCAATTGCATGTATACATCTACCTCGTAATAGAGTGGCCTGCTATAGCATCCCATATGCTGAGAAGTCACTGCCCATTCTACACTGTAAAAAATGATCAGTGTTGATTTAATTCTCATTCTGTAACAATGGATCCATAAGTCCATCACTCACAGTAAAATCCCAGGTGATAATTTATCCCTTTAACTCAGCGAGACTGCATCATGAACTGTAGTAGGCCTATACAACTGTAACCACCTGGACCCAGGTCCATTTGGTTATACTCTCAGAGTTAAATTGACAGTAAGGATTACTGTGTAGACAGTATACTGCTGCTGTGCTCTCCCACCTCCACACCTCACTCAAACACCCATCTCTCTTTCTCTCCTTTGTCTCTTCGTCTCCCATTGCTGTTTTTTCTCTCTCTCTCACTTCTTCCACCCACCCTCCTGTTTTCTCTTTTCTCACATTCTCCGCCTCTCTCTCTCTCTCTCTCTCTGTCTCTCTCTATCTCACTGTCTGAACTTGCGTTCCTTGATGAGTCCTAGCAGGGAATCACAGACTCGGAAAAAAGGTAGGGGCCTGACAGAGATTGATGTCTGAGCGCTCCCCCTGATTCGCTGATTAAACCCATCAATCAATATGCAGAGGAGGTGTCCGATGCAAATGGATCCAATCAGGCGGAACGGAGGGGTATTGTCTGTGTGTTGTGGCGAGTGGAAAAGTTGAGAGGTGGAGGACGGGCCCATGGCGTGCGCGCGGCGCACGGACGCACGCGTCCTATAGGACGGCTATGATAGGACGGCTAGGACAGGACGGCGGCCTGGAGGAGGGCTCCACTGGGGGCCGGCGGGGACGGACAGGGAGAAGAGCACCGCTGCCTTTCTGAGGACGTGAGATGAAAGGTGTCAGATGGATGTGATCTTTGAAATGAAGTGTAGGATTGCAGGACTTTGATATTTTTGACACTATATGAGAGAGAGAGAGCATAATACTGTATATTTCGTGTTTGTCAGATTTCATCATGTTTGAATTATACAAAATACAAATAAAAAATTATGATGATCGTTTCATGGGATAACGATAACAGGATTATTGCGGACGATCATTTGAAGGAATGATATTTTGCCACAGCTTGATAACGAGATGGAGTGTACTGTGTGCACTCCCTCTCTCTCTCCTTCTCTCTCTCTCTCTCTCGGATGATACAAACACAGATGCTACCTAGCCTCTCCCCTTGTGAGCAGTAGAACATTGGGACTAGTCCACACTACTGCCACTAATATCATGTTGCACGCATGCGCACAGATGCGCGCACCGCACCGCATTCGCACACGTGTGCGTGCGCACACACACACACACACACACACACACACACACAGGAGTGCGTGTGTACGTAACTGCACACTTACTGACACACAGTAAAATCCTCAGCATTAATTGGTCTTATAAGCGTACGTTGGAAGTGCAAGGACCCATCATTGGTGGGCACCCTAGTTCACGCCCTATGGGACTACCCCCGTAATTGAACGTTTTTTTTTTTTTACTAACTGTGTATAGTGTTAGAAATGACAAAAAAAAAAAAAAGAAATGACCAGGTTTGATTTTCCCTTTTGCCCCAGGCTAGCTTTAGCCTACATGTTAGGTGACCCAAAGCAGGTCGCCTGCTGTGATTATGTGGATTTCATCATGATTGGTAGACATGCAGGCTCTGAGGAGGGGATGGAGGAATGCTGGGAGTCCCTCTCTAGATGTACTGTAGTTATGGTTGCTGCATATGAGAACATAACCTAGAGCGTCGCAGTCCCGCCCCCTTCCAGGGACCAGGAAATGATTCCCCGTTTATTTAATAAAAGTATTTATTTAAAGACCTTTTAAGCGTTGTACAAAGCCAACTCGAGTTGTGACAAATCATAACATTTTTCGGGCCGAACAAGAAAACGGCAGGTTACAGGTTTTGTTGTCTTTATTCTTTGTAATTATTTGTTCAGGCCAAAATGTTGTGTTTGTTGTCATGAATTGTCACAACTGGAGTTGGCTTTTTTCCGTGGCGTAATCGTCTTTAAATGAATACTTTTTAAAATGTCTACGGGAAAAATGAATGAGGAATTCACTTCTGGTCGTCATGAAAGGGGGCGGGACTGCGACGGTCTATACAGTAGGAGGATTGACATATTGGATAAATACAGTACATCCATAAACTTGGGGAATCTTTGTATATGAATATGTTGCTAACAGAAGATCTGGTGTTTAATAGCACAACACACTGCTATTCTATTTTTTAAACCTTGTTTGATATAACCAAATACCCAGGACCATATGGCATCATCTATTTTATTTTATTTTTCGACTGCTTCTTTTATCTCCTTAAGTTTTTTGTAAAAATTGAAAACGGAAGATTGATCTTCAGCGTCATTTAAATTTGTAATGCCGTGAGTGTACACATGCCTTAAGAGTTAGACACCAAGGATTTTACAATGCACTCTCTGCCTCTCCCTCTATCTCACACGTGAGCGCACACACGCACACGCGCGCACACACACACACACACACACACACACACACACACACACACACACACACACACACACACACACACACACACACACACACACACACACACACACACACACACACACACACACACACACACACACACACACACACACACACACACACACACACACACACACCACAGCTGTACATTCATACATCATCAGGGTGGCGTTCTCCTTGTGCTGTCCCCATCAGCTCACATACACTATCATATTTTCCATGTGTTCATTTTCATCCAATCTTACGGTAATGGTACTGCAGGGACCGCGCACGGATCTCCCCTCTGGGCTCGGCGGCTCCCTGAAGTATCTGCCTGGCTCTCACTTCAGCCCTCATTTAAATACAAGTAGCAGCCGCGGTCATTACAGGGGGAGACTGTGTCCTGCTCGCTTGTCATTGAGATGGGGGGTGTTTGGGGGTTTGGGAGAGAGAGAGAGAGAGAGAGAGAGAGAGTGTGTGTGTGTGTGGGTGGCCTGGTGGGTGGGTGTGTGTGTGTGTGTGTGTGTGTGGGTGAGTTGTAGGGGCAAGCTGTGTTTGTGTGTAAGCAAAAGTATGTGTCCTTGTACTGCATGTACTATAGGGCAGGTGTGTGCATGTTTTTTTTGTTTGTGCATGTGCGCGAGTGTGTGTGTGAAAGTGTGAAAGTGTCCCACGGGCAAGGACGAGGATGCTGTTGTACTCAGGGGGTGGTGGGAGGGGTCACTGCGACTTGCCAAAAAGTAGCCGCATATGCGAGTCATTTTGATTTGTGCCAAGAAAACTACACACACACACACGCACACACACACACACACACACACTAGGCACGTGCGCATGCGTACACAATACACGCACGCACACACACACCCCCGCTGTCGAAGCGCGTCCACCGTCCCCCCGTTTTTCAGTTCCCGTCCGGCTCGGGAGTTCATTATTCATGATTGTTCCATCAATGTTCTGTCTCCATCACTCTGCGCGCCGCTCTCACCCTCCTCATTCAAACCCCACGGAAAGACAAGAGGCTGCTCATTTGTTTTAGTAAATGACACAGATGCCTCTCTCTCCCTCTGCTTATAGACTTATATACCTCCCCTTTTTCCCTCCATCGGAGGAGGAGGGTGGGGGGGGGGGGTGTTGGGGGTGAGGCGGTGGTGCATGTGAGGGAATGATACCGTGACACGTTCTCCCTCCCTCTCTCTCCTCCTCCTTCATCTCCTCCTCCCCTCCTCTCCTCTTTCCAGTCCACCCCTCTACCCATCCATCCATCCATCCATCCTTCCCTCTTCTCCTTCTCCCCCGTCCAGAAGACATCACCGGCAGCACAGGGGAATGGCGAAGGGCCCCCCCAAAATGGCTGCCCGGGTGCCAGGGGGACCACAGGCTGCTCTCCCATCTCCCATAATCACCGGGGCGATGCTCGGATGCCTCCCGCATTTGCATAATGCCATCCTGACACTTTCACTTCCTCCATCCATCACCGGCGGCGTGCGTCCCGCGGCCTGCTCCGTCGCTCCGTCTCCCCCTGATTGCGTCCTGTGTTTATCTGCCCAAGCACAAAAGATTGATTCCCCGCTGTCTGGCGGCCTTATGTTCAGCAGATAGGGATTTTCGCCGAATGATGAAGCACCCAGTCAGCTAATGATAAACAGAAAACACATATTCAAAAGGACGGTCTCTCTCTCTCTCTCTCTCTCTCTCCCCCATACACCCCCCCCCCACCTTCCTCTGCCGCTCACCTCACCCCTCCCCCCCCCCCCCCCCTCTCTCTCTCTCTCTCTCTGCCATGTGGAGGGGAAGGGAGGGATGTCAGGTTAAGGAAGTGAACACAGTCTGCCGGGAGTTCAATTTGAAACGCAATTGTTTTCCTGTCAGTCCTTTTACATTTTTGCTGTTGATTTGCTCCAGGGGTATAAGGAAAAATGAAGGACCGGGGGAAGAAAGGGAGATAGCAATTAAAATAAAACTGTCGTCTTGATGGCTGCTCTTGTTCGGCTCCACACCAGCAGCGCAGGGCGGATCTGACAGACCGTGCTTTAAGAACACATCCTGGAGGAGAGATAAAAGCATACATGAGTGGGGCCCAGTAGCTTTTAAGAGGACAGAATTGGTACAAGTGTGGGGGGGGGGGGAATGGGGGGGGGGGGGGGTGTCCATACTACCACAGAAAGCGATACTACAAACTAAAACCCCAATAAACACATTACACACTTAATTACCGAGCCGCTAACACGATGTTTGCGTTTAACCTCCGCAAGACACCATTTCGGAGACAATATCTGGTTGAGGGGACGTTGTAAAGGGGGGGGAGAGAGGTACAACTGTACATCCATTAAGACAATTAATACACTGTTATGGTGACATGGGAACACCGTGTGTTGTCCCTTTTAGCACTATGCGCCGGAGCCGTGCTTTGGTTCGACGTGCATTACAATGCACTGCGCTGCAGGGGCGCGGTTCGCATCGCAATAAGCATTTTTCCGTGCCACGGAATGCCAATGCGCAAGCATTTCAGCAAGTGTGCACTAAGTCTGCAAAGTTTCAACTCCACGATAACAAAATACCATTAGCTGCTGTCACGTACAGGAGAAGAGAGATTATTTTATTTATTGAAATGAGATTGAAATGATAAATCTCTCTCCCCATGATAAAACACTGGCACTCATAAGCCTTGTGTGGGGGGATAGGGATTAGAAAAAGATGGAGGCGAGAGGGAGGGGGAGAGAGAGAGAGAGAGAGAGAGAGAGAGAGAGAGAGAGAGAGAAAAAGGGGAGAAAGAAATTCATAATGCATAATAAAACAAAAGGTGTCGTGGGAAACATCTCTGATATTAAAATCAGAGGCAGACAGATCTATATGAAAAATGCAGATTTGAAAATGTAAATAACCACGGCCCTGGGGGGGAGGGGGAGTGATTCAAGGATAGGATGACAACATGAAGAGAAAGGCATTTATGTGGAGGCTTTGATGTTTCTCACAACCAAATTTATGCTACCGACGACCAAAATAATGCCACAGAATAGGGGATTTCTTCTTCTTCTTTTTTAAACACACAGAGTTCTAGTCTGGCCCCGTTTCAAACCCTGGTGATCTAAAGTACATTATAATACACATTATCTCGCCGAGAGAATGCCTGGTAATGAGATGATTCACATTCACAAGGGGCAGGGGATGATGTGGGGGGTACTTAAGACCCCCAAAACATCAACAACACACAATCTTGACTTACACAGTGAAACGAAAAGACAAATAAATAAATAAAGAAGTCCGTTTTTGATCCACGGAAATGTGTAAATGCTCAAAGCGGGACAAAAATCCATGCCTGAACCTACGTACAGTAGTGGCTGAACCCCCCGAGCGGAGTGTTGTGATTGGGTGACCTTCTGACTTGTGCTTCAACATTGGGAACCGTGTTCTTCCGGCAGAGACGAGCTGTCAGTCAGTGTGGAGCGGACAACCCCCCCCCCCCCCCCCCCCCGCGCGCAGTGTCGGGACGAGACAGACATACCTTTAATAAACCTCACTGTTCACTGTCAGGCAGAGGACGAGGAGAAGAAGAAACATTCTCCTCGCTGTGGTTGCCTTTGCCATATTATTGACATATAAATAGAGTAGCAGTGTTCAACCCCATCATTTGTATATATCATTGAATACTTTCTATACCTGGCATCCCTATTTTGGATCTATCATTATTAGGTGGAAATTGCCCCAAAATTGAGAAAATGGAAGCTCTACAAAGGCCTTGTAAGTTGTCTAGTGTCGCTCTTTGTCGCACAACGAAGTATATATAGGTCTTAAGTGAGTTATTAGGACATTATTGACATGACATGGGTTATGCTAATGGTTAATCTTGATCTTCCTTTGGTGCATCATTGCGATGATTCAGTTCCATAATACTGACAGAAGGTTAGTGGGTGTTAGTGAGGATGCTATGCTAGGACACCAAGAGTAGATAGCACATCTTTTATGTGGCAGCATTACCGCCTCTTCATATCACGAGGGAGAGAGTGGGAGTCGACCAGATATCTTTCCATGTAAATCCACGGTGCAAGTTCAGCCTTGTCGCCGTGCTCAACAATACCGGAGCTACTTGGCTCCTGAACATTGCCATTAGGGAGCTCTCTCTCAAAGCCATTTACTTTGAATATATCATTATTCCTGGCAGCGCTCTCCCCTCGTTCAGCTCATCACCATTTTTCTCCTTTTCTTTTGTTTTGAATAGATAAAAGCTTTGCGGGGAAGAGAACATCAAGTCACTTGAATCGCTGATGGTTCAATAGCCAGTCGGGCCGGCTCTCCAGTTTTAACGAATGTTCTCTCGAATGTCAGCGCCACTTCTTACTTTTTTTTATTTTTATGTTCTTTCTTATTTAATGCCCACAAACTTTATTATCACAACACTGTCACTATGGGTAAAGTGTTAGATGATAGCCACGGCGCTATGACTTTATGTATGAGTACTGTAATCAATCCACGGCATCTCAAATCAAAACACACAGCAGACCCAACCGGCACAAACTGCTCTCTCTCTCTCTCTAAAACCCAGAGTGTCGAAGTAACTCCGCGAACCTAATGGCTCAATTTTTACACTCACACACAACCGGTGTTAAATTGCCCCTCGGGAAGCCTCATGCCGCTGCGCGGGGTCAGCTCGTACAGACGCCTTAGCGCTTCCATGTGCAAGTGCTGGTAAGGTCAGCGTGCCTGAGCACTTTAAGAAAAGATGGAGCCTTCACCCCCGGCCCCCTCCACAGCTGCTTCTAGTCAGGGCCTGAGGTCCCTCCATCCCCTTATCCCCTCCTGCCCCTCTTCTTTTCTGTTCTCTTGCCAGGACTGCAATCAAGCCTTCAGCTTGCGGCCGGGGCCTGGTTTTCTCCCCCCGTCGGCCCGAGAAGCCACCAACAGACTAAACTATGAGAGCAATGAAGGGGCTGAGACGGAGGGGGTGGGAGAGATGGTCACTTAAAATGTAACCCTGGCATTGTGAGAGATGTTCTTGTATTTTTTTTCTGTTGTGTTGTTGTTTTCTTTTTTTTTTTGAAGGGATGGGGGTGGGGGGGGTTATGGCTGAGAATGTTGGCAGCGCGAGCGATGCCCTTTGCCGGAGCAGTGTATGAATAAAGCCCTAATCGAAAACATGCGCGCCACAAATTCCACCCACATTATAGTGCTGTCTGGGTTCAGACCTTTGTCTGGGGCATTTTTTTTTAATTTTTCCTTTTTTCTCCCCCCCCAGTGGCAGAAGGATGGCGGCTGCCGCCACGAGCACATTGTTCACACGCCCGCACGTGTGCGCACGCTCGCTCGTCTCACACGGCCGACCGTCGTCTGCAGAGACTTTATAGTCTTGTCTTTCACTCAGAGGGGCCTGTTTGTTCTTTTAGTTTCAACACTTCTAAAGGGGTGGCAGTCATACCTGTTGTTCTTTCTCTCTCTCTCTCTCTCTTTCTTGCCAAAGTCTTCTTCCATGGCTGGAAGGGACGGTGTATAGACTCCACAGTCATGTCCAGACAAACCAAACCACCGCCCGGCCCCCACCCACTGTGATCACACACACACACACACACACGCACACGCACACGCACACGCACACGCACACGCACACGCACACGCACACACACACAAGCGCACGCACGCATGCACGCACGCACAAAGCCCTCTCGGATGACAGCAGTACAACAGCAACCCCATTATTCCGGACAGCCCTTATTCGTTTGCTCAAGGATGTGCCGTTGTCAGTATTGCCTTTCAAGGCCAGGTCCATGTACGCACTGTCTGTCAATGCCGTTTGAAAACAACGCTGTGGATCATTACGCAGAAATATGAAGCCATAATCCATGTCCTTTTGTGTGTGTGTGTGTGTGTGTGTGTGTGTGTGTGTGTGTGTGTGTGTCCAGATAATTTGCGCACCACAGTAGATAGAAGCCATGTGTGGGCACAAGCGTGATGATGAGAGACAATGGATGGATGTTGTGGCCCTTTTTTAATCTGATCGGCAAAAAGAAAAAGAAAGACTGCATGATTTCCTGTACGAATCACGAGAAGACAAACCACATGGGCATGAAAACGTCTTCCTTTTTTAAATAAAAGTTTGCACTTGAGAATATTCTCAGCGTCTAAATATTTGTTTGCCTCCTTACTTAGACCGAATTTAAATAAAATAGGTTCACTTTATTTTCTAAAGACATTTTGTAAAAGAAAATCCATGGCAGGAAATCCGCCCAAATCCATTGAAAATCCAATAATATTTGCATAGGGCTTAAAACATGCAAAGTCCCTGCGTATACGAATTAAGCTGGAAAGGAAAGCCCTGCTGGTTATGCATTAAAATGGATTGGAAGACAGAGACAGAGAGTGAGTGTGTGAGCGCGTGTGTGAGTGTGTGTGTGTGTGTGTGTGTGTGTGTGTGTGTGTGTGTGTGTGTGTGTGTGTGTGTGTGTGTGTGTGTGTGTGTGTGTGTGTGTGTGTGTGTGTGTGTGTGAGAGAGAGAGAGAGAGAGAGAATTAGAAAGAGTGAGAGACAGATTTGACTCCTACAGGTTAAAGCAACGTTTCCCAAACATAGGGTCACGAACCATTTTGGATACATAGTAAACTTAACATATATATACATATATATTTACCTTTAATACCATTTATTTACTTTAAAAAGAAATAACATTAACATTTTCAATTTCCGAAATATTGAAAATAACGGATCTGCAAGCTCAAAACACGTTGACTCTTTGTGACTCTTGTAGAGATCGTATACGTTTTCACTTAAGTAATGTCTTTTTATAGTTTGGATCCATGGGGATCCCTCGGGTCTGGAAGTGAAAAAGGTGTGCGGTGGAAACACTGGGTTGAAGCCGGTGACAGGAACAGCATTCAGCACCCAGAGATATTCATTCATTTGTGACCGACTCAAAAATATCTATTTGTCTGACTCTGTGCTGCACGTTGCACTGATAGGAGCGACGCGCAGTATAGAGAGAGGCCAAGGCTGTTGATGTAGTGACACGAACCTTACCTCTGCAAACAATAACACTTGTGTAACAGTTTGTGAACAGCAGAAAGAGAGGGGGTACTGCGTGCGTGCACGTGTGTGTGTGTGTGTGTGTAGACATAGCACTCTATAGTTAAGTGTATACACAATTACACATATAGTTTCATTATATAGATATTCCACTGTTAGATTCTTAAGCTTACGTATTATTCATACTATTTTTATGTATGTATTACCATGTTTTTTGTTCTTGCTTATAGTAAATCACTCTGGATTAAGAGCTAAGAGGCTAATGCCTAAATTGTAAATTGTGTGTGACACTGTGTGTGTGTGTGTGTATATATATTCTTTTTTTTTCCCCAAGGCCATCGCTGATTACAGGACAAGACCTGACATAGCATGCTCATGTGATGTTAGCGGGGGGAAAACAAACATAGAAGTTATAGCGCATTAAGAATTCAACAGGCAATCTATTCAGGCAATTAATGGTGTATGAAAATAATCTCTGATGGCGTTGAAAGCACTCCTCCTGACGTGAATGTAGGCCACGACTGTTTGTGCGCCTTTTGTTTTCCCGTTGTGTTTCACCCTTGAGGATCACGGTTTCCCGAGCTTCGATCGTGCTTTCTTCACCGAGCGGCTCCTCCGCGTCGTGAGAGTCTGCTCTCTTTCATGCCGTTATGTGGAAAATGTACAGTATGCCGGCGATTACAGTAGCTCCTTTGTTTACTCGCAATGCACCGCCGAGGCGATTCCAATTATACTAAGGCAATGTTTGACATAGCTAGATATTCGGGATGGACTGGTATACTGTCATCTTGCAATTGAAGAATTACACCACTTTGAATAAACTGTCACCATGACGGTTGAAAAAAAGAAAAAAGAAAGGCCCAGAAGATGAAAATAAACAGAAGAACCGGACACTCCTGTAGGAAAGTACACCATGCAAATGTTTTATGCCATAATTCTTCTCCGTGTCCCTTGCAGCCTTCCGGCATATCTTTCAGATATTTTCTGACAGAGTATATACTGTATACCCCCAATCAGTCACAGGAATCAAAGGTTACCCACGCATTCC
>NC_139717.1:27096258-27111258 GCF_964188405.1 Protomyctophum parallelum
CGCACAATTCCTTACACACTCACAAACATATATGTGTACAAATATATAGCACACAAACTACACAAGACGAGAGTCTATAGTACTTCTGCATGGTCCAGTAAGAGTTATATACACAACTTCAGAAATACAGACAGGTAGGTGGAACTTGTTTCATGTCCAAAGATTGTCCCCTAAAGGGAATGTTCTCTCACTCTCCCGCGCACGCGCACACGAACACGAACACACGCACACGCACACGCACACGCACACACACACACACAGTATTTTTTTGTTGTCTGTACCAATTCAGAGTGACAGATGGCTAAACGGTGTCAGTTGAAGGGAATAATAATAGGATGTCATAATAGGCGATAATTCTGCGAAAACTGCAGACCCAAATTACGTGCACACAATGCATGTGACGTTGTGACGTGTTGTGAGCTTTTAGATCGTCTCTAATTTCTCTACAACCAATCGCTGGCACACACTGTAGAAACATCCAATGACACTTGGCCACGTACTGTACATGTTATTGCCTTCAGGCGACATACTGTATCTGCACCATGACAGTGACCCGTGTGACCTCAGCTTGTTTTTGTTGCACAGAGTCATCGTCACTCACAACACATTCCAGCCATATCTGGAAGGTCCACCCCCCCCCCCACACACACACAGCAACTCTCAGAATAAATAAAAGAATATAATGAATGCCGCGAAGGTACACAGTTAAACAACATGACTCTCGTTTCCTCTATGAACTATGAAAATAAAAACATCACAATGATGAAAGCAAGGCCAGAGTGAAAAGCCGTAGTACTCACTGACTGTACATCGCCTTCCAGAGGAATTTGTTTGTACAACACCCCTGCCGTGACCCGTGACGGGGGCTTTTACCGTGAGGTCTCGACAGCTCACAACAACCACTTAGGACAGGAATCTGGCCTGAGGTCATCAAAGACGTGCGCGTGTGAGTGTGTGTGTGCTCATCTGTGTGTGTCTGTCCACACGCTGGAATGGATACAGTGGTATGTATGTGCGCAGGATGCATGCGTCAACATACAGTACGTGTGTGTGTGTGGTTCTTTGGGGCCCATTCTCCTGGGGTGTCTTAGTGAGGGTCAGGGCTGCAGAAGACCGCCCTGAGTGACATGGAACTGTTATGATAGCAGATCCTTAAACACACCCCATCAGGCTATAGCCAGAAGCAGGTAAACATTGAGCACGCACACACACACGCACACGCACACACACACACACGCACACACACACACACACACACACACACACACACACACACACACACACACACACACACACACACACACACACACACACACACACAGTATGCGACGACAACATGTATGCATTTGTCATTCATTGTCAGACACATTGTGCAAATATAGCTGACATCACGTGGCTGTGCTGTATATATATATATATATATATACATACACACAGTCACACACACACACATACATACATATATAATATACTGTATATATGCAAGCAGACACCATCAGGACATCACAATCTTATTCCTGTATGCCAATTCTGACCATTCACACGTCGTCTCTGTCGGGTGGAGAAACCCTCATACTGTCCCAGAACAGTTACTTTTCAGGATTCGATATACAAAAAAAATACATATACTGTATACACAGTATATACCTACGGAGATAAGAGGTTTCTGCCCAACAGCGACGACATGTACGTACGCTAATTTCAAAATGCACACACGCACAAGGTGTAAAATCGACACCCCCCCCAACCTGATTGCCGCAACACTTCACACGTGTACTCGCGTTAGTTTCACATGCTGTAACCTTCATGTCAGCCCGTCCATAAAGCCGCCGAGCCGAGAGAGAGGGGCGCGGGGGCCAGGGAACGGATTACAGACGCCACGCACGCTATACGTATAGACCACTGACGCCTCCCTGACATGTGACCAAAATTAATCAGATTTAGATTTAAGTGATCAAACTGTAATTAATCATGTGAGGAGGGAAATGATCCTTGACGCGACTCCAGCTGTGAGATGCCTCTGTTTGGTCCCCCCCTCTTACAGCGGGGTCCACCGGGGCCACATTAAGAGGCTTTGTGCCAATGTCACCTAAATTACAGTCACTTAACACAACAGATGTACTGAATGCCGAGCAAATGATGGGCTCCTGGGCCGGGGCAAACGCAATTCGCATGCATGGAATAAATTTCACCCGATGTATCAAATGTGTTTTTGTTGCCTCCCCTCCAATACCCCCTTCTCTCTCTCTCTCTCTCTCTCTCTGTCAGACGAATTTGCATTTCGCTACACGCGGAGCATGCTCCACTAACCCTCACTGTCTTGTATCTCTCTCTCCAAACAACTCTGTAGATGGCTCTCTTTATTTGCCGGCCTTTACAGGTCTACGTATCAATGCGCCTCTTCAGTATGAGTGGAAGGGGGAGGGTGGAGAGGGAGGGGGGTTGAGAGAATTAAGCGTATTTATTTCAGTGCATCACTTTGAGGAGATTTTCTGCGCTCTTATAGACTCAGCGATGGATATGCCAGACGCGCTTAGTTCAGAAGATTATTTCCCTCCTCTCCGTCTTTGTGTGTCGTCGGGGCTGCCTGGGCTGAGGTGGAGGCAGATATTCAGGTATTCAGGCGAGAGGGGCTGCATCGCAGAACGTGCGGGCCATTGTGCTGCACCGTACACAGGGAGGGAACGGAGCGGGCACAGTGAGGAGGGGACGAGGACAATAGCCCAAAGGTTGTGATCGAGGCACAAATTACATTCATCAAGTTTATCAGTGGCAAGTCGGGATTTAAGCCAACTATAGCTTAGCCGGCGTGCAAGCTGTGCATCCCCCATACATCCTCCCAACATCCCATGAGTAAAGTTTGCTTCTATAGACACATAACTGGTGCTCCAGTGCATGTGTCGTCAAAACGCATGCTGCGTGGCATATCAAATTAACGCATGGAGGCGCTTTTTGCGTACCAAGAGCTGCATGGGGGCCGCCGGGACAGGAATTTACTGCCTGAGAATCCTGACAACATTCCGCTGCATTAATTTACAGCCAGGCAAAACTCGTCAAAATGTCCAAGAAGCAAGGCCCGTTACGAGCTCTGGTGTCACATACAGAATACTACAAATGTCTGTAAGTAGATTTAGAAATAAAACTAGTGTTGCCTACTCATTACGAGTGGGTTGTGGGCTGCCATGACAAGCTGGTATATGATTCCGCTCAGAGCGCTAGTCTAACCAATTAAGCAAGAAACCACATGGATTAAACACAAGCTTTTAGCCAAAGTTCATATATTTACGTTATGGAAACCATGTCACTTAATGTACACACTTTGGAATTACGTTAAACATGGAACCTCCGCAGCATTAGGTGAGTAATTTTATCTGTATTGGAGCGCCTCAGTAGGTACTGCTGCAGAGTTCATGTGCAATCTCATGCTGGCTAAAGTAACGTTGTGGTGGAGTAGAGACGTCCGCCCGCCACCGCCGTGCGTACCAAGCAACATCTCCAGGTGCTCCTCTTACAACTAGCCCCAAAAATGGTGCACCCCTGTCAGAGTACACAGGTTAATTCTGGAGTGGTTTGGTAAAGATGGAGTACAGTATTTGTTAAAATGTCGTTTCTATGTAGACGTGCCCACCAGTTCATTAAGTTTGCCTGGTGGGTAACTGGTGATGGGTGTTGATCCACCTGAACTGAAGCCGGAGGGGTTAGGGGGGGGGGAAGATATTGTGATGTCACTATATCACTGTCTTTTTCATCGTCACGTTTGATCGTCAAGGTTTCAGCCTCCAGGAAGAAACCCTAAATACAAAGGGAAGACATCATTGCACATAACATCCACGCCAAGGGTTCTAATGAAGTACTGTCACCTCATAATTAAAACACGTGAAAAACTGGAAAATAAATACAAATTCACGGCACTCCATCTTTAATAACGAGGCCTCCTCTGGTGGGTATTTTCTGAAACCGCAACAGCAGTACCGGCGTAGGTATATAGGATGACGTGACCCCACAACGAATCCCACAACAACAATGACAGCGGCGGCGGCAACAACAATGATCTGATTTCTCATTCCTGTGTATGTTTGGTATGCATATAAAAATCTCGCATTGCTTCCATATATACAGCCAATAAGGCCATCCTTTTACTCCTTTCATCTGACACATGGAGGAGAGAGAGAGGAGAGAGACAGAGAGACAGAGAGAGAGAGAGAGAGAGTGAGTTTAAATGATGACAGCCTCCACACCCATCCATTCCCCATCACTCTGTAATTGTTACTTTACAGAATGACACAGAAAGAGGAAGTGGAGATATGCGGTATTCTGAAAAATCATAAGCCATTATGCTCCCGAGAGGGCTTGTGGGGCGGAGCATAGATCTGCATAAAGCACTGCTGAGAACCTCCAGTAAATTACCCCGCAGGCCTGCGAGGAGGGGGTGAATATTACTAATTGCCCTCCATTCTGTCAGGTCAATTGACTCTAATTGGAAAAATAATAAAAAGCATACTACCCCGGGAGCCTGGAGCCCTGGAAACGACAGGGTACTTTTTTTGGGGGGGCAGGAGAGAGATAGAGACAGAGAGAATGAGAGAGAGAGAGAGAGAGAGAGAGAGGAGGAGGAGGAGGGGGGGGGGGGGGGGGGTGGCGGGTTTGGGGACGGCAGCTCAAATTCCTCGGCGTGAAAACCGGCATCTGAAATCTATCTTTGCCACCGCCATTCCTGCCTCAAAAACAATTACAGCGTTCCTTCTGCCACTTGCCGGATATAATTACAGAAAAGAGGGCACGGTTACATACCGAGAGAGCATAATAAAATGATATGTTAGAGATATTATGTATTAACATGCCTGATCCGGTTCCTTTTACACCTTCATGTGTTATCTTGGAAAATCTGTATGTGTGTGCGTGCGTGCGTGACTGCGTGTGTGTGGATACACACTTATATGATTTGTGCGTCTGTGCGTGTGTGTGGTTGAGTGTGGGTGGTTGTATGTTTTTATTTTTTGGTCAGCTGCTGTTGAATTGGCTCTCTGGAGATCAGGGTCATTTACAATATAATGTGTGTGCAGAAAACCAGACCACCTACAACTAGAGATGCACAATATAATCGGTAGCGTGTCGGTCTCGGCCACATCGGCCATAAAAATACCATTGGACCGGTCTCAAAATAATCCAGATTATTTTCACGGGATGTTGGCCCGTTTGGTCCGTCCTCAGCCCCTCCTCTTCCGGTATAGTCGCCTATGTTTTCATTCCCACTAACAACCAGTGGTGGAAAAAGTAGCCTACTCACATTTTGTACTTAAGTAAAAGTATCAATACTGCAGTGTAGAAATACTCTAAAAGTCTGGGATTTATTATTTACTTGTCTACGTGTCAAAATGCACTTAAAGTACTACAAGTACAAAGTACTCATTATGTAGAATGTCTCTAAGTTTTCAAATGCGACGCATGAGCTTGTAGATCTGCTATTTTCAAAAGTAAGAAGTTGTTAATGTATGTTTTGTAATAATAATCCACATTTACAAAGTAAACTAGTAACTAAAGCTGTCAAATAACTATAGTGGAGTAAAAGTACAATATTTGGATCTGAGATGTAGTGAAGTAGAAGTAAGTATTGGAAATACTCGAGTAAAGTACAAATTACTCTAGAATTGTACCTCAGTTAAGTGCAGTACTTAAGTAAATGTACTTGTACCCCTGCTGACAGATTCAGTAGTGCAGCTCGTAATCAGTTCTTGAGAGATTACTAGCCTACATAACTACTACTGTTTCAATACAACAGACCACCTCCATGACTGCTACATCACTACTGTAGTTTCAATACAACAGACCACCTCCATGACTGCTACATCACTACTGTAGTTTCAATACAACAGACCACCTCCATGACTGCTACATCACTACTGTAGTTTCAATACAACAGACCACCTCCATGACTGCTACATCACTACTGTAGTTTCAATACAACAGACCACCTCCATGACTGCTACATCACTACTGTAGTTTCAATACAACAGACCACCTCCATGACTGCTACATCACTACTGTAGTTTCAATACAACAGACCACCTCTATGACTGCTACATCACTAGACTCTCTCTATAAGACGCCCTGAGGGCGAGAAGCGACCTCGCCCTTTTGGGGGCGAGGTCACACGAATCCGCCTGGGTGACGACAGACTGCTGGGCAAGCGCTGGCTCTTTGGCATGGGGGGGGGTCAGATCAACATATGGAATTAATTCTCTACTGGCCATATATGGAGCGTGTCTTGAGTGTACAGGGTTTGATGAGGGCCTGTTGAGAACTCTAGTTTTCGCCGGCTGCCGAGCGCGGCTGCACTAAAAACTTTGAGGCGGGCCCGTGAATGGACAGGTATCAGTCAAAAGGGAGACATCGAATTTCCAGAGGGGAAGATCTGATGATACCTATTCGGTATTCTGATATCTGCATGTAGAAAAGTATTTACACAACACTGGTTGCTTCCTGAGGCCCCCACCATAAAAGAATGGATAGATATAGTAAATGATATTTATAATATGGAACAGATCACTTTCTCTCTCAGACTGCAGAAGGAGAAATGTATAAAGTTTTGGTCTAATTGGGTGGAATATATTATTCCTTTGTGACCAGACTTTGTAGCGGCAAGGATTGAATGATTCTGTCTTACTCATGTCTCTCTCTTTTTGGTTGTTTTTATTTTAATTACTGCTCACAGTTTCAAATACTCCCTTATGTCTCCCTATGAGTATTATATTGTACTGTACTTTAATTTATGTACACATCATCCATCTCTTCCATAATTATGCTTTATTTTATTTTTTTATTATTTTTTGTTCCTGACTAAAAACATATGGAATGTCAGAACAGGTCAGCTCCATATATGGAGATCTAAGGGTTTGAGGTTTGAGGTCAGATGTAGGCCAATATTGATGACATCATGGATCTCCATATATTGGCATTCCCATATATGGGCTTAATATTGAATCCCTGATGATGTCACGTGATGTCACAAGGCATGACCATATATGGAAGCGCTGTATTGTCCGAAAAAAGAGCGTGCAAAGGCGAGGCCTTAGCAAGCGTCCATAGCAACCGGAGCGATTCCAAAAATTAAATACAGTGAGGCTTTCTTATAGCGATATCAAACGCCTTAACCCATTTAGGCCCGACGTCGAAATTGAATAAATGTCTTTTTAAAATGCCTTTTTTTCTGAAAAAGCTCATCTTTCTGTATCAATAGTTCTCAATATTTCATGTCAAGGACCCCAAAAATTATATAATATGCCGCCGACCCCCATCTGAAAACATGTTGTTCCAGGGACCCTCCAGAAGCAAAGATTTGAGTTAAAAACTGAAACCCTTTGAGGCACATTTTCAAGATTCTATGAGCTTGTAGATCTGCTATTTTTCAATAGCTAAATTATAACAATGTTTAAAACACCAAAAGGGGTTCCCGCCCAAAATGGGTTAAGACGAGCCTAATTAATTTATAGGACGAATATAGAGCGTCACAGTCCCGCCCCCTCGAGAGACCCGAAAAAGAAATCGCCGTTCATTTTCCTCATAGACTTTTCAGAAAGTATTTATTTAAAGACGTTTAGGCCGCGGACAAAGCCAACTCTTGTCGTGACAAATCATGACAATAAACACAATGTTTTGGGCCAAACAAATAATTAGAAAGTAAAAAAACGGCAGGTTATAACACTTTTTTTGTTGTTTTTCTTCTCATAAATTATTTGATCGGCCCAAAAAATTGTGTTCATTGTCATGATTTGTCACGGTCCGAGTTGGCTTTGTCCGCGGCGTAACCGTCTTTAAATAAATACTTTAGGAAAAGCCTATGGAGAAAATGAATGGAGAACCATTTCCTGGGCCACTCGTTGTTCTGAAAGGGGGAGGGACTGCGACACTCTATAACTGTCAATAGCAACAAATGTGTTAATCCAGAGCGATTTACAGTAAGCAGGAGCAACACATGGTAATACTTGTCATATAATAATTGTCATCAAGAACCCATACACCAATAATACCTTCACTACTACTACTACTACTACTACTACTACAGCAGTACTAACGTACTAAAGCATTAATACCTTCACTACCACTACTACTACAGCAGTACTAACGTACTAAAGCATTAATACCTTCACTACTACTACTACTACAGCAGTACTAACGTACTAAAGCATTAATACCTTCACTACCACTACTACTACAGCAGTACTAACGTACTAAAGCATTAATACCTTCACTACTACTACTACTACTACAGCAGTACTAACGTACTAAAGCATTAATACCTTCACTACCACTACTACTACAGCAGTACTAACGTACTAAAGCATTAATACCTTCACTACTACTACTACTACTACAGCAGTACTAACGTACTAAAGCATTAATACCTTCACTACTACTACTACTACTACAGCAGTACTAACATACTAAAGCATTAATACCTTCACTACTACTACTACTACTACTACAGCAGCAGTACTAACGTACTAAAGCATTAATACCTTCACTACTACTACTACTACAGCAGTACTAACGTACTAAAGCATTAATACCTTCACTACTACTACTACTACTACAGCAGCAGTACTAACGTACTAAAGCATTAATACCTTCACTACTACTACTACTACAGCAGTACTAACGTACTAAAGCATTAATACCTTCACTACTACTACTACTACTACAGCAGCAGTACTAACGTACTAAAGCATTAATACCTTCACTACTACTACTACTACAGCAGTACTAACGTACTAATACAGCACTAATACAGCCAACGAGGAGGCATTGAGTAAGGAGCCCTGCCCCAGGTGTTGCAGGGTGTGCAACAGGGAATAGAGCTAATCTTCTATCTACATTACTAAATGATTGGAGATGAATGGGTGTGCTAATATAACCTCCTGTCCCAGAGGAACGAGCCCTAAGATCAGAGGTCTTCGTGTGCTGCAGTGGCACACTTATTCATTGTGCTTAAAGTCATATACTGTGGAAGTTTTCCAATTAAACAAAAAGCCGACATGTGACCTTTCAGTTGTATTCCACTTTTTTTTTTACAACTTCAATAAACGCAACTTATCTATTTTTCTATTCGTGAGTGACACCAACATTTAACTGGAAATCTACTAGAAATGTATTTTACAGTTATACTAAATTCTTTTTCAGATAAATTGTGATGAAATTGAAGATGAGCATGCAGTACTAGATACAAAGTTGAATGACAATGGAGTTACGAGAGGACTCGGGAGGTCGCCAAAAATACTATGGAAATTAATGTAATACAATATGACCTTTTCTTTTGGTACAGGCCCACTGTACTTCATTGTATCCATTGTATTTCAATGTGAGTGCCTGCTAATTCACTCGTCCACAGTTATCAAGTGACACAAATCTAGGCTCCAAGTGGCTCAGATAATTTTTGACTCTTGAATTTGTGTGATCAATTTACACTGCACGCTTTAGACGCAACACAGAGAAGGTTCCATTTAATGGCAGGAGAGATGATATCAGTGATTCACAATATATCACATTCACAATTGTTTGTTTCTCACAAACAATGGTGGTGGCTCGTCAGCACTTTCAAAAGTCATCAGTCAGGATACAGTAACTGCATCACTGACAGAGAAGTTTCCCTAACCGTGTAAATATATACACTTTGACTTGATCAGCTGTATCAAAAAAACTATCACCTAACATCAACTAAATAAATAATAAACAAAAACAACCCTCAGCTTTAAGCCTATATCAGTCCGATTGCGGGGCTCTGTGATGAGATGTTACACAGAGTCCCCGAGGCAAAGCAAAGACTTGACGACAAAGACGTCCCTCAGTGAGACGCAGCGACACTTTTCCCGACGGCGACATCCTGCCCCAGAGACAGTCTGACTGTTAACCCATTTTGGACTGAGGTCGAAAAAAGGCTTCTAAATCCTAAATTTTTTCTGAAAAACCTATGTTTCTATGTCAGTGGTGCTCAACCTTTTTCATGTCAAGGACCCCCAGAATTATCTCTATTGGGCCACGGACCCCCAGCTCAAAATATGTAGTTCCAGGAACCCCCCCCCAGAAGCCAATGTTTTAGTTAAAAATGTTCGTTCTGAAATCTATATTCAATGATTTGCGCCACATTTTAAAGATTCTTCAAAAATAGCAGACCTACAAGCTCGTAGTGCGCCACTCGGTGGAGCACTACGAGCTTGTAGATCTGCTTTTTTTCAATAGCTAAAGTATAACATAATGCTTGCAGGCGTTCCCGCCCAGAATGGATTAATATAAAACAATGGAGACCCGGCAGCCGTCACACGACCCGGGTGTCAAATCCGGCTCCTTAACCCCCACTCCCCCCCCCCCCCCCCCCCCCCAACACAATCCCATCTCCATACCGTGCTCATAATCAACGTGCCAACGTGACGTTACTATCTCAACGCCAGCCTCGTCTTCACTGACCGTCTTTGATGGCAGTGCATGTTTTGAAATGTAAATGGCGACGGGAAAAAAAAAGGGGGAAAAGGAGGAGCGGAGGACCGCGCCCTCTGGGGAGATTAACACCACCTCCAGGCAGGCACGCGACAATGGTGTGGGTGTGTGTGTGTGTGTGTGTGTGTGTGTGTGTGTGTGTGTGTGTGTGTGTTGGTCGGTCAGTCATTGGGGAGGTGGGGTTTGGGCTTGATGAATTCTTGGGAATCAAGAAAAAAAGTGACTACAAGAGACAGAGTAAAAGAGCCCCCCCCCCCTTCCTCTCTCTCAATATCTCTGCCTCTCAGATCATTGTCTCTCGCCCTTATTCTGTCAACGCCCCTCTTGATGGTTACCGTCAGAGGTGTTCGTCTCTTTTGTAGTGCTGGCTGTTTTGCAGAGATGCCCCCCCCCCCTCCCTCTGCATATGCACAGGCTGGCAGGCAGGGATTAATGCGATGGGGTGGGATGGGGTGAGGGTGCGTGGGATGGGTGTGTGTGTAGGGGGGGGGGGGGGGGGGGCAGCGCGAGTCTTCTGTGTTGCAATGATGCCGACACACCTCTGGGAATCGGAAGGAAGCGAGGGACAGGGAGAGAAGCGCTCATCAAGAAGTTGTGAGAGCAAAAGGCAGAGAAAGAGAGGTGTGGGATGGAGTGTGTGTGTGTGGGAGGAGGGGGGGGGGGGGGCACAAGTCTGGTTTCCGTCTGTGACATGCTAGTGGCGGTGAGGGCGCAGGAATGACTGGCTGCATGGCAACATGATGAGAAAAACCCCACAGACGGAGTGAGGAAAAGGGATGGTCGTTGGGAGTGAAAGGTTGCGCCCGTGACTGGTCAAAGGAGGGAAGTGTGTGTGTGTGTGTGTGTGTGTGCGTGTGTGCGTGTGTGACTGTGTGTGTGTGCTCGCGCGCCCCGTGAACAACCCTGTTAATGACAAGCAGCCAGAGCCTCTCACCGCATTGAGGGCGGAGGTGTCACCTCCACAGCACTCTCACGTGTCTGTCTGCCTGCTGAAAGGCCCATTGCATCATTTGAAGTGACGATGAAATAGAATAGCTAAATAATGTCCCAGCAGGAGGCCGGCGCGTAGAGAGCTGTGGCACAATGTGCAGGGCCTGCACAAACCAGCGGCCAGCTGTCCTGTAATGAGCCCCGGCGATGCCGGGCCCACTGATTACACCCCCATGCCCCATCGCAGCCCACATCCAGGGTCATTAGAGGAGGGGGGGTGGGGGGGGGGGGGGGGGGCAGGAAGGATGGGGGACAGGAGGGGAAGGGAAGATAGGAATGGAGGAGGGTGGGACAGTGCCTCTATCTCATGCCCACCTTCTAACCCCTCCCAACAACACACACACACACACACACACACACAGTTAACAAACCGAGAGAGCCGTCTAATTAGAGCTCAAAAATTCATGAGGGCCCTCATTAATATTGAATATCTGTTGTGGGCTGCGACTTCAAAATAAGCACTTGCATATGCAGATGGAAGGTGAGAGGAAAGGAGGGAGCAGGAGAAGGGAAGGGAAGGAGGGAGGGAGAGAGGGAGGAGGGGGGAGCGAGAGGGGGGGGTAGTGGGGAGAGGGTGAGCGCATCCATCGCACCACCACAGTAAAAGTGAATCGAGGCTAGGAAGGGAGGGAGGGAGGGAGGAAAGACAGGAGGGATGGGGGAAGGAAGTTAAGGGGTGTAAAAGAAAGGTGGGGAACAGATGAAAGAGGAGAGAAGAGGAGAGAAGTGGAGGGGAGAGAGAAAGTGCAGGGCCCCAGAGAGCTGTACCTGTGGAGAAGAGTTGTAATGTTGGAGGACTCTCCTGGGAGAATGCACACCGTCTTTTAATGAGGAGGGCGTGCCGCGATGGCGAGCGATAACAGAGGGGAAAAGAGGCGAGAGAAAAAAGGGGAAATGAAAAAAAGAATGAACAAAAAAGAAAAAAACCCGACTCTGCTCTTAATCCCTCGCTGAAAGTGAAACCCTTTCATGCAGGTACACGGAGGTATCACTTTTCAAGTCCCTTCGCTCCCCGTTTTACCTCAGAAAGAAGAGGCTATACGGTACGACGAACGGAGGAGACGAACAAGAGGAGGAACGCTCCCAACAGCCGTCATCGTTATCCGCTGCGATAATTCGGGGGTATTCCACTTCTGATTTCAGAGGCATGTGGGTAAAGGGAGAGAGAGAGAGAGAGAGAGAGAGAGAGAGAGAGAGAGAGAGAGAGCGAGAGAGAGAGAGAGAGAGGGAGGGTGGCAGAGGGATACACTACATTAACTATGGCATTCACTCTGGAAGACATCAAGAAAGCCATTCCATAGTGAGGGGGGGGGGTGGGGAATACTTGACACAAACAAACAAATGCTGTTGCTATTACCGTGCGAGCCGGTTGACTTTCTTCTACTGCTCTGTTGAGACATTCCTGTGGGAAGCCAAGTTCAGGTGGGGGTATGGGGAGGGGGGGGGGGGGGGGCTGTTCCAGCCCTCAGGCCCCAGCAAGGAAGGGTTCCAGGTTGTGGCCTGGGCTGGTAGGTGAGCTCCTCGTGTCAAAAGGCCCACGGAGATCAGGGACATGGCTTTTGATTAATGGGGCTACTCAACTGGAGCTGTATATGTGGTAGGTGTGATGTTTTGCATTTTGCGTGTGTGTGTGTGTGTGTGTGTTGTTCAATTTATTGCGCAAGCGAGTACAGTACTACACGCTCAGCTGCACGTTCGTGTTTGCAAGTTTATTTTATTTATAGCGCAGCAATACCCCAAAGAATCTCTGCACACTTCACAAAAGGATAAAAACACATGCATGTGAAAGCGTGCAAGCAACACACCCGTGCACACACGTACGCAAAAGAGTATGCATTTGCGCGCGCGCGTGTGTGTGTGTGTGTGTGTGTGTGTACACAGTACAGTACACATGCGTGTGTGTGTGTGTTTGTGTTTGTACATTACAGAAATGGCTGCGGCCGACCTGTGCATTCTTCCCTGATGCGTCTGGGAGGTCCAGGGGAGTGGAGAGCTTTGGAGGGCGTACTCACGTCTGCAACGGGAGATTTATGGGTTTCAACCAGGGATCACTCTCTGTCTCTGGTGCCAAGTTAAGCTGTAGCATAATTAAAACCTCCGAGGAATCCTTTTGAAGCTAACAATGGGCTCTTAGGCAGACCTTAATGCAAACACACATAGTGGACTATATACTGTACACACGTGCACATTTAGTGTGGTGCGGCGCGCATGCACACATTTTGCCGCGAGCTTTCGCTCTCACACATGAACGGAATCGGCGCAGCTAGGCGGCCACACACGAACACACGCCCATGAGCACAGATGTTTCCTAAAAGGGTTCAAAGATAGAATGGTGAATCCCTGAGCATGCAAGCAGGTAGGTGCATCTCCCAAACACTGTTTATGTATAGTTATTCGATCTCTCTCTCTCTCCATCTCTCTCTCTTTATCTATCTCTCGCTCTCTGCCCCTCTCAAATACACATTATTTATCTCTCTCTCTCTTACAAGCGTGAGAGAGAACATGTGAGCCCGCACATATAACACATTCACGCATGATGCACACACTCAACACTCGCACACACACATGAACACATGTGTGTGTGTGTGTGTGTGTGTGTGTGTGTGTGCGCGCGCACACACACACACACAGGACAATTACTCACATTAAACACCAACAGATGCCGTCTTGATTAAATTTGACCGCACAAACACAAATGGAGGCGTGTGGGTCTGCGTCGAGGGCTCCCAGAGCATATGCTGCGCAGGTCGCCAGGAGCCCAGGAACCAGGAGCGGATCTGAGACCGCCTGCTGCTGCTGCCTTGCTGACAAGTCGCGGTGGAAAAACACCCGGGCCGCCCCAAGACAGCCGGGGTCGCGACCCGCCAGCCGGGCCCCGGCACACAGCACTAAGAGGAGTAAACACAGGAGAGGACTAGGAGAGAGCCATGGAGGAGAGTGGTGCGTGTTAGTAATTTGCGGAGCATGTAGGTCCTGACCTTGTTAAGTGAACGATAACATTGCTGTGGAGACTTCTCCAAGGTGTAAATTGGGCGATCCAGTCTTTGCACTAATGAGCTATTTCTGTACATGTTTTTTTTTCTTTCATTCTTTTCTTTCACAGCCGTTGCTTCCACATCAAAGTGAGAAGTGATATAGCCTGTGTATCTGTTCCAAGGTTTCAAAAGTCAAGACGGATTCTTGCCCCAGTCCCATACCAGCATACGTGTAGATCAAAGTGCGGGGGCCTTGTAATACGATCGCAGTGGGAGTTCACAATGTGAGCTAATTCGTTTTTTAAAAGGGGGTGTTTGTGTGTATGGAAATAAACGCATGATCCTTATCTGCCATTGCCCATAGCCCTGCAATGCCGGCGCGTCGGTAATATGCATCGATAAACTCATAAACAAACCGTAATTACCAGCCCATTAGAGGCAGGCCCTCACAAACGCTAGGCTCATAATCCACACGCAGGGGGATGGAGGCTTGTCGCTCATTTTCATAACCCACTGAGCAAAAAAGTGGAGCAAAATTGACTAAATG
>NC_139717.1:27113758-27123758 GCF_964188405.1 Protomyctophum parallelum
GAGAGAGAGAGAGAGAGAGAGAGAGAGAGAGATGGTGACGCCGTTATGATTCCTCTCGGCACCGAGAGGAGCAGAATGTCTCGGGGTCGGAGGTGGTAAATAACCCATTCTGACCTCAGATCAGATTCTAAAAATGTCTTCTAAATTTTTTGAAAAAGACAGTTTTCTGAAAAAGCTATGTTTCTGTGTCAGTCGCTCTTCGATTTTTCAAAAATAGCAGACCTACAAGCTTGTAGATCTGCTATTTTTCAATAGCTAAAGCATAACATGGATGCTAACACCGAAAAGGCGTTCCCGCCCATAATGGGATAATATCCGGTGATGACGGAGCGGCGTAGGAGAGGTGGTTATTAATTATAGCATTTGCCGATGTTTTAGAGCGCCGTGTACCAGCCTCTGGAGTGCTAACGGCTCGCTAATGCGGTTAGCGTTTGACCGCCGCTGAGCTCACTAATGTGTCCGCCGGGATGTTGTCGGGATGGGGTGGGGGGGGGGGGGGGGTATGGGGGCTTCTCTAATTAATCCTGAGCTGACGGCCAAGCCGGGACGTCCCCGGGGAAGTGTCGCGGCAGGGGGTGGGGGGAGTGAGTGGAGGGGGGGGAGATATCACCGTACTTATCCACAGATTAGGCACCTCAACACCCACATTGGGAAGGCATGCTGGGACGCTAGGGGGGACGCTATACTGTACAGGGCTGTGAATGTTTCTCCATTCTCAGTTGGATATATAGGGGAGGGACTTCAGTGGCTCATGCAGGAGGTAAAGTGAGTGTCTTTGGAACCGTAAGGTTGCTGGTTCAATCCCCAGTCAATACTCCTTGGCTGTGTGTTGGTACAGACCCAGTGAGCACAGTCTCGCGATCGAGAAAGGCCGTCATAGGCAGACCTGTAATCCAGAGAGAAGACAGACTATGCACCCCCTGCACACAAAATGAAGTGGAAACCGAGCTACACTTCGTAACCATCTGTCCATTGTACCAAGACATCAGAGACACATACTTCCCACAGATTAAAACCACACACAGAGATTTTGAAAACATGACCAATGACAAAAAACTCCCATATCTGCTGGGCGAAGTACAACAATGTGCAAACACAGCAGCAAGATTTGTGAGTTGCTGTGATAGAAGGATATCAAATGGAACACAACCACCCTAAAGACTAATCATTGTGTATATTCCTGCACTATACCTGCATCGAGTGACCTTGGTACATAGAATTTGATCTATTGAAGATTCTGACCTTCAAATGTACATCATTTTTGTTTTGATTGTATTGCTGTATTGTTTGTATTGTTCTTTCTGCTTTGGCAATGTAAACGTATGTTTTCTCATGCCAATAAAGCCCTTTGAATTGAATTGAATTGTGTCGAAGTGTCCTTGAGCAAAACACCTGTCACACCCCCTAACTTCTCCCGATGAGCAGGTCGGTGCTTATACGGCTTCTTCTTTTCAGCACATCCCAGAAAGATACCCAGATACTAGGTTTAAAAAGAACTGAAGATCATTACTTTGAGTTATACGCCATAGTCATCCAGGTAAGGTGTTATATTATTATCCACCCCCACCACCACCACCCTCGCTGCTGCAAAGGTTGCCTGCATGGCTGACAGAGGATGAATCTCATGCATGTTTGTCAATATAATTTGCTCTCTCCCCTTCACCCTGGAGGAACGGATCAGTCCCTTAAGGTTTCTCGCTCAAATGCCAACATCTGTCTGGCAATACAGGCAGAATGACACGGACGGAGACACCTTCAACAAGAGGTATTCTCTGGTTGATGGAAACCACAAGGTGGATTTTGGATATGAAATAACGGATGATCTGAAAGACAGGCCTGCGTGTATGCAAATTCCATACACATGTGCAAGCAGTCATGCGCACGTGCACACACACACACACACACACACACACACACACACACACACACACACACACACACACACACACACACACACACACACACACACACACACACACACACACACACACACACACACACACACACACACACACAGCTGTCTAAAACAATCCATCTTGATTAATTTTGCATGTAATGAAAATCTATTAATCAGGGCAAACTTGAATCTTGGTGCTTTCCCCAGAGGAACCCTAATCCCCTGTTTGTGCCTGTTCTGATATTCTCTAGCTCTGATGTCATGTTCTTGGCGGCCATCTTGTGGAAAAAGCAAGACAAAAACATTGTAATAATAGGCCAAAAAAGAACCAAGCTTTCCTGCTCCCCGGGAGAGATCATGCCAGTCAGCAGTGAGCGCGGCCAACTGGGCTCAGGGTCCAAAAAACGAGATTCACAAACAATTTGGCATGGCTACTCTCACTCATCCCCATTCACAAACACTCACTCACGTATGTTGTACTTGGCTCCGGCTGTACGCTAGTCCCTCTCCGCAGCCACCCCCTTTATACACCCAGCAGAAAGCGTTTGGATCGCAGTACCACGCCGCCTCTCCACCTCGCTGCTTTCATTATATTGTCATTCTGAATTATCAGCAACGATGGGCAGGAGACTATGACTGACACATTCCTGCGAGCTGAGCAGCCTGGCTCTCCGGCGTGTCCTGGCTCGCACCGGCTTCGCGCCGTGCCAGATGAGAGAGGGCCGCCAAGTGTCTGGCCAAGGGGCTGCACTAATACCACATAAATAGGGAGGGGAATCCCCCCCCCTATACCCCCCCACACCCTCTGGCCCCCATGCTGGCAGAAAACAATACGGCAATGTTCAAACGGAAAGCGATATACCTGGAATACACAGGACTCATCCTGTGATTATAACTGTAACTGTGTGCCGTATGAGAAAAGACAAAAGGCTGAGATGCAGATACGGCAGGGTGAGTACATTTTAATATCTGCGCCGTATCCATTACCGAATGTCAATTCCGAGTCAAGTGTGATCTAATTGAATAAAACAGATGCTCTTCTTGCTTCAAGTATGAAGCGCCACAACTAATGTGTCAGTGAAAATCTATCCGAAACAAGTGAGGGCGACAGAAAAGATATCACTATAAAATGCGGTTTTACGAGCAAATTAGATCACAGAGGAAACGGATTTTCACCATCATTTGCATTTTTGCATGTAAGCAGCGCCGAGCCAAAAATACTTGGCGCGCACGCACCGCAGCGACAATCTCTGAGGGCTTAACGCCACCGCCAGACGAGAGCAGGAACAAGGGTTGTGTGTGTGTGTGTGTGTGTGGGGGGGGGGGGGCAATGAAAATGAAGTGGGGGACGAGAGAGAGGGAGAGAGAATACGGGACACATTAATAGAAAAAGGGTCCCAGTGCAGCTCGGGCGCTGGGCAGGCATGCAGGCTGGGGGTCTTGTGGGAGGCTAACGTTTCCACATCAACCAGTTAGCAGTGGTTTTACAGCTATGACTCTGTGGTGGGAGCCACTTTGTATCCTGGGATGTAAATGATGTGTTCGTACAGAATCATGGTTCTCTGGAAGTGGAAGGATTCAAAACATGACCCGCCCCCCCCCCCCCCCCCCCTTCCTTCTTGAAAATTATAAGACTTTATTATGATAAGAATGCAGCCAGAGGGCCACCTCGTTACAGGGGGAAAACTCGCTATCAGCTTGATATCATTCATTACACACAATACAATCCTCAGGCTAACTGAGAGTATTAAAGTGGTGGACATTAAAACAAATATCATATACCAAAAAACCAAAGCTACAGATGTTACATTTGATGTTTAATAAAGCAGGTATTCTTTATTTCATGCCTCTTGTTAGGGACTTTTCCCAAGTAAACTTTAGATACTGTACATCATTTGTACATCCGATAGCCTCAAAATTCATGAAACTATCTGACACTGTCATGTCATGGCTAAGACATAAAAGCCAGTGCTGTTGTATGTTCAAATTTGTAATTCGGGAAAGAAGAAAAGGAATATAATCACACGGGGAAAGGTATTTTTTTGACACAGTGTCTTTAAATTAAATGCAGTAGTACACTGACGGTTTTGCTGTGCAGGTTTGGCAGCTACGATCAGGTGTGGATATCCACGTGTAACAACTAAACCATCTCATTTGTTTGCGGGTCGATTTGTCACACGCAGTGCAAAATGGAGATTGAAACAGTGGATATCAGGTAAACGATACAGTACATATGAACCGGCTGGATCCAGGAGTGGGGTTTGGGAGATTGTAATTCGACACTCCAAATACAAGAAAATATGCGAAATAAGATCCCTACCTATTGCCCATTATGATGGGGTCTCTCAGCAGCAGTAAATCACCTAGATTGTTTGCACAAGTCTGAACTCACATCTCAACCGAAATAATGATCAGTTTGCAACATGGTAACCAAAGAAGAGTGAGCCCTGTGTGTGTGTGTGTGTGTGTGTGTGTGTGTGTGTGTGTGTGTGAGGGTGTGTGTGTGTGTGAGAGAGAGGGAGAGCATGCAGCGCTCGGTTCCCACACAGCCGTCACACTGTGTGTATTATGAAATTCTTCGCTAATTTGAGAAGACGACTTCTGTACTCTCGCATGTGTTGATCCACACCATCTTGAGGATCCAGAACAGAGAACAGACTAAAGAGCAGATCTTTGCGTCTATACGCTCGCTGCTACAGTATGTATTGTATAGGCACACAGAAACATTTACATAAACATAATGGATCACACCCGCACACCCACATGTGCGCACGGATGCACGTGCACGCACGCACGCACGCACGCACACAGACCACAGTATGTAGGTGCCTGCCAACGTAAAACCACATTACTCAACAAGTTCATGTGACAGATGGTTCTCTCTGGCTGTCTAAGGCTTATCAGCACACTACCATCTCTTTGGTCAGAAAACAGAGGTGGCTGCTGAACCGAACGCTCGCTCGCTCGCTCGCGCGCGCACACACACACACACACACACACACACGCAGGTGCATGTACGCACACACGTGCACGGTTCCGGTACAGGTGCACACAGCAACGTATATGAACTATAAACTGTACAAGCTACAATTAAAAGAAAAACACATAATGTGTGTTAGCAAGTTTTTACCTGTATAAACTTTTCTATAAACACCTAATATTTAATGTACTCTAATAAGCGGATCATCATCAGTGAATTGCAATCAAAAGAGTGATTTTTGCATCTAAATGGAAGTTGTGAGCTGTATTGATAATTAAATATCTAGTTTTGTACTGGCATACATGATTACTTATGTCTATCTTAACCGGTTCTACAGGACCTGTAGAATATTCCACTATAAAACCTGAAAGGTGTGCTGCTCTGTGCGCAGATGTCCTCCAGGCCGGATGGCCCATCTATACTTGTGTCAGTCATGGGATTTAGATTATATGACCTACATACTGTACGAGTTACAGTATACTGTAAGAGTTACATAGGCCAAAATCTGGCACTGCCTGTTATAGCGCCACCATGAGTCAGTTTTTAAAAATATGGAGCGGCCTGCTGGAAGTATGCATCTAAAGTTTCACACCAAACGGTCCCAAAGCGGAACCCCGAGATTAGCTGTTCACAGACATTCAAAGCACAATGAATGATTGACACACACACACACACACACACACACACACACACACACACACACACACACACACACACACACACACACACACACACACACACACACACACACACACACACACACACACACACACACACACACTTTATTTAAAATATAAAAACTTCTACAGGTCCTATAGAGTAGTGGCATGTTTGGGATTCTGTTACAATTCCACACAGTATTATCATTAATTAATGTATCAGTGCTTTTTGCACACTCATTTCCAAATACAGAGGCAAATTACATACCATAAAATTTAATATATATATACTGTATTGGAACAACATATTTTCAGATGGGGTTCGGTGGCCAAATATATCCTTGACATGAGATATTTTGAAAACCACTGATATAGAAACAGGTTTTTCAGCAAACTGTCATGATTTAGAATCTGGTTTCAGTCCTAACGGATGTCCTAGAGCAGGGCTAGGCAACCTGCTGTAGTTAGACCAGGGGTGGGCAACTGGCGGCCCAGGGGCCACATGCGGCCTGCACCTTCACTTAATGCGGCCCTCAGGTTAATGTCAGAATACTGATGGTTTCAGCTGTTTACAATTCCACAACATGCAAACATGACCCGCTGAAATTACTTCAGTATAAATTAGTAGCTCAATGCTCGACACAAGTATAACTAGAACTGCACTCTGTCGAGTGCATACTTGCTTGTTGCACACTAGTAGGCCATAAATGGCCAACTAGTGCGCAAGCAGAGCGCGCAAGTCCTTTCGACCGCTGTAAACTGTCAAATCTCAGTATCTCTGTGAAGGAACGTTTGAAATGTATAATTTTTAGATGTAACTATTTGCTACCTACCTACTTTATGCATATAAACACCTAGTATTATTAAGTATGATTCAAGTTTCTATCTATATAAGTTTGGGTGAAGAGCTAGTCATACATATACACACCACGTACTCTGGTCCCAGCAGATCAGGCACAACTTGCTATTTTATTTTTACTGATTATGTATATAGTATACGTATGACTAGCTCTAAATGATGACGTAAGAGATATGGTCATTTGTGGTCGTTTGGTCCCAGCAAAGCAGGCATATACTATATAGGCATATACTATATATAGTATATATATAGTATATAGGCATATACTATATACGTATACATATATACTATATAGAGTGTGTAGTTGTAAGTTGATTAGCGGTATACTGTGGTTACTTTGCGCCAAAAACCGTGACAGCTGTCCCGCCATTTGATGTTTATGCAAGAAAACAGCAAATCTGTGCCTGGTTTGCTGGGACCAAACGACCACAAATGACCATATTTCTTACGTCATCATTAAGAGCTAGTTATACATATACACACCACGTACTCTGGTCCCAGCAGATCAGGCACAATTTGCTATTTTATTTTTACTGATTATGTATATAGTATACGTATGACTAGCTGTAAATGATGACGTAAGAAATATATATAGTATATATATAGTATATAGGCATATACTATATACGTATACATATATACTCTATACTCTATACTGTATAAAGTGTGTAGTTGTAAGTTGATTAGCGGTATACTGTGGTTACTTGGCGCCAAAAACCGTGACAGCTGTCCCGCCATTTGATGTTTATGCAAGAAAACAGCAAATCTGTGCCTGGTTTGCTGGGACCAAATAACCACAAATGACCATATTTCTTACGTCATCATTAAGAGCTAGTCATACATATACACACCACGTACTCTGGTCCCAGCAGATCAGGCACAATTTGCTATTTTATTTTTACTGATTATGTATATAGTATACGTATGACTAGCTCTAAATGATGACGTAAGACATATATATAGTATATATATAGTATATAGGCATATACTATATACGTATACATATATACTCTATACTCTATACTGTATAAAGTGTGTAGTTGTAAGTTGATTAGCGGTATACTGTGGTTACTTTGCGCCAAAAACCGTGACAGCTGTCCCGCCATTTGATGTTTATGCAAGAAAACAGCAAATCTGTGCCTGGTTTGCTGGGACCAAATGACCACAAATGACCATATTTCTTACGTCATCATTAAGAGCTAGTCATACATATACACACCACGTACTCTGGTCCCAGCAGATCAGGCACAATTTGCTATTTTATTTTTACTGATTATGTATATAGTATACGTTTGACTAGCTCTAAATGATGACTGATAAATGATGATCATTTGGTCCCAGCAAAACAGGCACAGATTTGATGTTTTTCTGCATAAACATCGAATGGCGGGACAGCTGTCACGGCGGAAGAGACCGGGCGAAAACATTACTTGCGCGCTCTGCTTGAGCAAGTAATTAAAGGCATTTGAAATTACATATAAATGTAAATTTTCAGGATTCCAATTCAAAAATTGCAAAAAATCAATTCAATTCGAATATAGCAAAGAAATATTTTTGCTACAACAGAAATATATGGCCCTAGTGAGTGAGTATGGAAATATAATGGCCCTCTCCATCGTCAAAGTTGCCCACCCCCGAGTTAGACCCTCTCCTAGAGCAGGGCTAGACAACCTGCTGTAGTTAGACCCTCTCCTAGAGCAGGGCTAGACAACCTGCTGTAGTTAGACCCTCTCCTAGAGCAGGGCTAGACAACCTGCTGTAGTTAGACCCTCTCCTAGAGCAAGGCTAGACAACCTGCTGTAGTTAGACCCTCTCCTAGAGCAGGGCTAGACAACCTGCTGTAGTTAGACCCTCTCCTAGAGCAAGGCTAGACAACCTGCTGTAGTTAGACCCTCTCCTAGAGCAGGGCTAGACAACCTGCTGTAGTTAGACCCTCTCCTAGAGCAGGGCTAGGCAACCTGCTGTAGTTAGACCCTCTCCTAGAGCAGGGCTAGACAACCTGCTGTAGTTAGACCCTCTCCTAGAGCAGGGCTAGACAACCTGCTGTAGTTAGACCCTCTCCTAGAGCAGGGCTAGACAACCTGCTGTAGTTAGACCCTCTCCTAGAGCAGGGCTAGACAACCTGTTGTAGTTAGACCCTCTCCTAGAGCAGGGCTAGACAACCTGCTGTAGTTAGACCCTCTCCTAGAGCAGGGCTAGGCAACCTGCTGTAGTTAGACCCTCTCCTAGAGCAGGGCTAGACAACCTGTTGTAGTTAGACCCTCTCCTAGAGCAGGGCTAGGCAACCTGCTGCAGTTAAACCCTCTCCTAGAGCAGGGCTAGACAACCTGCTGTAGTTAGACCCTCTCCTAGAGCAGGGCTAGACAACCTGTTGTAGTTAGACCCTCTCCTAGAGCAGGGCTAGACAACCTGCTGTAGTTAGACCCTCTCCTAGAGCAGGGCTAGGCAACCTGCTGCAGTTAGGCCCTCTCCTAGAGCAGGGCTAGACAACCTGCTGTAGTTAGACCCTCTCCTAGAGCAGGGCTAGACAACCTGCTGTAGTTAGACCCTCTCCTAGAGCAGGGCTAGGCAACCTGCTGTAGTTAGACCCTCTCCTAGAGCAGGGCTAGGCAACCTGCTGTAGTTAGACCCTCTCCTAGAGCAGGGCTAGACAACCTGCTGTAGTTAGACCCTCTCCTAGAGCAGGGCTAGGCAACCTGCTGTAGTTAGACCCTCTCCTAGAGCAGGGCTAGACAACCTGCTGTAGTTAGGCCCTCTCCTAGAGCAGGGCTAGACAACCTGCTGTAGTTAGACCCTCTCCTAGAGCAGGGCTAGGCAACCTGCTGTAGTTAGACCCTCTCCTAGAGCAGGGCTAGACAACCTGCTGTAGTTAGGCCCTCTCCTAGAGCAGGGCTAGACAACCTGCTGTAGTTAGACCCTCTCCTAGAGCAGGGCTAGGCAACCTGCTGCAGTTAGACCCTCTCCTAGAGCAGGGCTAGACAACCTGCTGTAGTTAGACCCTCTCCTAGAGCAGGGCTAGACAACCTGCTGTAGTTAGACCCTCTCCTAGAGCAGGGCTAGACAACCTGCTGTAGTTATACCCTCTCCTAGAGCAGGGCTAGACAACCTGCTGTAGTTAGACCCTCTCCTAGAGCAGGGCTAGACAACCTGCTGTAGTTATACCCTCTCCTAGAGCAGGGCTAGACAACCTGCTGTAGTTAGACCCTCTCCTAGAGCAGGGCTAGACAACCTGCTGTAGTTAGGCCCTCTCCTAGAGCAGGGCTAGGCAACCTGCTGCAGTTAGGCCCTCTCCTAGAGCAGGGCTAGGCAACCTGCTGCAGTTAGGCCCTCTCCCGTGGCTCCAAGTTACTTGCTAGTAGGGCAAAGAAGTATGTAAAGGAATGAGTTAAGTCATTTTTATCATAATTTACAATTGTAGTAGGCAATAGGCATACACTTATTTTTACATTGTCCAATTTTAAATAATAAAGTGTCGCCTATACACCAGATAAAAAAATAAGAAACAAATTATTGAAGGAAAATAAATAATTCATTAATGGCTGGACATGCTTTCACCGCCAACACGGCTGGCTTACTGGTATACTTAGTTATAATTCGAGTTTGCA
>NC_139717.1:27128758-27131258 GCF_964188405.1 Protomyctophum parallelum
CTGGCTGCACAATGGTCTTATAGTACAGGCTGAGGCTGGGTGGTCCAAGCATCTGACACAGCCCAGCTCAGTCAAGGACCCTGCATGCTGTACTGTAGTACACTACACGCCTGTGGGCCGCGGCGTTTCTCAAGGACACCGACTGGTCTTGGATCAGTCCGACTCCCTCGAAGGAAACCATGCCAGTTCCAGAAAGAAAACACTAACACTGATATCAGATCAGCAAAAAGGGGGAAAAAAGTGAAATGTTAAAAATGAAACAGCGATGGATTAAGTCGCCCTCAGTAAACAGTACACTGCAGCTCTGCTGGTCTGGTCTGGTCTGGTAGGTTTCTGTTTGCATGTCCTGCTTAGTGATCCCATCTAATTGGCCGTCATTACACCCCACATTACCCAATCAGGGCCAGGCTAAAGGGGGGGGGGGGCAGACCATGGTGGCGGATGGCACGCTTTGGTAAGTTTGAATTACACAACTCCAGGGCCATGACTAATATTGTTGTAGTCGATAACGGCTAATGTAAGCAGTGAAACAGATGCCCCGCCGAGTAATAACAACAAATATAGTCCGGTTAACCTTCTCGCTAGGCTGCCCTCGACCACTCGCACGGAGTCACGCAGGCCCCCCGACGGCTCACTGTGTTGTGTTAAGTGTTTATTAGTTTATTTGAGAGTGGTTTATGTTCCTTTTCTTGTGCAGTCGCTTGTTTACATCCTCTGTCTGAATGTTTATGTGCGTGTGTGTGTGTGTGTACTGTATGTCAAAGTGTTTTTGGGCAAATGCATATACGTATGAGTGTTTGTGGGTACATTTCATGCATGCATGCGTGCATGCGTGCGTGTGTGCGTGCTTGCGTGCACACGCGTGCGTGCGTCCATTTTTCAATGTATTCAATTGAAATATGATGATTTAATTACGGTCAATGTTTATGAAAACTCTCTACCCAGGAGATTAAAGCAAACAATCTCATATGGTAATAAACGGCAATCAACTAAGCAAACAAATAGCATATTTATGGAACTAAACACACCAACAGGGAATCACTTGAGAATTAGGAGTGAGGAAAGAAAGTTAGAGAAAAAAAACCCAACAAAAAAGATTGCTTCCATATTTTTTTATGACGCTCGATCGAGTTTAATTGTTTGTTTTTGTTTGGAGGGTCTACTTGTGTTAATTATTCTGTCCTGTGTGGGGGAAAAAAAGCCAAAAACTATTTTTCAGCACAAACACAAACACTTTTAGACAGAAAACAAACACGAGGAAGTCCTCCTGCGACAAAGCCACACATCTCGGACCTTGGCTTGCGCCCCGCGCTCTCTCCCTTTTCCTCACTCTCCCTTTCAAAACACAGCATCTTTGAGCAATTTCTATTTTTCCTTTTCTTTTTTGGGGGGGTCAAGGCTGGGATTCCCTTGCCACAGACGAATCCAATTTACGGCGTTATTTCTCAGTTTTTTCTTCTTCATGGGAGCCCGGTTCCTTGCCACCACAAGCTGCCGTCTCACAACGAACGGAGACGTTTGGAGCTGGGGCGGGAGGGGTGGTGGTGGGAGGAGGAGGGGGGGGGGGTAGTGCTTGGTACCGGGGCCCCGGTCCAAACCGCTGGGACGGGGGCCTTGCGATCATCTTCAGGCACGACGGCTACATGAGACTCGCAGCCTTGACCCGAGTGCTGAGCAGGCTGGCCAGTTGATTGAAGTGCACCACACTTGAGAACATCAGCGCCTTGTATCCATTGAAATAATAAGCTGACCCGTAGAGCTGCTCGCCTTTGTGCTGTGGCCAAGCCATCTGAATCCACTCTGCCCAAATGAGGGCTTATTTTTCAAAGCTTCTCTCTCATGTGCGCCGGTCGACCCTGCACCCGTGCTCTCTGTGCGCACGCTATATAATACGCGTTTGTGTGTATGTATGTGTGCGTGCCTGTGTGTGTGTGTGTGTGTGTGTGTGTGTGTGTGCGTGTGCGTGTGCGTGTGCGTGTGCATGTGCATGTGTGTGTGTGTGTGTGTGTGTGTCCGTACATTTGTGCATATACGTACTGTATGTGTGAGTAAATGCATGTGTCATCAGTTTGCGTTAGTGGCTGTGAGTGTGTGTCAATACATTGGCATTAGTGAATGAAAGCAGAGACGGGACGGGGGGCGGGTTTGAATGGAGCGAGGAGCGCATTCGTTCGCTGCCAGTTAAGGGTTTGGTGAGTCAGTGGTTCCTTGGGGAGAGAGCAGCGTTCACACCTACCAGTCCCAGTCTGTTCCCCGTTCCCAGTTGTTGCTCCATACTGTCAGCTGGTTTTCCTAACCTCAACCTTAAACGCTGCAACCGTGACCTTAACTCACAGTCAGGAAAATGAATCTTGTCACTTTCATCCTGTGAAACTCTTCAACGTGGTGACCATATGGAAATATGACGAGCACGTTGTTGCGAAACAATGTTCTGCTCTGTTCGTATTGTGAACATTTTATACTATGATTCATATACCATAAACAGGTATATTATTAACCA
>NC_139717.1:27136258-27168758 GCF_964188405.1 Protomyctophum parallelum
ATTGTCAACCATCTGTCACTGATCCCCCTTTCCCACCACCGCACACACGCACGCACGCACGCGCGCACGCGCACACACACTCCTCTGAACCTAGGGGAGGCATGAATATGGGAGTCTGATATTCATTCAGATCTGCGATGCAAAACCGATTTCGCTGACAAAGATGGTTATAGCGTTATAACCAAATGACTTGATCAGTGATCGGCAATTTACCCAGAGACACCGATCATTTAAGTGGTATAAAGGTCGTATATTACAGTATATTGTTGTTTTACATCTTTGTGACAGGCCAAAATATTCTCCCCTCCCCATACACACACAGGAACAGTTTTGACGTGGGTTTTGGACATAATCATTTTATAAATATTCAAATTTTCCCCTTATACACAATGGGTATCGGCCGATCGTGAGAAGAACAATCAGTGATCGTCCCCCAAAAAAATCTGATCGGAGCACCTCTAGTAACTATGCTTAGTCCGTTTGACTTTAAAAATAGAGGGTGTTCAGTTGAACTTTGACAGTGAAAGGAGTTGGCTTCCCTCCTCCTAGAGACACATCTGGGACAGCGATGCCCTCTCATGGCTGCAGAGGCACACATTCATTCCCTTCTATTCCACGTGGCTGAAGCGGAGCCATATGCACAGAGAGAGGAGAGAAAACAACCTCCCACACTATATACGCCGCAACGCAGCGAGGCAGTCTCCTGGGCGGACGGACGGGGGCAGAAGTTATTTCTTCGAGGCAAACGTCGTCACAATGTTTTCAATAAGGGACGGATATGGTGTTTACCGCTCTGTTCCCGTAAACTGCTCTCCCTTCATCTGAGGCTTGCCGGGAGAAAGGCCTTCTCATGTGCATCGCGCCCGTCAGTCGTTGATGTGATGTGACGTGTGTGCGTGTGTGTGTGTACGGGAGGAAACAGAAAAAGGGAAGAAAAAAAAAAACTCTGTGTTTACCAGCTTTGTGTGAACTTATGCATTTATGCATGTGCACATGTGATAGCGAATCTTTCAATATTCTTAAAGCTGTGATATTGCCTGAGACTACTGAAGTCTACGCACACTCACGCACGTGTATGCGCGCGTACACGCACACACACAGAATGCCATCTACAACTGGTCTCAGAGGCCATCCCATCAAAGGAGCGACTAACTCTCGCCTCTCCCTTGCTCTCTCCCTCCGAACCTGACACGGGGCTCTCATAATAAGCAGCCCCTCGCATTGCAGCTCCTTAGAAAGAGATGCAACCGCTCGACTGAAAGGAAGAGCGGGGGAGGAGGAGGAGGAGGAGGGACAGAAGAGAGAGAGAGAGAGAGGGAGAGAAGTGGGGTGGGGGGCGGGGGGTTGCGAGGGTGGCGGGTTGGATAGAAATCGCGAAGACTTCTGTCACTTTATGAAAAATAGCTTCCCCTTTGGACGGAACTTCACAGGGCCACAATCAAGCGGTGCCAAGACGCCGCAATCGTGGCAAATCAAGTCGGCATCTATTAATAATATTTCTGGGGCTGCTGCCGCCGCGGTGAGTTGCACGGCGTGTCCTCCCGCTGTCAGAGCCCCGTGATGGAGCACTGCCTTTATCTCAGCGCTGGCACGCTTCTGTCACCGTGATAAACAATTCACACACAAATCTGAATAAGGATCCTCCCAGTAGGCCCCCCCTCCCCCCCCCCCACACAAACCCACTCTCTCCCCCCTTTTTCCTCCCCTCATTTTCTAGATGGGGGTGGGTGGGTGGGGGGCTAGGGGGTTGTAATCTTAGCCCGACTAGGTCTCTCTCCCCCCCCCCCTCTCTCTGTCTCTCTCTCTTCCATCTCCCTCACTCTCTTTTTCTCTCCTATTCCTTTCTTTTGCCCCCCCCCTCCTTCCCTTCCTTCCTCATTCTTTTCAATCTGTCTTTCAAAGATATGTAAATGACCTAGAGATGGGACCCCAGCGCGTAGGTGGTGTAGCGTGAATGTCAAAGCCCAGGCCTGTGAACCCTGCACGCACACACACACACACACACACACACACACGAACACTGCACGCACATGCATGTACGCATGTGCACATGCCTACACTCACACATACCATGTGTTGGTCACACACACACAAGTACATGCACGCACATTTACTGTAATAGATGCCTGCATTTTCATTGACAGTCTTCATATGCAGACATGTCCATGCATTCAATGACACACGTATAGAACATCATCCACGCGCCATGTCCATATATAAAAGGTGCATGCAAACACGCACACACACAAACACACATACGCACGCACTTGCACACACACGCACTCATTTGAAGGACGCAGGTTTGGTGATTGTCAGGAAGCACAGAGACCTTGCCATACAGTGTCACCTATGGTGTCATATTCCAGCTTTATCACAACCAGGCTGAAAATACCATCAATTTCATTTCAATGAATTGAGCTGTGTGCGGCACACAGTGTGGAATGTGATAATTAATGAATGAATGCATGCGTTTCATTTCTCTACCTACCAGCTGTGCTAAACATCTTTGGTTTTGTTCCTCCACCTCCAGTATTATCATTGGAAATGGATTATTCCCTTTATTTTCGCTTTCTTCAACGTGACGCCTATATCACTCGGATAATAATGGCCATGTTGTCTCGCCTGTTATTTTCCAGCCACAGACAGACATACTGTGGGAGCACAGCATTCTCCTTGTTTAGTGGGAAACAAAATGCTGTTCGTTTTGAGGAGCCACGTTGTGGTCAATTAGGACTAGAAGGAGCTGGATTTGTGTCATCACGACCAGATTATAAGACCAAATTCTGACAAATTGGAGTTTTTTCCTGTAGTGTCTGCTGTGGCTACACGCAAGCTCACAAGCCACCGTCATTATCACATGACACGAATAAACCAACAAACGTGATCTCCTACTTCTTCTTGTAACCGCACTATCAACGCTATATTTTTGTGCATTGCTAACTGTCATAACCCGGCCCGTTGGGCCATGACAAATTGAGGAGGACACAGAGCAGTGTTCAAAATAACAATAATTTATTTGTAAGAGAACTAATAATAACTTAATATAAAGGATAATGCTTACAGAATGTATGAGATGTGGAAGTCAGTAAGATCAGTGGTGTCAGTGTGGATGTGTGGTTAATATGGTGAAGGTGTGTTGTAGTGTGCAAATCAAACAGTGAGGAGCAACAAACAGAAAGGTGCTGTCATCTGGAGTGGGACAAAGAGAATGGCTGGCAAGCCCTCTTTTATAGGGTTTCAGGAGCACTGATCAGGTGCTCCTAATGCACCTAATGAGAAGTCTCAAGTGGGCCGACGCCCACATGATCTGTGGGAGAAACACAGACAGGGCAGTACACCATACACACAGCATAGGCCCTGCAGGCCAGGCCAAGGGGCCGTGACACCCTCCCCCTTCAAAATGAGGGACCATAAGGGACCGAGTTGGTGTAAACCTTAACTTAATAACAAATTAAATCAAATCAATCAAGAAAAACCTTTTTTTTTTTACTATATAACAATAATGAAAAATTTAAAGTGAATTTAAACCCAATTTGCCTCCAAACTATTTCCGTTCCAACCATTCCTGTCCACAACCAGCACAACCGCTTCCCCCCCTCAGCAACCAAGATTTACCATGGATTCCTGGAGCATCTAAGAGGAGAGGAGCAGGAGGCAGGAGCAGACAGAAAAGGAGGACCAGAAGATGGGACAAGAAAAACACAAGTTACATTTTTGCCTCCATTTTAAGGCACTCTGGAAAGGGCATCTGCCACAACATTTTCTACCCCCTTAATGTATCTGATTTCCAGCCAATAAGACTGCAACATTAGGGACCAGCGAATTAATCTCTGATTGGGACACTGCAGTGAATTTAGAAAGGTTAGTGGGTTATGGTCAGTGTAGACCACCACAGGCGCAGCCCCAGACACTACATAGACATCAAAATGTTTCAATGCCCATATTAGAGCCAAAGCCTCCTTTTCTATAGTGGAATAATTCAACTGGTAGGAGTTAAACTTTCTTGAGAAAAAGCTCACAGGTTTGTCGATTCCCAAGTCGTCTGTCTGTAATAAAACCCCACCAGTACCCACGTGACTGGTGGGGGGACTTTTTGACATTCTTCAGACCAAATGTATTCAACACTGGACTTTAACAGATTAGTTAGGGAAGCCACAACAGTAGAGAAATTACGACAGAAACATCTGTAATAACCTACTAGACCAAGAAATCGCAGTAACTCTTTTTTGGTGGTTGGAGCTGGGTACTGTGCAACTGCACTCACTTTTGCCCCAACTGGTCGAACCTGACCCTGTCCAACCACTCGACCAAGGTAGGTCACTGTGGCCTTAGCAAATTCACACTTTGCCAGGTTCACAGTGAGACCAGCCTCGGCCAGGCGCCTGAACAGAGCATGAATGCGTTCCACATGTTGAGACCATGAGTCCGAAAACACAACAACGTCATCGAGGTATACTGTACAACCCTCAAGATCTCCCAGCACATAGGTCATGAGTCGCTGAAATGTCGCAGGTGCGTTCCGCAACCCAAATGGCATTACTTTGTAGGAAAACAGACCCTTTGGAGTGATAAAGGCAGAAATTTCCTGTGCCCGTTTGGACAAAGGCACTTGCCAATATCCCTTCAGTAGATCAAATTTGCTTACAAACTTGGCATGACCAATTTCGTCTACACAATCCTCCATACGAGGAAGAGGGAATGAATCTGGTTTAGTAACAGCATTTACTTTTCGAAAATCTGTGCAAAATCTGAAAGTGTTGTCAGATTTCGGAACAAGGAGACAGGGCGACGCCCAGCTCGACGCAGACGGCTCAGCTATACCGTTTTCCAACATGTAAGTGATCTCGGCATCTTGATGCTTTCGTTTCTCAACATTTACTCTGTAAAACCTTTGCCGGATAGGGAGAGCACCCTCGACCTCAATGTCATGCTCGATCAGGTGAGTTTGACCAGGGGTATCATTGAACAGGCATGGGAAAGCCCGGATAACCTCAGTCAAATCTGCTCTCTCTCTCCCTGGCAAATGATGTAACAAAGCATCCAGATTACCGAGTGTCTCAGAGTTTCTTAACCGACCTTGTAACAATGCTGGGTCAACAGCAGGCAAACCGTCTTCTTCCTCATCCGCAACCGAATGAGGAGAAGTGATCACCGACGCTCTACTTGCTAAGCACGCAGCATGAACACCATCCACCTTCGACTGAGCATCAGGCGAAGCGGACGCACGATCATGATACGGCTTTAACAAGTTAACATGGCACAGTTGAGTGGATTTCCTCCGCAGAGGAGTGGAAATCGTATAGTTCAAGTCAGAAATTTTCTTGACTACAGTATAAGGACCTGAAAATTTGGCTTGGAATGGCGAGCCTATGATTGGCAACAATGCCAACACACGATCGCCAGGGCTGAAAACCCTCAGCTCTGTGCGCCTGTCATAAAGTTTCTTCATCTTACTTTGGGCACACTCTAACTTTTCTCTAGCTAGCTCTGCAGCTGCATAAAGTCGACGCCGGAAACCATTGACATAGTCTAGCAGGTTACGAGGAGCTTCAACACCTTTCCACTGGTCACTCAAAATGGCTAAAGGCCCCCGTACAGTGTGGCCAAAAACCAAGTCATTTGGGCTAAACCCAGTGCTCTCCTGTGTAACCTCCCTGGCTGCAAGCATCAACCAAGGCAAACCTTCCTCCCAATCCCCCTCCATTTGTGTGCAATAGGCACGCAGCAATGACTTCAATGTCTGATGGAACCGCTCCAATGCACCTTGACTCTGCGCATGATAAGCAGAGGCCAGGTTGTGCTTGACATTAAGCTGCTTCAGTACCTGTGAGAAGAGGTGAGAGGTGAAGTTGCTTCCCCTGTCACTCTGGATGACCTTGGGAATGCCGAAAATAGAAATGAACTGTGACAAGGCCTTCACAACTGACCTCGCTGTAATAGTGCGTAATGGATATGCTGCAGGGTAACGAGTAGTTTGACACATTACAGTGAGAAGATATACTGCACCAGATTTCGAGCGAGGAAGTGGGCCCACACAGTCAATGATCAAATGTTCAAAGGGTTTACTGATAGCTGGAATTGGCAACAGAGGAGCAGGTTTGAGGATCTGATTTGGTTTACTTGTTAACTGGCATGTGTGGCAAGTCTTGAGATGCGCCGCCACATCTCGCTTCAAACGCGGCCAGTAAAAATGCCTCAGCACCCGATCATAAGTTTTCCGGACACCAAGATGCCCTGACCCCTCATGTGCCAATTTCAAGACAGACTCACGAAAGTTAGCTGGCAACACAATTTGGAGAATGGGATCACCCACAAAACCCTCGCCATGTGGGACCCACTTCCTTACCAGCAACCCATCCTGAAGGAAGTAGCCACGGGCGCTGCTCTCTATCTCCGCATCAGTAACCACCTGATCCAGCAGACATTTGAGTGAGAGATCAGCCTGCTGCTCCACCCTCAGGTCATCCTGTGAGACTGACAAAGGAAAGTCAGCTAAGGAAAACATTGGTCCTGAAAGTACATTTTTGTTTTTTCCTATGGTACTTGCATTTGCATCAGACTGTGCACGCGCCATAGCACGTGTCACTGCACAAGCTGTGAACACTTCAGGAAACTCAGTTTCATTTTCATCAGGTTGAATTCTTACCAATGGCACTGAATCGACTATTAAAGGTGGTGGTACATCCGCCCACACACGTGCCCCAGCCAAACCATTACCCAGGATGACATTGACCCCTGCCACAGGTAAAGCGGGACGCACTGCCACGCCTGTCAGACCCTGGAAGAAATCGGAGTATAGCATGACGTTGTGAACAGGCACATGGAGGACAGTTAAACCCATCCCCAAAACAGGAATAGAGGACTCTGTAGCACTTTCTGCATTAAATGGCAACACTGATGCTTCAATAAACGTGTCAAAAGCTGCTGTGTCACGCAATATTGTTACTGGCACCTTGACATTGCTTCCTACCAGTGACACAAAGCCCTCACTGACAAACGGCCTATAGGATGCATCAACCTCAAGAATTTGACATGACCCATTGACTTCCCTGACCTGTACCTCCCCCATGCTTGATGCAGGCACAGCCATAGCCGCACCTTTTGCAGGGAAAGAGGTAGACTTTGACGTCTTCGCTTTTAGAGCGTAACAATCAATTTTCCAGTGCCCCTTCTTGTGACAGAAGTTGCATATTTTCTCCTCACGTGTGCCATGCTCAGGTTTCACCTCCAACACCGCCATGCCTGAACCACCAGGAGAGCCATTTTTGCCACGTGCGCCCTCACCACCATCATTACCAGCACGAGGCTGGCCAAAGGAGCGCCGATCTCCATTAGAGCGCTTGTGCGTCAGCACATACTCATCTGCCAAAGCAGCCGCTTCGGCAGCAGTTTCAACTCTCCGGTCACTGATGTGGTTGGCAATGTGCTCAGGCAAGGTGTTCTTAAACTGCTCAAGGACTATCAGGTTACACAACCCATCGTAATCCCCCACATCTAGTGCGGCACACCAGCGAGCAAAATAGCATGACAAGTCACGTGCAAACTCTAGATGAGTCTTGTTGTCAGTTTTCCGCCATGTGCGGAAACGCTTGCGGTAGGCTTCTGGAACGAGTTCGAACGCCTTTAGCACCGCTGACTTAACCTTGGAATAACTTTGACTGTCCGCAGGGCTAAGACAGGAATAGGCCTCCTGCGCCCTGCCTGTTAATACACATTGGAGCATTAACGTGCGGGCAGACTCTGGCCAATGACGAACATCGGCTACTCGCTCAAACATGGAAAAGAAAGTCTCTGGGTCTTTTTCATTAAATTTGGGCACAAGGCGCAAATTGCCGAAAATGTCAAACTCACGGTCTTGAGAACCCAAGGCCGTTGCCCTACTACTGGACACCCCAGCCTGATCAGCTGAGAGTTTACCTTCTTTTATTAACTCAAGTTTGCTTTTTTCCACCTCAATCCTAGACTGCTCTACCCGCAGCCGCAGTACCTCTGACTGTGACTGTGACTTCAGCCTCTGCTGCTCTGTCTGCAGGATAATCAACTCCTTTTGTTGCTCAAATGTGAGAAGCTGGCCAGTGGGTAGGATAGGCTGGATAGGATAGACCACCTCAGAGGACTCCTCTAGAATCCCCGTAGCTATCAAATTGGCTACCAAAAGTGATCTTATTTTAGTGTCCTTTATCCTTCTGTCCTGGATATCAATTTTGTAATAATCCGCCACTCTAAGCAGCTGGTCCTTACACAAACTACCTAGAGTTTCCTCACATGGATTCTCAATAAACTCTTCAGCAGTAGCCATTTTTCAAGGCAAAAACAAGTAACAAGTTTTTTTTTTTTTTTAAACACCAATCTACAAAGTAGTTTTTTTTTTTTAATTAATTTGTTTTTTTTTTAAATAGAAAACAAAATTCCAAATTGGAACAAACGTTCCCTCCTTGCCAATTTAGGACAGGTGGAACAGGTGCACCTACAGGAGCGGTGTTCCCCCTACTTAAACTGCCTAACCAAAAACCAAACTACCATAACTTGCCCTAGTCTTCAGTGGGCCTCCCGAGTTCCCCTGCCAACACTGGGCATCTCAGGGGTACCACCCTATCCCAGCTTGTGTGGGACAGCAATCTATTAAACCCAAAACAACACAAACAAAAATCAAACAAACAGATCCCATATGGGGAAACGCCGCTGACCTACAAGGGTGGGGAACACCTCCCCTCAGATTGTCTAGACCCACCTGCAACACCTGCCCTAATTACCACCATAAGTGGCAACTAATTGACAGCACAAAACAAAATTTAAATAATTGTATTTAACCAAACTGATAAATCAATTACTCAAAATTGTTAACAAAACAAAATGTTAATTAAACAAATTGCTCCTCAAATTACTCAAAACAAGTTGTCCTTCAAAACAAAATGTTACTCAAATGATTCAAAACAAAACAAATTGTAATTTAAACAAAGTGTTACTCAATTAGTTAATTAGTTACTCAAAACAATTGTTACTCAAACACCACTATGCACCTCCTCAACAATGCTGTGACTAAAGTTGCCAATGTAGGCTTCAAACAATACAGGAAAGTACTTTTACCTGTTCGCAGAGTCACAGCCAACCCGAGTTGCTTTAAGTGGCCGCGAGCCCCCAATCTGTCATAACCCGGCCCGTTGGGCCATGACAAATTGAGGAGGACACAGAGCAGTGTTCAAAATAACAATAATTTATTTGTAAGAGAACTAATAATAACTTAATATAAAGGATAATGCTTACAGAATGTATGAGATGTGGAAGTCAGTAAGATCAGTGGTGTCAGTGTGGATGTGTGGTTAATATGGTGAAGGTGTGTTGTAGTGTGCAAATCAAACAGTGAGGAGCAACAAACAGAAAGGTGCTGTCATCTGGAGTGGGACAAAGAGAATGGCTGGCAAGCCCTCTTTTATAGGGTTTCAGGAGCACTGATCAGGTGCTCCTAATGCACCTAATGAGAAGTCTCAAGTGGGCCGACGCCCACATGATCTGTGGGAGAAACACAGACAGGGCAGTACACCATACACACAGCATAGGCCCTGCAGGCCAGGCCAAGGGGCCGTGACACTAACTTATTTTTTAAAGATTTTCACAATATATCAAACATTGTGAAAATAGCAGATCTACAATAATTGGCTATTTTTGTGTGACACCGCCGAACGTTAGACAAAGTATAAAATGGGTCTTAACTGCTAAACCACATGAACGCTAGTGGTCACATTGCGACGTGTTGTGAGCTTGTAGATCTGCAATTTTCAGCAAGTGTAAAATCAGTCATTACGACGCCGTCAAGGCCCGCCAAAATATATTTTAGTCGACTAAATCAACTGTAGATTTAGTCGACTAAAATCTTATGATATTAAGTCAACTAAAACTAGACTAACACTAAAACATTACAGGTGACTAAAATGTGGGTACAAGCTTTAGTTCTGACATACTATTGGCCGACTGTAATTAGACCGACAACCTACCTGAAACCCTAACCTAACCCTAACCGCAAGCACGGGAGCAGTGCATGTCTGACCGTTGTTCCCGCATGTCGGATCTGCGTGTGCATCCCCTAAAATGTGACTAAAACTACAGTAAATGAAAACTATTCAAGAGACTATGACTAAAACTAAAAACTAAATCTGTCTGTATTGACAGCAGTGTGCATTGATGCACGGTGCAGATCACAGTGAAGCATCCAAACAGTTCCAAATGAAATTTCACTCAGCAGGATGGGGGGGGGGGTGGGGTGGGGGGGGGTTCTGCTGATGAATGTACTGTAACAATGATTAGCGGCGTAGCGCAACTTCAAGTCTGATGTGTTGCATCTATGGCCACCAGAAGTGTGTCTGTGATATATCCGTGGGGTGGGAGGGAGTGTGTGTGTGTGTGTGTGTGTGTGTGTGTGTGTGTGTGTGTGTGTGTGTGGTTGGGTGAGTGGGTGGGTGGGTGGGTGGTTGGGTGGGTGTGGATGTGTGTGCAGAAATGTGTTTGTGTAATGTGCATTGTATTTGAAAGTGTGAATTTGTGTGAGTGTGTGCAATAGTGTCGTATGTGTGAATATGCGTGCGTGTGTGTGTGTGTGTGTGTGTGTGTGTGTGTGTGTGTGTGTGTGTGTGTGTGTACAGTACTGTGATCGGTACTGGACAGACCGCAGAGAGTGTCATTCAGGTGAGAAATGAGACCTAGAGAGAGTGAGAGAGAGAGAGAGAGAGAGAGAGAGATGCAAAAAAAATAAGGTAAGGAAGAAAGTTCTGCATGACGTGAAGAAAGAAAATCTTTGAATAAGATTGGAGGCAGCAGAGCACAGATGAAAATAAATCTAATGCAACCTGTACCAAACAGGACGACATATATACAGTACAAGACCACAGCAAAACCAGTGGCATTCCGTCACAACCTCAACATTCAGTATTGCAGTCAGACAGAGTCCGCTGCAAACTGCTACAGAGTACAGCACGCTGTCAAACGGAGTAAATGACTGTTCAAAAATGTCTTCTTGTTGCTATAAATATCAGTGGTGCTCAAACCTTTTCCCTGCATGTCAAGGCCCCCCAGAATTATATATATTTGGCCACGGACCTCCGTATCAAATTATTTTGTTCCAAGGACCCCCCAGAAGCAAACATTTTAGTTAACCCATTTTGACCTGAGATCAGATTCAATCAATGTCTCAATGTCTTCTGACAGTTTTCTGAAAAAGCTATGTTTCTATATCAGTGGTTCTTAGATTTTTCAAAAATAGCAGACCTACAAGCTCGAGCTCAAGCTATGAGCTTGTAGATCTGCTATTTTTTTAGCTCAAGCTATGAGCTTGTAGATCTGCTATTTTTCAATAGCTAAAGCATACCATAATGCTAACACCAAAACGCCTAAAATGGGTTTAAAATGTTTGTTTTGAAAATATACAGTAATGTATTCAAATTCAATTCAAGCTCAGTGCGTCGGAGAGTGTATACAAACACAACCAAACGGACCTGAATACTATCAGAGTTACAAATGGAAGAGTTAGATTATAATACATAATAGTATATGTTGTTTGTAGCTATTATTATTACATAACTATTGGCTGAACTCTATCGGTGCCAGAATGTATTCACGATGGAAACAACGCAACATCATAAATGACACCGGCAAAAAGAAAACACCCAGAATAAATATAGGATAATAATAGATATACACTGCATGATGATGAGTCTGTTGAAATAAACAAATCAGCACAGACAAATATGTCGGTAATATGCCGTACAGACAGGAAATAAAACACAAGTGCCTAATAAAAGCCCAGGGCTCACGCAGGGACAGTTCCTGTCAGCAGGCCATAAGTCTTCTGAACTCCATAAAGTGACATATAAACTGGAACAGGAACACAGTTTACAGATACAGACGTGTGTTGCAGATTCTGCTCACATTTTGTATTGTCACTTTTCACAGTTCTGCGGTTCTGTATTCCGTGCACAGCACATCGGAATGTTCACTTTACTGCCACTATGTGACTGTGCTCTCTCTCTTTATTCACAGTGATATAGGCGATGTGTGTGTGTGTGTGTGTGTGTGTGTGTGTGTGTGTGTGTGTGTGTGTACAAGATTGCAAATATTTGGGTATTTGAAAGGCTATTTTGGCTATATTGTATTTGGTTGCTGTCAAAATGGAAACCTGCAATTTTTTTGCTACTTTTGCGTGACAAGATGAAGTAGGTTTTAATACATTTATGAAAGACAGTGGTAAAAATCAGAGGTTTGATCTGCCCGACAGCAACGATTTATTATTCCTCTTTTATCCCTATTATTATTGCTACTATAGTCCTTTCCTTCCAGGATGTACACTACAGAACCTTGACAGATGCTTGTTAAGGATGACTGCCTTATATTCACTCATGTATTCATAGATGATAGTCTGTACATATATTATGCAGATCCATACAGTGAAAGCCTGTAATATTCATTGTCATATTCACCATAGCCTGTACGTATCCATATGCATTGCATGCTGATAGATGTAGGCTACTATATATTATTTCATATACAGTATACACTGGTGACAGACATTATATCTATACTTATTGATAGACCCCCCCCCCCCAGCGCGCGCGCGCGCGCACACACACACACACACACACACACACACACACACACACACACACACACACACACACACACACACACACACACACACACACACACACACACACACACACACACACACACACACACACACACACACACACACACACACACACACACACACACACACACACACACACACACACACACACACACACACACACACACACACACACACACACACACACACACACACACACGGCTTGGATCAGGCTAAAATATTGACACAATGTATCATATTGAAGACTAAGCAGGGGTCATCAATGTCCACACATGCACAAACAAATATTGAAGACTTTACTAAGTCATCAAAACTGTATGTCCGTATTGAAACAAATGTATCTGTGGCAAAGACTTGGTCTTGTCCATGGCAAATTTTACATTTTACATTATAATGTTCTTATTTTGATCATAAGATCCAATTCAGTCAGATAACTCACGGACGGACAAATATTAATTATAGAATGAGAATATAAATAAAACATATGCATATAATATTTTATCTTGGCATTTTTCTCCCTGCTCGGCACAATTAGACAACAATCAATAAATACTAAGAGCAGATAGATAGCCCACCTGGTGGTGCTGGGGTGGTGGTGGGAGCAAACAGAGCATAGCAACCAGGAACCATATGCAGAGGGAACACAATTGCCACGTCAGAGTATGACTAGGGATGGGTATCGTTTGGATTTTTGCGAATCCGGTACCGATTCCGGTTCTGCTTATCGATTCCGGCTCTTAACGGTTCCCTATTTCGGTTCCAAAATGGTATGAGATCAAATGTTTATTTAACAAAAAAGCTCAATGTCAATTTAAGACGAAGTAGGCCTATAATGAATAGTATAACATCCTCTCCTTTATTGAGCCATTTGTGGATAATATAGTGATTATTTTAAATATAATATCTATTCTGTATAATACAAGTTTTCCTCCTTTTAGTGTTGTAGGCTTTTTCTCTTATTACCAATAACAAATAAAAGCATGTCTGAGATCTGAGAGCAACACACACACACACACACACACACACACAGGAGAACGGGTTTTCCGATCGACGTGCTAATGGGGGGATCATTGAAAACAAAGGCGGCTGACATGCTGTGGTTTGCTACTAACAGAAATATGCATGCACACGGGCTGCCCAAAGTAGGCTATCTTTTGTTGTTTTTTCGCCACCTCTCTTCGAAGTTAGACTGGCAAGCTCTAAATTGACTGGGCCTCTGAACCCTACTCCGTGATCACACACACGCACACACGGGGGGGGGGGGGGGGGGCATTCGAAGTGAATGCACCAACGCTTTCTCTCTCCTCTCTCGTCTCATGTTGATTCAATGCTGCGCACGTATGCAGTGAAGACTCAGGCAAGGCGCAAGATTCCTGTCCCCTCTCTTAAAAGTTTCCTCCCATAAACTTCACGAAAATTACGTTTAAGAAACGCGTGTCACTGTCTCAGACTCTGACAACAACTAACTCCATGCAGAGAGATAGCTCCGCCTCTGCAAGCCACAAGCCCACAACGCGTCGCTGATGCAACGCGGTGTGGGCTTGTAGATCAGCTCTGTTCCCTGCACGTCTATTAATGGAAGAAAATAAAGAAATATCGTGTGACTGCGTGTTTGTGGGAACCGATAGAGAGAACCGAAATTGAATTATTGTAATGGGTACCCGGTACCCAGGCACGTTCGGTTCGGTACATACTTGGTCCCGAGGTTCGGGACCCACCCCTAAGTATGACATTTGGGTCTTGCAGAACACTGTATACACCCCTCGAGTAACGAACTCTGCAAGCTAGACACCACGTATCATAATACTGAATGTTAAGTCTCCAGGGGCCTATTTCACGAAACTTGGATTAGAGATTAAGCCGGGCTTTAACACATATCCTGGCTTAATATATCCTGGATCAGTGCTTAACCGGTTTCATGAAAGCTGGTTGATCTTGCCAGATTAACTTAACCAGTTAACCTGGATATGTTTAGGCTTGATTCGGTTTCATGAAAGTGATGCTACATAAGTTACCATGGAAACTAATGCTTTGGACTTAGCCTGCTCCGGACCAGGCTAACAGCCTGGTTTAACCTAATCCTGATGTCTTTACTGTTCATTAAGCAGTCAAACTGATCACAAACCAATGATGTTTTCCAGATTTATTCAATTATTATGGGTTTATGTTGCCTTATTTGTATCGGTCTGCATTAAAGGACTAATTTAAGCACTATATAAAATCAAATAACCAAAATATATAGGCTGCACAACATCATGACAGCTTGTGAGCTTGTAGATCAGCTGCTTTTGGTGAATGTTCCCCATGAATAGGTTTGCTGTCGTGCAAGTGCACGGTTAAGAAGAATTATTATATTATATTATATTATTATAATTTTTTTTTGTAAAAGTGAAAACCACTAAATATTACCATTACTCATTGTTTTACAACATATTACCATTGTAACATTTCACCCACTACTAGTCCTACATACTTACACCTAGAAACCCCATTCAAACCTATTTAGGTTCATCCTACTGTGGACATGTGTGCCTGAAAAGGAATCTTTGAAATGTTTCATCGTTTTAGAAATATAGTGCTTTCAAATTTGAGACATTTATAGGCAGATAGTGGCACTTAAAAAAATAACTTTCACCTAGAAACTCCATTCACACTTTGTAAAATTCAGCTTACTGTGGAGACACATGCTGGAACTTTTTACTTTGAAATGTTTTGTAGTTTCTGAGTTATTTAACTTAAACGCCCAATGCATTCTCAATGGCAATAGCACAAACTTTGGCATGCTACATGAACCCATGACCCGGACCTGTCTGGACAACAACCCCCTTCCCCAAAGGTAGCTCCCTCAGAGGAGGGAGTTATGGCCAAATATCACAATGCGACAATATCATTATGCTTACAATATTAAGAATTCTGTTTTAAGTTAATAGTAGTGGTAAAATGTAAACTATATTTTTGGGGTAGTTAATCATTCAGTCTATCCACTATTGAGAGTATGTTCTCTCTTTAATTACAGCAGCAGTATTTATTTTAGAAGCTTAAGTCCTTGTATCAGTAAGTCTTGAATAGATTAGTAAAGATAATGAGATATACAGAAGGGGGCTGTAATGCAACTATTAAGGATGCAAACTGCCATAATACCGCATGAAGAAGAAGGATCAGTAAATCTGTGATCCACATAAGGGGTCTAGAGACAAAAAGCCAGACTGTCTATTAAGCCAGGCTTGCTGATCCCGGCTCGCCAAATCCACCAATTCTGAGCCTCGCTTGGCTTTAGTGGAACGGAATAAACCAGGCTGTAAAGATCAGGATTTTAAAAGCCTGGCTTTGGGCTAAATCCTGGATTAGTTAATCCAAGTTTCGTGAAATAGGCCCCAGGTCTTTCTTCAGAATATGTATGACACTCACTTACTACTTACTGTACTACGACACTATGGCATATTAGAAGTCCAACTAGTACTAGTGGTTCTCAAATGTTTTATTTGCAAGGACCCTCTTAACTCTGAGAGTGTACAGTACTTTTCATGGCTAGCTCTTTATGTGTTTCTGGTAATGTTATTGTCCACTTATTTTGTGTGTCCATCGCAAAAGAAATATTTCGACAAAAATGTCCACCACGAACCCAGCATTGCGATGGCCCCCCTTAAACGAAGTCATAAATGACATCAATATGCCAGATATAATTAAACTGTGTGCACGCGTCGTGGCTTCAACAGAAAGCCTTGCTACAAATAAAAATAGATGCAGAACAGGCACAAAAAGGCTTGCATGACAGAAACGCGTCTGTCTCTCCATATTGACATCATCATCAACATGATGTCAGACATCCACATGGGAGCCAGTCCGTTATTAAAGCCCATTCGGTTATTTTATTGTCAGCCATGCCGTTGAGGAAGGAATCATTCCAATGCCTATATAATGCTGCTAGCAGCCGTAGCCTATTGTATGTGTATATGTAACAATAAACAACTTGAGCCTTATTGCAACACCACAGTCAAATACAGAGGTCAAATAGAAACTGGAGTGTCTTCCACTTCAGCGTCTTAAGGCCTGGCGCCCCTGACAGCGTCAGGAGAGAGAGACTCAGTGTAATGAGACACCCCCACAGCCAACATGAATATATTTGAATAGTACATTTGGGGGGTCTGACAAGATGCAGCGGTGAAAAATCTTCAAAAATATCACCAAAGGCCCCCCTTTCAGTTTTCACGCAAGAAAAGGGGTGCCCGAGCCTTAAACCACATGAACCCTATAGTGTCTCTGGGCATAATAGATGAACATTTGTAAAAAATTAACACGAAGGTTTGGCTAAAATAGCAAATCTAGATTCTCACAACGTGTCACGATGCAACGCGTAAGCTTGCAGAGCTTCGGCGAAGAGATTTGGTGTAGAGAGGAAAAAAAAGGGGTGGCCAACTTGGCCAAGTATAGACCCCAGCCAGGCCCGATATACAAAAGGGATTTAGATGTTAAACCCCAACATGGATTGTCAAATAGTTCCAAGACACCGTTTGCAAGTCAGTGCTGCACTGACTGCTCTATAAACACTCACACATAGAGCACCGAAGTCCTGACGTCACTGTCAGTAGAGGGCGTCAGTCCCCAGGTTTGTGTACTTTTTAATTTGCATTGTAATCTCCATAGGGGGATTTTAGATCGCCTCATATAAGAACTGTGTTTGAAAAATAAACCGATCAAAAAAATAAACCCGGCCTTTTCACTCATATGGATATGAAGCATCGACTGAAGGTGGAAATGTACAAATATACCCAAAGAGTAACAAAATAAGCGTTAGAAACGAGTCAAACAACCCAGAGACTACATTTCCCGGTAGGCGGGTGGCTACATCTGCCCGTCGCACAACAGAAACTGAATGTTAATTATGTTTATTTTTATTTTATTTATATTTAATGTTTCATGGTTAGTACGAGTCGAGTCACCACCAGCTGAGCTTATGTCAACGAGGAATCTCAGGAACGCAATGTGTTGACAGCTGGGCGTGACGTATATTAGCAGCGACATTGCCTTCATATGTAGTTTCAAGGCTTTTGCGGCCACATTAATTCAATTTTCTCCAGAAACTGGCTGTATCAAATATGAATGGACATCATTAGCGATGCACAGTCACTCCCCTGACGGAAAGGCCGGGGTGGTCGGTTTATTTTTCAAACACAGTTCTTATATGAAGCGACCTAAAATCGCCCTATGGAGATTTCACTGCAAATAAAAAAATAAAAAATCCATGAACGTGTGTATTGGCGCCCTCTACTGTAAGTGACGTCAGACTTCGGTGATCTATTCAGCATACTGCTATTGTTTTTGTTTAGTTTTTTCTGATCACTGTATGGCACAGTGCCTGAACAATGCAGTTATAGAGCAGGTTGGCATACAGCAGGGTTCCCCAATAAATTTTCCTCAAGGGCCATATTTTGACCAGGCTGGGGGCCGAGTCCGCACGCGCAAGGTCGAGGTCTTGCCCTGAAAATTCATTTTCAGGGCAAGACCCCATTTGAAAAGGATGCCCAGTTTGACATGCATAGGCTACTGACCCCCATTTAATGCCATTTATATCTGGGACCCCACCAAAAAAAGGAAAAAAAAGAGTATAGCATGTAGATACAGTGCGTGCATGACAAGAGAGCATGACCTTGACCTCATTATGTCCAAAACTGTCCAAAACTGCTTCTGAATAGTTATATGACAAGTAAGACGCGCAAACGCGGGAAGCGAACGCAGCTCGTGTGTGTGTGGTTGTGTGTGTGTGTGTGTGCTACAGCTGCGCCCTGTGTGTGTGTGTGTGTGTGCTACAGCTGCGCCCTCTGGTGGCGGGCGGGTGGTGTCACAGCGGGACAGACACACACACACACACACACATACACAGACATGAGCAGCAGGGTCTCATAGTAAGTGGCTCACTGCGTTCGCAACAAGTAGTGAAAATAGCCAGTCTACGTTTTTGACGTTTGAAAAATGTTTGCCTATAATGGGTATGCACAAATTACTAAGGGTTGAAAGTGGTTGGTTTTATACTGGGTATATTTATTCTGTAATGCACCTTCCTAGAAGACCACCAGTCCTAAAATAAATGTCCTAAACTTTTGTTGTAATGCAATGTTTTCAGTGGTAAAGCTAGAAAATGTGTGAAATTTGTGTTGGGTTTTCGGGTCTCTCAAGTTGCCAACACCAACTATTTGGAGGGAAAAAACTCCACATACACATCAAATATCTTAGAAGGTTAGTTGAGACTTCATTTGAGCCTGGCGATGGTGCGGTACGCCAACACCAGGCCTTTGGGCTCTGGCATAAAGTACTGCAACGCCTCCCCTCATAAGAAGGAAAATGCCTTTGCAGTCCTGCCACTGGAACCAAACCATTGCACGCCATTGAGAGCCAAAAAAATGCCACACGGACAATTCCCCTTCTCTCTGTTCTCCCGTTTTTTAATGGCGGTACACAGAGGCAATAATCATAAAAAGCCTCGGTCTCTCTTTTTCTCTCTCTGAATGGTCCCTGACATTCGTCTCCAACAGAAGCCATAGCCCCAACGCCGGGCAATTTCCCCTCAACATGCAAAACTGGGAGGGGGAGGGGGGGCGGGGTGGGGTGCAAAATGTGGAAGCTGCCATTCTGCATGCATATTAAAGACACTTGTCATCAAGACGTCACCCAGGAGCTATGAGAACAAGAGGCACAGTTCCTCCGAGACTGACTCGCTCGCCATCAAAACCATGAAATTAGACCCAGGGAAAATATCCCCGTGATGGGAAAAATGCTACACTTTAGTGCATTTTGCATATTAAAAAAAAAGAAAAAGGGAAAAAAAAGAAGGGAATGGATGCATGTAAATTGCCCGTGCCACAAAGACAAATTGGTAATTCAGGTTTGGGATGAAAATGACACTAAAGTGCAAAAAAGGAAATGGTGCAGCGTGAAAGGAATAAGGGCTGTTAAAATGTCACATTTGAGATTCCGTGCCTTTAGGAATCGAGATGTATTGTTCGAGGAAATGTGATAAACACGGGCCAAATGTACCGGCAGCAAATAGAGCTGGATGTATATCACGTTGTCTTATTCACCGGTGTCTGGAGTGACACCCACAGAGAGAGAGAGAGAGAGAGAGAGAGAGAGAGAAAATAAAAATAAAACATACAAACTGATGAATCCACAAATTTGTCATTACGCACTCACTTCTTTTCTTTTAGTGGGAGGACCGATTCGTTTACTCTGTAACGACTGAAAATGGAATGTGTACCCGCACAATGACATTGGGTCGCCTGAATGAAAGTAGCCCAAATGAAAGCCAAATTCTGTTGATTTATTCCTCCCTGATGACACTTAGCAATACTTTGAACGTATGCACTCGCAAGGACACACACACACACACACACACACACACACACACACACACACACACACACACACACACACACACACACACACACACACAATGCAATTTCAGACACTATGGCAGATAGCAAATATTATGTCAATTCATTTCACACAGAGTGTATTGGACAAGCAGTTCCAGCCCACATCCAGAATGACTTATTTAATTAACAGAACTCGCCACTCCAAACCGCGACTGAAACCCACTAACCCTCAAACTGATCTGGGAAAACAATAAAACAATAGGCTTTTATTTGTTGTCTCTGCGACACATGAAGAAGCAGCGGGCAAATAGATTTCCCCCTATATGGATGACGGTGACATAAGCCACCCCCTGCACCCACACAACCCACCCAACCCCCAGTTTGTCCCTGGGCTCCCCGGGCCCAAGACCAGTGCCCTCCCGGATGACAAATGGCCTTAATGAAATTGGACAACTCAGCATACATGCATAAAGAGGATGTTAAATATTGATAGGGAAGATCAACGTAGCGATGCATATTCTACTCTTTAATATTTTAAGTGTCAGACAGGCCTATTGTCTATCTATTGGCGGGGGGTGGGGGGGGGGTAAATCACTTTGTGTGTCCCTGCCCCTTCTTTGAGACAGAGACGTACGTGACGATGGGCAGCGTTCACTCAGTCACGGATGAAAGCACTCAGGTTCGTGTTTTGCATATCTTCTCGACAAAGGCACTGTGCTACATCTTTTCATAAATTCTCATTCAGATCCGACCGGGTTTTACGAGTGGGAGCCCGCCTGCTATAGGGCGCCGCGCGCCGAGGGTAAATGAAAGCGATATATTTATTTACGGCATTAGCGGGAAACAAACCAAAGACCCCCATCTTGATAAGTGTTCCACTCGAGTGCGAAGCAAAAAAGGAAGCTCTCAAATATGAGCTCCCAACTGCTGATGATAAGGCTGAGATTTTGATCTGTGGTTCAAAAGATGTAAAAAAGATAATAATAAAGCATATTAAATTATGCCTTGGTGGTCTCTTTTGTTCCCATCTCTAATGTATTAAACATTTACAAAAAAAATGTGAGTTATGCAAGAACGGGTAATATCAAACAGTGTGGGCGTGCAGACGACATGGTATAGCCCATTTTGGGCGGGAACCCCTTTTGGTGTGTAAGCATTATGTGCCGCGCTATGAACTTGTAGGTCTGCTATTTTTGAAAACTGTGCGTCAAATCTATGAATACCGGTATATATTGTTACAGAGTGAACCTTTAAACTAAAATCTTTGCTTCTGGCAGGGGGGGGGGGGGTCTCTGGAACAATAACATATTTTCAGATGGGGGTCTGCCCGCGGCCAATTACATATAATTCTGGGGGTCCTTGACAGTTTTTTCCCAGAAAACTGTCAGGATATAGAAGACGTTTTGCAGAACCGTCCTCGGGTCCAAACGGGATAGACTGCACTTATCACAGCGGCAGAGCTTCTTCTCCTGGAGGGCGTGCCACCGCCACGGCGCTGCTGTAACTGTAGTGGAGAACCGCCAGATCACATGAATAACCATTATTCAAATCGATTCAAATTAAGGGGGGGGGGGGGGCACTCAAAGTAATCGGCTAATATCCTACAAAAAATCAATTCCACTCCCATTTGGACACAATTGAATGCGTCTAAAGAGGGCAATTATTAAACACACAGATCAGATCCATAATTGGGGAGGGTGGATGGGGGGGGGGGGCGGGGGATTACATTGTCATGAGGGCTAATGCACTCCCAGACTGAGACAAGTGCCACAGGAGCACGTTTACCGCTAGCAAGGGTGGGGTTGGGTTGAGGTGGCTGAGGAGGACCTGACAGGAAGGGAGGGGGTATACACACGTTGGGGTGTGGATGAGATGGGGTTCGCAGGGATCGGCTACCTGGGGACCATGCCTAGTGGGACTGCAACCCCCCCCCCCAACACGGTCCACCACCACCACCATCCTCATCATCATCTTCCTCCACATCCCCCGGAGGCTGGCTTCAGTATGGGTCCCTGACACACCGGAGGGATGACCCTGGGAATCTCATTATGCATACAACCAAAGTGTAACCCCCCCTCCCCAGCCTCCCACCCTCCATCCCTTACTACTGCCACCGCCCGCCACCCTCAACCCAACCTCCACTACCCCCTGCCCCACAACCCTCCCCCCTCCCACACCTTCAGCATTTGCATACAGAAGACAGACCAAATAAGGTAATAAATCAGTGGCCTATATTCAAATGGTTTGTGAGGGAGATTGAAACCCCCTGCATACACTATAACCCCGAGTAAATTCACCCCCTGGTGCCGCCGAGTCGGATACCCATTCTCATCAGCGGACACAAGGCACTGCAGTGTCCACCGGACACCCAGGGATATATATATATATATATATATATATATATATATATATATATATATATATATATCTATACATACATATACATATATATATATATATATATATATATCCTCACTCGCTCCGTCATTGCATTGCCCAGGGACGAACCACCTCAATATATTAATATACATATGCTTATATCTCACACGCCTTGGGCAAACTAACTGCCTTGGTTATCGGGCCGGGCTTTCACGGCAACCCCGAAGGTCACTGCTCATACAGAGAGAGAGAGAGAGAGAGAGAGAGACAGAGAGAGAGTGATGGGGAGGAGGGGGGGTTTTACAATTTGAATATTGCACTTAATGCAGGTCTTTGGACACCACCTCCACACCAATTCACTTTACCTCATCAATAATGAAATTGCCATGAACATGGAAATCAAAGTGATTTCCTTAAGGTGGGATTACAAAGGGTTTCAATTTTCTCTCGCGTGCCACACTTGTCATCAAATCCCCTCCAGCCGACCCCCAGCCAGCCCCCCCCTTTTTATTCTTCTACCGTGCCTGCTGTGAAGTGCTACTTTGTCTTTAGGCTGGGGTGATTCATTAAGGACAGGCCTATTCCACCGTTGGCCCGCATAGTACTACAGAATAGATACATAACAATTTGAGGTGGCCCTTTGATCAATTTATTAATAAAAATAAATAAATGCACCAAAGAAAATCTTTGTCTTGCCGTGTCGTACAGTATTCTCCAACAGAGTACCGAAGGCCTGACGTCACTCGTTCATCCCCTGGGTCACAGAAGTATTTTTCTCTACAGAGAACAACATCAGGTCATCTTAGAATCGTCTCATATAAGAATAGTGGTCCAAAAATAAACACATTTTCCCGGCGCTATAGAGGGTATGCAGTGCACATGCATAAAGTCGTATGGCAAATCGAGTGGCAAAGTGAGTTTAACGTTGTTTAACATCGTTTAATGCAATCAGACCGGGACTTTAATGTTTGGATGTATGGGCTGTCAAGGTTTTTTGCCACTCAGTAGGCGTTCCCGCATTACTGCCGGGTATGATGATGATGTCACGCGCATAATTAGGGAGGTGGCTCTATCGTTTACGATGATCAGTCACTCATAGTTGATACAGTCTCTTTCTGGTGAACATTGTTAACATTAATTTGGCGGCGATAACATTAGCGCAAACACACACACACACACACACAGACACACACACACACACACACACACACACACACACACACACACACACACACACACACACACACACACACACACACACACACACACACACACACACACACACACACGGTATTCTTTGGTATTCGACTTTGAATATCTAAAAGTATCGTGGGTGAATTATATATATATACATATGTTTTGTCATCCACTACAAATGAGCATTTCTCATTAAAATGCTGTATTGCCTTGAAAACAACCAACGAGAAAAGGGTTAACTAATGTAGTCGGTACAAAACTGGGGTGTCTCAGGAGGTAGAGCAGATCGTCCAATGATCCCTGGGTCAGCGGTTCGAATCCCGGCTCATCCTGTCTAGTGTCCACATGTCGAAGTGTCCATGGGCAAGACACTGAACCCTACATTGCCTCCAATGAGTCGGTCGGTGCGAGCTTGCCACCATTGGTGTTCGCCGCTTCACCTCCCAATATATGAATGAACAAACCATTGCAAAACGCTTTAAGAAAATGCCATTCGTTATAAAAGAATGGTGAAATAACATTAATCGCAGTGGGAGGCTGTCAACAAGGAAGCTGTGCGTTCTTTCTGATTAGACTAAAGTTAAAGGAGAATTCCATACTAAAAGGCTTTCTTAGTATTGTTGTTACGTCCCCACCAAAGAGGTCCAGGTGTTATTTTGTGCAAAAGCTCCTTATTGGCCATTTCCCCTACCATAAGCCCTAAATGAATTGCATTGAATTGAATGGGGCTATGGGGTGTTGTGCTAATTCGCTTATTTCCATTGCTCAAAATTATAATTTCTTTGTATATATCCTCTCTTCATAATGTAAATAATATCCCAACTGGCACACTTTACTACTTCTTTCAATGGAAATAAGCGAACTAGCATAACACCCCATAGCCCCATTCAATTCCCATTCAATGCAATGCAATTCATTGAGGGCTTATGGTAGGGAAAATAGCCAATAAGGAGTTTTTGCACAAAAAAACACCTGGACCTCTTTGGTGGGGACGTAACAACTACAAAGAAAGGTAAGAAAGATAAGAAAGCATTCTGGCATGGAATTCTCCTTTAAACCCTGAGCAGCCTTTTCCGGGCGGCCATGAACACGCAGCATCCCCACAAGCTGTTGTGAGCTTGTAGGTTGACAACGCTGAGGAAGGCCGACCAGGGCCGAAACGTGTATGTTGTCTGCTCGTCAGAGGTAAATAAATCCTGTGAAAAGGGGGTGCAGTACTTAGTTTAGACAGTTTTTAGGTTTAGACTAGTCATTGGTTAGACCAGTCATTAGTCAACTACAACCTATCTCAAACCCTCACCATAAACCTAACCTCCCACTGGGCAGCACACCTAAACCTAACCTTAACATATGTCTAACCAATCTAGTCTAAACTAAGTATGCACCCCGTGAAACGGACATATAGTGAGTGCTGGCATTTCTTCATTTTTATCATGTATCATCGAAGCATTGCTTCTCTGACCTGGAGTGTTGCGGGTTGAATGCGTCGGCAGTACTCTCTTCTTCTCAGCTTGTATAGGTCTGCCACAGTATTTCTGAAAATTATTGGGAAATATAATACATTTTTAAATTGTCACCTGTAATAATGACATACTGAAAACACGGGGACGCCAGGTTGAAAGTGGTTAAATTAACACATGGGATGTCGAGGTGTTATCGGTACACGCGTGATTGGGCTGATCATAAAAGTCTGCAGATGAATAAAGAGGAGCGCCATGCAGGCGGTTGTGCATGCTTGAATAGAGCACAGTGAGATGGAATAATGAAATCAGTCCTTAAACAAAATAAGACATACTTTCATTTCTGCTTGTGTTTATGTGACTATGTTTGCCCGTTTGTCACTGTGTGTGTGTGTGTGTGTGTGTGTGTGTGTGTGTGTGTGTGTGTGTGTGTGTGTGTGTGTGTGTGTGTGTGTGTGTGTGTGTGTGTGTGTGTGTGTGTGTGTGTGCGCGCGTATGTGCGTGCCGTGCGCGTGCGTGTTATAGCGCTGACTGGCACAATAAAAGCAGTCCTACTATGATCGCATTATGATCTGGTGGAAAATGAATTCCGCTTAACAAGACCCCCCCCGGCCCCCACCCCCACACACACACACGCTTACTTCCATTCCATTATTTCAATATAAAAAAATAAGTGGGAGATGATTTTTTTTCATTTTTTTTTTTTTTACATACATGCAAATAGCTATCCATCAATCAATTTGCTGGTCCCAAAACTACCATCAAAGGGGCAGAGGCTGTGAAGTATGCAATTCCCCATCAACAAATGGAGGATTGTAACTGGATCCCTCAAGCTTAATTAATGGGAAGTCTGCCACTATTACTTGGTTTGTTTAACGCGCCTCACACAGAGGGCAAGTTGTCCTTTTTTGACTCACTGCACAGAGTTACACTTGTTCAACAGCACTGAACGGCTTCTCATGCAAAAAACACAATCAATCTAGGTTTAGTTTTTTAGATTTTCTTTTTTTATCCTTTCCTCTCACCGGGGCCGACGTGTCACATTATTCTGATCTCCGTCGTATAACAATGGTTTTGCCTGTTTTTACTCTGAACAGCAGTAATAGTACAAATCGTTTCTGAGCTCCCAAAAAAACTGAACTTTTAACATTCAGTAGATTTACTGTGGTCTGGGGTTTTCTGCTTCAAACAAGTGCTCTGATTTGCCAGTGGACTGTGAGAGTAGGAGTCCACAAATCCCATATATGACATAAGAATTTGCCAGCAGATGTCACTGAGTGATTTTGCCTGTTTTCATTGCAGCTCAAAAGGCTTCAGAACACACAGACAAAACACAGACCACAGAAAATCCACTGAATGTTCAAAGTTCAGGTTGTGTGGGTGAAATTGAGGTCATAAACCCTAAAAGAAAAAGAAAAAAGAAAAATCAGATCCGTCTGAAGTGAGTGGTGCTGTGCTGCGCAACAGTGACCGGTGAACGAACGCTATAAGGCTATTTCCGTGCTCGGACACAGAGACAGACACACATACACGTACGTACGTACTGTATAGGGACACACATAGCTGCGTAATGGAGAGGCTAGCAAAATAAAAACATGAATGTCACTTCAGCCCTATATGTACATTTTGGCCATTTGAAAATGTATATAGGGCTGAAGTGGTTAAGTGTGTGTAAAAATTTAGTAAAGTAATTAGTAACTACACTACAAAGTTTTCAAACAATTGTAGTAGGCATGTAACGTTTCACTCAACTCACGATATGAGGTTCACGATACGATTTTTCACAATATTAAAAAACATTAACATTTAATTTTATATAATTTATCTTCCCCCCTGAGATTTTTTATTTAACTACATTGCAAAAGAAGAAGCATTACCTTTGACAGTGCAGAAACATAATTGCCTTCCTTGATGAGCATCAACGACCATCATCACCTGGGCACAGTCACAGACACACAGCTCCCCTCTACAGTGCTCTACTACTGAAAGTGACTATCATTTCTCTCCAAAAGCACTTGAATATGATGGAATATGACTAAAGCTCACATTTCACATCACACACTAGCCCCCCCTAAAAAGAAAGGGGGGGGGGGGGGGTTGAAAATCAATACATATCGATATATATGATATATCGTTGCATGCCTAATTTGTAGTGGGTTAAAAGTACAATATTTGTCTCAGCTATACAGTTAGCTTAAGCAGAGTGATTGCCCTGAGTTGAGATGTGTCCACTGTTGGATGATACATACATCTAAAGTACATTTCATTGTGTACTTAACTGGGATGTACGTCTCAGTTCCCTCTAGTGGTGGGAGATTAATCGGCAAACACATCGGTATCGGCCGATTCTAGTTGTGTTTTGATTAATCGGCATCGGTCCGACTAATCGGTCCGATAAATCAATCGGGCCGATTAATTAATTGGTCCGATTGTCTTTACAGATAAACAAGCCCAAACAGTAACAGCTTGAACAGATCTACAAGCTCACAGTGGGGCGGCTGTGGTTCAGGGGTAGAGTGGCCAGATGGCAACCACAAAGTTCCCAGTTCGAACCCGGGCTCCCCCAGAGTTAGTGTCGAAGTGTCCTTGAGCAAGACACTGAACCCCTAATTGCTCCTGATGAGCAGGTTGGTGCCTTGCATGGTTTCCTCTGGCATCGTGTATGAATGTGTGTGTGAATGGGTGAATGCAATGCACAATCTATGCAAAGCGCCATATAAATGCACCATTTACCATTTATAATGTATTTAAGTTAAATATGACTTCCTTAAGCCTGCAGTGCAGATACCATGTACCATGTAATATACAGAATGAGAACATATCGACATCGGAAATATCGGTTATCGGCCATAACAGCAATTCATTATATCGGATATCGACGGCCCATCCCTACTTCCCTCACAAAATGTCAATCTTACTCTCGGTACCTCTCCCTCCAGATAACCAATTACATCTCAGTAAACAGGGGGAAAATTCCATCTTTTCTCAGGGCATCTCTGCAAATGTATAATAATAGCTAATCAAGAAAAAAAAACACAGAAGTTTGTTAGAAAAATGTCAATCTCAAACTTTTTTCGCAGAGCAAACCAGAATGGAAATAAGTCAATGTAAATAATAGTTTAATAAAATTCCCTCCGGTGTAAATCAAATTCACATTTGATTCACCAAAATACATGAAAGTTTTCACCCTCTCAAGCTAATAACTGGCGACAGGGAGAGGGCTTAAACAAAAGATCAGTCAAGCGTTCATTTGAATATTCAAATCCTTTTTAATAAAACTCGGCTTGATTCATTTCCCAAAGATTTGCCAAAAACTCTCGTTTTGCATAGGGAAGAACATTATTTGAATTGTAGAGAAAGAAAGAGAGAAAAGAGAGAGAGCAAGAGATAGAGTGAGAAAGGGTATAGTGGGTGGGGGAGAGAGGGAAGAGGAGGGGTCTCACACATTCAGAGAGTGCAGATGTGAGGTCATTGTCCGTGCTCTGAACATAATGGAAGATCTTCATACATTATGAAAGTTAATGTACCTAAAAATACGAAGAAAAAAAGATCTAGCGTGCAAACACAAACATACTGTAATCACGTATTATACCACGATGACACGCAGACAAGAACGTGCATAACTGAACAGCTCAAAACAGCAGTTAGCATGCTTAGGATGTTGACATCATTGTGCTTTTGATGCATTGGTTTTTATCTTGTTTGGCAGGGGGAAAACATTTACATTGTGGGGTGCGCTAACTAAGGAACAAGCATTGAGGGCAAAGCCGATTAAATTCCTTGTGCAAGCTGCACTAATGGTGCATTCACACAGGCAGATGCAAAGATACATTCTACCATTCATTGTTAATGTAAGCCAGCGACATGAAGATGCATCCAACGTTTGTAGCTGCTGCAAATACAAATAAGATGAACTGGCTTCAACTTCAGATACAAAGATACAAAGCGACAAATATGCGGTGAATCTTTGTATCTTTTGCATTTGACTGTGCATGTGAACGCAGCATATACCAATAATGAGTTATTCAGTTAATGTTGTAGCATAGTACAGCAATGCAGCAGTTTTATTCAGGTTCATCTAACCAACAATACCTACTCAACACCACCACATCACTGGCAAACCAATATTATGAGTATGAACAGAGATTAGCTGTACACAGAAGGACACACGGAAAACATACTCTCCCCATGCCTTCGGCCTGGTGGAGCCAATAATGCTGCACTACAAGCTCTACAAGATCTATAAGATCTATAAGTTCACAACACTGTGGGATTGTAGATCTGTTACTTTCAGAGCGCAAAACCAGAGCGCAATCAAACATGAAATGACCTGCCTTTTAGTTATAGTGGATCTCTTCTCCACTAGCCCCCCTTAATTCTAATTGTTTGACGAAATGTAAAATATATTTAGTCTTATAGTCATCATAGCTTAGTTTTTATTTAGTCTACGTCAGTGAAAATAAATCACACCGCGTGTGACGTGAGGGGCGCTCTCATCATCATACATCATCTCATTCTGGCCAATCACAATTTGCATTATCACTTTTGTCTTCAACGTTTGCGTTTACACACTTTTGTCTTTAATGTGTGTGTTCACGCAAACCCTCAAAGCATAGGAGGGGCCAGCGCCTCTCAAAGATCAACACTAATACACCCTCTGGGTGAAACTCCAGTCCTCGCTGTCACGTTGGATACTAATTTGACCAACGTGATTTACGATTATCAGGTGAAAATAAGCAACTGTACGTGTATTGGAGAAGCCATGTGGCCTACACAGTACACACCCTCCTCAAACCAACAGAGGGGGTGGCAGTGACAGAAAACACATGGTGGCAAAACAAATTAAACCCTCTTCCAAACCCTCACCAAATCTCTTCACAGAATACGGATCCTAGGTTTACCATGAACAAGAGAAATGTCAAACTAAAAACCAAAACATTTAACTACAGCAGCACGGCCCCGCCTCACATTTAAACCACTGATCGTCTTGAAGAGTAAACTTTGGCACGTGGACATCGTCAAGACGCAAAGCGTTTCATACGGCGTGACTGGTGCTCTCCCTGTTGGCCTCTCTGCTCTCAAGGCCTCGGTACTCATAAACAAAGTGATTTATTCAAACTTTCCATATCAGAATTCTGCTATCTAATTACTTCAGGGCGGGAGGTGGGGGATCGGGGGGGTGGTGGTGTGGCGTGGGGTGGGGGGGTTACAGCATATTCCACTCGTAGCCGGTGAGTTATGGAGATGCTTCTTTATGAGTGAAGTTGATGGAATATCGTGGTGAACGGCTCGCGATAAATCCTCAATAATGCAAACGTTTGAGGAATCTCTCAAAATAAAAATGCAAATGTGATTAAGAATGGGTTAGCCTGTGCTGATATGGCAGCTTGTATCATCTAAAAGAGACGCAGAGAGAGACCTTACATAGAACAGAGAGAGAGAGAGAGAGAGAGAGAGAGGGAAAAAAAGTGGTGTAGTTTCAAGGTGTGAAAATAAATAAACAACACTCAGCGGTGTAGGTACCGTGTGATAATATGTAGTCTACTTTTACTGAACACACGTGACGCACACATACGGGACACTCGCAACACACACACACACACACACACACACACACACACACACACACAGTATGAGAGCTGTTATGAAAATGAAAGTGTCCACCAACATTTTAATCTCACACCTATGTGGCCCTAACGAGACGGCATAAACTTTTAGGAGGGAGGATAAAGTGTGGGGGGGGGTCTCGCGGATGTGAACTGCAGCAGGGGGAAAATGGCGGCGGTACGATGCGGATGCTTGTTAGTGAGTAAGAGGCATACGGCGGGGACGAGCGCGACACCTCGTCACTCGCCTTTTATCTCTCGTCACCGGCAGAAGAAGAATCACTGCGAATCTGCCACATCCGTCCACATTAGCATAACAAAGCCGCTGAGGAGGAAGAGAGAGGTAGCGGGGCGGGGGGGGGGGGGGGGGGGGGGCAGAAAGAGGGTAAGAAGGACAAGGGGTAAGGCAGAAGAGAGAGAGAGAGAGATAGAGAGAAATGGGGAAACTATAAGGCCTAATTTAAACTCGGTTGTGGTTGTTGTCGCATGCTGAAAATAGCAGATGTAGAAGCTTACAATGCACCACGCTGCGACATGGTGTGAGCTTGCAGATTTACTGTTTTCGGTGCACGACACCGCACACAACCAATTATAAATCATAAGAGAGAGAGAGAGAGAGAGAGAGAGAAGGAGAGGGGGGGGGGGGGGGGGGGGGGGGGGGGGAACGGGAGCCCGACCGCCCTCGTCACATGCAGCAAAAGTCCAGGTCTACACGACATGTCAAAGTGACGTATCCGTCACTTTGTTCTTTTGCTGTTGTTTTCTGTATTTTTTCCTTTTTTTTTTTTTTACATTTTATATATTATTTATCTTGCTCTGTCTGCCCCTTGCATCTCACACAAACACATTACAGCGCCTACGTGCACCCAAAGTATACACCCAAAGAGGCGCACACACAACACCCTCGCCCACCCACACACGTACTGCATACGCCCATGCACGGCACGGCACGGCACGCATGCACACAGACAGAGGATACAGACATGGGGGACAGATGTCGTGCAGACACCCTTACAGAAGGAGACCGGCCCAATCTCAGCGCCGTCGTCGTGCCATTCAACGCCTTCGTGTCAGCACAATAGATATAGGAAAGAATTACAGACAGGTCTTTCTTTCTTTCTTTCTTTAAGGAGAAGGTTAAAAAAGAGAGACTCATCTCTTCTCTCTATATCTCTACTCACCACCACCTCCACCATCGCTCCTAACGTCCCCCCCCCCCCCCCCCCCCCCACACACACCCTATACAAAGCTCATCGGGTGGAAAGAGAGAGAAAGGAGTGAGGGGGGGTTGGGGAGGTGGAATGGGCTGAGCGGGTGAAAGACATTATGCATATGAAAATGTCCTGAAAGAGGTGTGATTTATGTATGCATTAGATGCAGATTCCATTACGGGCCAGTGGGCTCAAGTGAGATTTCTCCAGGAACACCGAAGCGACCTGATCAAACTCAGTCTCATTACTGGCCATACGGGCAGCAGGGAAACTAGGGGGGGAGAGAGAGAGAGAGAGAGAGAGAGAGAGAGAGAATAGAAGACAGAGAGGCCATATTTACAACCCAGACACACACACACCTCACCCACGGGGAGAGAGTAAATTGCAATCTGCCCTCCAAGACCACAGCGGATCACAGGCAAGCTTTCACCTGCAAGACGAGTGGTAGCGAACCGGAGGACGACAAATAGATGCACAGAAGAAAAGTGTGAATGTCTGTCTGTCTATGTTTCGAGGACAGCTGTGGTCAACTGTGACCGGCGAAAAGCCGCATTTATCCGAAAATCGCTGATGTACAAGATCACAACACGCCAACGTGGCGGCGCGTTGAGAGCTTGTAGATCTGCTATTTTCGGTGTGCGAT
>NC_139717.1:27173758-27183758 GCF_964188405.1 Protomyctophum parallelum
ATAGAAATACTCTGTTAAAAGTAAAAGTCCAGAATTTAACATGTATTGGCATCGAAATGTGCCAAAAGTACCAAAAGTGCCAAAAGTACAAATTACTCATTATGTGAAATGACTCTTTTTTTATAGCAGATCTACAAGCTCATGTAAATCTGCTATTTTCAAATGGCCGAAATGTGTATAGGGCTGAAGTGGTTAATGTATGTGTTGTCTGTCTGACAGACAGACAGACATAAACCTGCAGACTGACTGTCACTGACAGTCAGAGAAATAACTGACTCTCTGAAAGTCACTTTCAGAAGGAATGGTGAATGGTGATGGCTGATGGGACCTACTGCACAGTCAGTAAGTGACAGTCACTAGTACTCACTACCAGAAAATAGTCCTGAGTTTGGGGGAGGGGGGCGGGTCTTCTTGTCAGAAATAGGCAAAATGGCCTGGGTCCTTTAATTGCCTTTTTGATTGCAATATTTTGGACCCTTTTGACCCAAAAACAAATCACACTCCTGTAAAGTTAGTGGGCATCACAATGATGACGTCTGATGATGTCACCAACATGACATCACGGACATTTTGTGCTCAAAAGGACAGACAGACAGACATACACACAAAGCTGTGTATTGGAGAGGCTACACCGCTCAAAAAAAGTTTGTAAATTCTCCCAAAAGCTCATAATGTGAGGCAGACTCAAACACATTTCTGTAGGAAATGAACTACATTTCCTGTTAAGCCTCTAGTCTACACACAGTACATGGTTTGTGCTTTGAGAACAAAGGACTGTTGATTTGTATAAAAAAGATTCAATGGCAAAGCAGAGGTAGTCTTTTTATTCCTTACACTACACTAAACAACAAAAACATCCAAGAAGTGACAAACTATATTCTCATGCAGAGGAGATGTGACAAAGCTATAAAGTGCCTAACCGATTAATTTGATTCTATTTTCTCCCCTTCTCTTTGCATGTTACAGTACATAGTACAATTCTCAGTGTTACTTAAGGAAAGTGCAGATTTTCAAGCTAAATCCCGTTGTTCTGATGTGAGATCAGTAGTTGGCAAAAATAAAATACCCTAGGTGTCTTCTGTGTGTTTCTCCACAAAATGTGCGAAATGATGATGCCAAATATGTCGTTTAATGATAGTGGTCGTACATTCCGTAATCCGTAGATGATTGTCTCCTCACATCATCATCACAACAGGATTTAGCTTGAAAATTGTCAAAGTTTCCCAAATGTAACCAAAATGTGCCTGTAAAGGTCAATTTGGTTAGATTTGAACACTTTCAGATTAAAAAAATGGGTCAGATTAACACAGAGGATGTGATTACTGTGTACTGTGTACTAATTAATAAACAACAAAAGTGAACATATCACTATAGCGTCATAACATTCACAAACAAAAGTCCAACAAACTAAACTGCGAGTGGAAAACCGACCATCGTTTCACGACATCGAAGATGAAAAAAAAAAACACTTTCCAGCGTCGCGACGACAACAACCTCAATGGCAGAGAGTTTAATGACTGGAATAGTATATTGTGCTGTAAATAGTCCTTCTCCACGGGGCACTGCCTCGACCCGCGCAATGGTTTCCTGCCGTGTCTGCGAAGTGTGGCGGTGCCCTGTGGGGACAGGAACACACACACCCCAGCCCCCTCGCAACAGCTGCCGTGCTGCAGGGAGGCAGCCGTACCCCCGCTGATCAAATCTTGTCCATCACATTTCCCCTAATTAACGGGCATCTGCTTATGCCTCCCCCACGCCCCCCATACCCCCCCCCCCCCCCCCCCCCCCGGTCGGCCCGCACCGCCGCTGCACTCTCTCTCTCACACTCTGGTTCCAATCATCTGATCGTCGTGACCCTTGACCCCACCCCCTCATCTGCCAGATCACCTGTCTGTCTGTTTGCCTGATCACCTGTCTGTCTGTCTGTCTTTCTGTCTAACCGCCGTATGCTTCATAGTCAGGGAGACACATGGCCACACACAAACAAAAAGAAAAAAAAAGAAAAAAGAAGGCCAAGTGCGCGCTGCACGGAAACACTTCCCGGCGCATTATAGCGCAGGAAACCGTGGCCCTTTCCGAAGTCTTTGAAACTTAGATCTACACATGGTACACATGGTATTTTTGTGCAGGACGGTTTTAGCTAAATCAGAATAGTAGTGCAGCAAGCTACTTTGTTACAAAAAATGTTTACTGTACATTACAGTATGTGTGCAGTCTGCGTCATGGATCTGGTATCCACTCTATCCGCATGGTCTAACTATACTCAAATAATCAAAAACTTTTGATCAAAATCTGCTCAGCTCACATGCAGTCACAACATGTCACATTGCAATTGTGTTGTTTTGTGAGCCTTTAAAGTGGTATATTTCTATTTGTTTTATAACGACGTGCCCGAAACATAGGGCCGCCATGGGTGAAAGTGGCTACGGGTCGTTATTCTATACGTCGTTAGCACCACCACGTGCACTGTACTGTACGTGTGTGTGCAGTATGCGTGGTGTGACGGGTCTGGCGTGCACATGGTCTCTAAGTAGAGTGGTTGTTCCTCTGCACATCACACCACAATGAGACAGTGATGGATGGGATGATTCCAGATTGATATCTTGTGACGATACATAAGTCCTAGAAGTGACTGGCACTTTATAGCTCTCTCTGGCAGAGAGGTTAAGTGTGTGTGTGTGTGTGTGTGTGTGTGTGTGTGTGTGTGTGTGTGTGTGTGTGTGTGTGTGCGCTCGCGTGCGTGCATGCGTGTGAGCGTATGTGCATGCGTGCATTTGCACACGTGTGTAGGCCTGGGGAGGTTAACAGGAAGACATCTGATTAACCCCTTTTAATTAGACAACCCTTTGAGCATGTAATTTTAGGCAAAAAAACTAAACAAAAAACTAATCTACAAGCTCATAACAGGTGACATCGCAGCAAGTTGATCGCATACTTTTCCTACGTGGCAATGTCATTCGACGGAATATAAATGTGCCGGTATTTGGTTAACACTGTTAACCAAATCCATTGCCCGTCTCCGCCCCTCCCTGCCACCCTCACTCACGCCTTCAGGTCATCCCGACTGGACTACTGCAACAGCATCCTCTATGGCACCACCGACTGGACTACTGCAACAGCATCCTCTATGGCACCACTGACTGGACTACTGCAACAGCATCCTCTATGACACCACCGACTGGACTACTGCAACAGCATCCTCTATCTACGGCACCACCGACTGGACTACTGCAACAGCATCCTCTATCTACGGCACCACCGACTGGACTACTGCAACAGCATCCTCTATCTACGGCACCACCGACTGGACTACTGCAACAGCATCCTCTATCTACGGCACCACCGACTGGACTACTGCAACAGCATCCTCTATGGCACCACCGACTGGACTACTGCAACAGCATCCTCTATCTACGGCACCACCGACTGGACTACTGCAACAGCATCCTCTACGGACTACTGCAACAGCATCCTCTACGGCACCACTGACTGGACTACTGCAACAGCATCCTTACATTACAAATGCCTTCTGAATCCCAACAGTTCTCTGAAAAACATATGTTGCTATATCAGTGGTTCTCAAACTTTTCCATGTCAAGGACCCCCAAAATCATATGTATTTGGCCGCCGACCCCATCTCAAAAATATTTTGTTCCGCAGAGACCCCCAGAAGAAAAGATTTATGTTAAAAATGTTTGCTTTAAAATGAACGCTTGTAAGTCTAAAATAATGTATAAAATAATGACTAAAATCAAATATGACACAGACGCTTTTATTTCTCGGTTTTAATGGATTGATAACTTTTGTAATTAAAATGTATGTCACGTTAACATAACGGCCGGTAACTTGTTTTTGCACAGTGTACACAGTACAGTATGTGGACCATGGTGACATAGATCAATTCTTGATAAAAAGCTTCTAATATATTATTTATGCCCCAAAATCTATAAATGTCACACTATTAACGCGCTGCACAAGGTGCCCTTTTTTCACTTGAGCACCTGCCCCTCTAAATGTCCAGGGCATTGTTAGGGCCTTGACCTCTTGACCTCTACTGCCACAGAGTTCTGACACTGGTTCTCTTTTAGCTAAAATCTTCTTGACTCCACAGATAGATTGGTATTTAATATATGCTGTAGATTAAACAAAGCGATTAAGTCACTCACAGCCCACCAGGAGAACTCCTAGCAGTTTCTGTTGGCATATTTGTGAGAAATTGGCAAATGGTGTGACATGGGAAGCATAAGAGTGAGAAAGAGAGGGGGATGGCGAATGTGTGCGGGGTAGCTTGTGTGTGTGTGTGTGTGTGTGTGTGTGTGTGTGTGTGTGTGTGTGTGTGTGTGTGTGTGTGTGTGTGTGCGTCCGTCTGTGCGTGCGTGCGTGCATACATGTGCATTTATGAGTGTTTACATTTGTGTGCATGTCAGTAAATGTGTGCATGCGTATGTGTGTCCATATATATACAGAAGCACTTGTGCGTATGTGCACGGAATGCATGTGTGTGTGTGTGTGTGTGTGTGTGTGCGCGCGCATGTGTATGTGCACATTCCGTCATTCACAACACAAGAGCACCTGAACAGTCACCAGCTGGCAATGTGAGAGGTGCGTCCTAATTTAAAATGCATCTCATTAAAAGCCCATAGCCTGCCACTATAGCATTTCCCTGTTTAAACACACAATCTGGATTTAATGTGTTTCCATGGAAGAAAAAAAAAGAGAGAAAATAAAAAAGGTATATATATAAATATGGAATCACCTTTAGATGATGCACACATCCATTCAGAAATTGATTTCTTTTCATTTTGATTGTAGAATATCCTTTCATTGTATAGCCGTTGACGTCTGCATTTGAATCTGCGGAATTAGCGCTGCTGAAATTTGACCTTGAATTAAATGGGGTTTTTCCTCCTGCCACGCCAGAGACTGAAGGTTTTTGTGTTTGTTTGTTGCCATTGTTTAAAACCCATTTCCAATTTATGTTGAGAAATATACTTAAGAGAAGTGTTTATTCATTTGTGGAGATGGCTCCACTGCCAAGGAGAGGAGACTTGATGGAAGCTCAGATTCATTAAAACTTAATTAATATGCATCATTATGTAAATGAGGGTGCAGTTAATGAGTTTTTAAAAGAAGCATTCCTTAATTAGTTCACTTTTAATGGCATCATCATTTATCTTTTTCTTCTTTGAAGCAGAATGATGCGCTGGATGCAGGCAGTTTCTAAAATGCTAATCTACGTTTTATCATCTTATTTTTTTTCTGATTTCCAATGTGATTGCAGCGACATCTCGAGTCTTGTCGCTAATGAGGGCCGTTTACACATTTTAATGTCAGTTATTTCAATACACAACGATGTGAAAAAAAACTAAAATCTGAGAAGGGCGGAGGAATTTGAGACAACACAGAGTGCTCATCGTGTATCCTTAACCAAAAATTAATAGTGATTAAAAACGTATCGACCACGAGAAGTTAAATTCAACCTCTTAACTACTTGTGAATGCAGCACCCTTTTTTACACCTCATTTGGAGAAAAATATATCTCAACAGCTCCGTTTTCCACATGAACAACACAGAGAAGGTGCCATGAGACTTGACAAAACCTGGTGACTTCTGACTGTGTCACACTTCCAGATAATTGGTCCCTGGCACTTCCTGTAAAAAGGATGGCAAACTTCCTTCCTTTCACAGAGGCCGCAATAATAGAGAAAGTTTCTCCATGTTGATTGCACCTCTACTCTTCCAACAACGCACTTCCTTATGCATTGTTAATTATATGTGGCACACACACTTCTCATTTAACCTGTAACATAAAGCATTAAGGAGTCTGTATCAAGTCCTGCATGCGCATGAGAACGCTGCTGTTACTTTTTGAAGCGCAAAAGGATTGAGAAGAATGGTGGCGATTTTGGTGTTTACTTGTCTGAAGAGGAGCAACGTTGTCACCTAGCCTAAGGAAATACAATTGTCTTCTGAAAACATAATAAAAAAAGGAACAAAAACTAGCTAGTCTTAAGTGACGTAATGATTCAAGCACACATCTTGACAATTTCAAATAAAATGAAGTTACATTTACATGTATATTGCCACATATTGATCTGAGCTGTGTGTGTGTGTGTGTGTGTGTGTGTGTGTGTGTGTGTGTGTGTGTGTGTGTGTGTGTGTGTGTGTGTGTGTGTGTGTGAGAGCCTGCGCGCATGCACACACGTGCTGTGCATGTGTGTCAGTCAGTGTGTGTATGCGACACACTTTTTTGTCTTCACTGTCTGTCATTTCATCAAAGTACAGACAATATGAACTCTAGGACAGCGTTCTGTTTTGATGCTTGGTTCTTCTCCTCTGATGAACAGCCTCTAAAGGAATCAGTTGCATCATTTCTCAAAAAGGCATCTGCACTGGGCGGTACAAGCCTTTTGCATTAACAATAAATATATCATGCATGAGTATGCTCCCCTCCTGTGAATTGATAAGTGGATATGAATAGGGAAATGTTTTATATCTGACTGCAGCCTGAGCTGAGAGAAGATACTGTACCGAGGCATCCAAACATTGCTGCCAATGTTCCGCCAGAGCACATTTCCTATAAAATGCTCCATTTCTTGGTATTTACACTGACTGACTGACTGACTGACTGTAACCACTATGGTCAATGGTGTTTAACTACAGTATACATCAGGTAAGAATAATTTACATGTGACCTCTCACTAACATCAGAACAATAATACGACTAATAATATAATAAATAAGAACGATACAATTATTACTATACATTACTACAATTAATCCTTGTCCATATAACTTTTTCCGTATTTTTATGACTGTCTCAGCACTCTCTCTCTCTCTCTCTCTCTCTCTCTCCTCCCCCCCCCTCCCTCCCCTCCCTCTTATGCGGCTTGGCTAACGGATACTTTTCTCTCATTATTTAGACGTGCATTCCCGTGGAATCAATTCTCATAGACACATATAAATTATTGTTTAACGAGAAGCTGTATGTCATAAATTATTCAAAGCACCTGGGATTACAATACAAGATCAAATGATGGGAGAAGAGAAAAGAGCACGCTGCTGGAGGCAGCCCGCACACGAGCCGTCACGTCGCCAGTTTGATGTCGCACACAATCTGCTTATGCAGGAATAATTGGGGAGTAACTGGAGCCATGTGTACCGACACTCAGGTCGCCCTCACTATTGTACCGCCATATTTGGACAGAGGTAATTGGGCCACCGGACATGGTCATCGGTGTTGCCTGACACGTGCACACGCATGCGTGCACACACACAAACAAACAGAACATTGCATTTGTCCTCGGGTCAAGGGAACATGCAAAGTGTGTATCTCTTATACTGAAATATATACCGCATTATATTGAAATACACTATTAAAAACACTTGAAGCCGGGCATCCCTGGTTTTGGCGTGAAAACATTCAAATGCTTTTACTCCTTTACAAGCTCACCACTTAGATCAGCTATTTTCGGAGACAAAACGCAGCCGTACAAACGAAACATAAATCAGGTTTAAGTGGTTACGAAATATAATGAATTGTAAAACAAACAAACACACAAAGAACTGAAACAAAGTGGCGATAACAGAATCTTTGCGGAAGAATTACAAAATCATTACAGGGAAGGAATGAACATCAGGGCGGTGTCGCTTGTTTACCACTGAAAGGACTAGCAGGAGCAAACTGTAATAATCTTTTGATGGCTTTGAGTCCCCATCCCGGTGAATTTAAACTGCGGGATGCAGTGGGTAAGAATACGGAAACAGAGTGGATTTATTGCTGTGTTACCGTGCCCTGATGTGCTGTAAAAAGGGGACTCTTCAGCAGATAAGGAGAGAGCCATTGTGTGGCATGTGACTGATGGAAAAGAGGAATTCAAATTGAGTCCTCGGTCATAAAATAAATAATGTGTATACCACCGAAGAGAGACAGAGAGACAGACAGACAGAGAGAGAGAGAGAGAGAGAGACAGAGAGAGAGAGAGAGAGAGAGACATGACAACAATAATCCACTGCTCTCACAGGAACCAGGGGGGTTGTAGGCCAGCGGAGGCAGAGTGCATTGTGGGATTGTTAGAACATGAACATGAGGGATGCAGGTGTGTTGCCGGGTGAGTGTGGTTTTGCTGAGTGTGTGTGGGACCACTGGGATGAGGAGGGGGCACGGGGGTGGGGGTAATTGCCCCCACAGATGGGCAAAGAGTAAAGAGGCAAGACGTGGCTGCGCAGTGGAGGAGGGGCTTGTGTGTGTGTGTGTGTTGGTTAATTTCCCCTGTAGAAACCTCAGCTTCTGAACAAAGCAGAGAAGCATGCAATGAACACATCCACTGACTGGAGACGGACAAATGCCAAAGCTCCCAGCTTGTAGCATTGTCTATTTTCAGCCAAGAGATTTGATGTAGAGGGGAAAAAGGAGTGGGCCTAAATTATTGACCACTGGGTGACATAAGCGTTTACTTAAACGTAGTATGTAAAAAGTTTAAAAGGCGTGAGTGTGTGTGTGCGTGTGCGTGTGTGTGTGTGTGTGCGCGGAAGCACATAGGCCTCAGATAATTTCCTCTGTAAAAAAAAAACTCAGCTTATGAGCAACGTGACACAGGAAATAACATCCACTTAAAAATCGTCACCTTCTTAAACTAATGGCTTAAGTATCATACTGATCCTGCCCCTTTTAGTAAAATGGCCTACACGTATCTCACACCAACACCATAGGAAAGTTACAGTAGGTAAACTTAGGTAAATTGACCTAAGTCAGGCAGTTAAATCTAAATTAATTCTATTTAATCCTCTTATGTTACATAACTGACAGGCAGTGTTATTTTTATATTGATAGTCACTAATATGTTATAAAGAAATAAGAAATATCTTTTTGTTTTATCAGTTTAAAATGTTCCTGAAAAAAAAAGAATCCTTCCCTGCGGAACATGCTAAACCTGCCTTTCGTTTTATATGTTCAATTCACTGTATTTTGATAACTTTTAAGACATAAGGACATCCGTGACACGTCACACGTTTGGATCACGTGACCAGGAAAAAAAAAAAACACTGACGCTCGATTCCTAAGGCTTCTGGGAAACCGAGGCTCAATGCATTGCCTACAGTGCGTGTCGGCCACTTCCTGCTTGATCCGTTCCTTGTTTATGTTTTGCAGCGTCGCGGTGGTGGAATCCCTGATTCAAACACAAACGATGGGACTATTTTCAGGTGGATTTTCATTAAATGGAGTTACAATTGTGACACCGTGATTAGTGTAAACACTGGCAGGGAACGGGATTTAGATATTGATTTATAACGCAGTAAATGTATTAAAATGATAAAGCAAATTTTAAAAATATCAACAAATTAAAAACGTAACTTAACCCATTTTGGGCGGGAACCCCTTTTGGTGTTGAAAAATAGCAGATCTACAAGCTCATAGCGTGGAAAGGAAAAGTTTAAAAGGTCAACCAAAGTCTGCGTATACGTGCGTGTCATTGAAAATAATGGCGCCAACAAAGTCACGATGTAAATTTGTACCCAGTAAGTTTAACAGGTGCGCCGCTGCTATACAGCCGTCAGCATGAACTACTTCTGCTGTTCTTCTGAATCACAAACTCACCTCTAAAACAGAGAGACAAGAGACGGTGGTGGAAACCCCAGGAAGGGAAGGAAGACGCTGGAGATGAAGGCAGAGCGGGGGGACCATTGGGAAAGAAGGGGAGATAGAGATAGAGAGAAAGACCGAGAGACCAAAATAAAACTATAGAGAAAGAAGAGAGTAAGCGAGGAGTTGAGTGGGAGGGGAACAGGAAGGCAGAGATCACTGGAAGGGGGGTGGAAACAGAGGAGGAGGGGGGGGATCATAAGAGATGGAGATGCACTTGCACACAACAGAAGGACGGAGACAGGGAGCGAGGGACCGTGGGGGTCTGTCCCCAATCCTGCTCCGCCTCACGCTGAGAGCTCCTCTCCTCTCCGCCAAAGCCACACTTCCTCCCGATCAGACAAACAGAACATGTGC
>NC_139717.1:27188758-27266258 GCF_964188405.1 Protomyctophum parallelum
GTGTCCGAATTAGGGATGCCCGGGTAAAAATGGTTAACATATAGTAGATAGTGATCTGGTGGTGATTAAACGACACCTCGTTCACATTTTTACATATTTTTTGAAGACATGCATATCATAGTTCCGTTTCAGTATCTCGCTGTAGTGTTCCTTCCTTGTGTGTTCCCGTTTCTCCTGTAGGATTCCCTGGCTGGTCCCCGAAGGCAGCTCTGGCTGGCGTCCCATCGGAGTGCTTCTCCAGAATGAGAGACAGCGATGTGATACTCAGATGGAGAGACTATTGTCAGAGGAACTGCATGTGACTAATCAGAACTGGGCTCAGCTCCCTGCCTCCCAAACCCTATTTTGCTGATTCAAAGGGCTGCCGAGACTCCACAGTAATGGGAAAGTATGATCGGGGCCAATGGAGGAAAGTGAAGACATATTACGCTGATATTGCCTTGGTTGGTGTCCAACAAGCAATGTTGTTATACATCAACAGAGCCGTTAAAAGTCATTATGGGATCCATTACTTACGGGAGGCGCAATTTACAGACTGATCTACGGCGATATCCATAATCGGTAACAAATCAAGTTATGGATCAAACAAATGATTTAAATGAATGTACCCAAATCTCCAACCAACAGTTCTCTGCTGCTGTTGTTGCCTATGCTGCCATATGCTACTCATCTGATCTTGCTCTTGTGCTCTCTCAGGTCATCTTCTGCCTTGCTCCGTGCCTCCACACACATAAAATGGAGGGCAGCGGCAAGGTTCCAATTCAGAACTCATTTGTGGTGCTGCCGGCCCCCTACTCGCTCGGCAGTTGCCGAGAGGGCCCTGGGGAGCCCTATCACGGCTCTATATGCAAATGTCCTTGCACCTGGGCAACAGCGCGGGCATGCTGGGACTGGGAGCTTATTTATGCAAATCTCAGAGAGACAGTCACAGCAACAACACAGACATTGGTGGCCATATCTCCCCCGCCAGCACAACACCTAGTAGGGGTAAAAAAAAAAAAAAGAAAAAAAAGAAACACGCTCTGGAAAACATGAAAGATGGCCCAAAAGAGAGTGACAGTGATAGAGAGAGACGGCAGGGCGGAGGTTACGGAAAAAGAAAGTCAAGGAGAGCTGGACAAATCTAGAAGGTGGTATACTGTATCGTAATAGATAGATGGATAAATAAATAAATAATGGCTGTCTTTGAAGGACAGGGGGGCATACAGTAAGTGGGAGAAGTACAGCTTGGATGTGGGAGAATCAACCATATTATTTACTTGACAGCCATCAAAATGACTTCCGGGTGCAGCCTGCAATGCAGAAGACCGATGTCCCCCATAGCTCACACTCACACATATTTACCAAATAAACCAAAATCTCAATTCAAAAGGTCAAGATTGCTGAACGCAGTGAACGGTGAGCACAAGCTGAGTTTTTTCTGGAGCTTTTTTTTTTTGTATCATACATTTACAAAAGCTGGTGTAAAATGATCATGCAGCTATCGCTTTTTTTACTCTCTGAAATGGCATTGTGCTTACTACAGTATGAGTCATGCAATTGGACTACGCTGTTCACCCTTTTATAACAACGCACAAGGATTTTTGCACAATTCAAGGTTCATCAAATGCCTTTCAAATAGGTGAGTACAAGACAAAGGCTTTTTCTTCTTCCCAATAAGAGTTATAATTATGTTGCCATTCCATTCTAGTTGGTTGATTAGTTGACTTGGTTGATATGAGTGACCCAGTTTATCATGTGTCAGAGCACTATCCATGGTGCTGAATTCAGGTAGCTTTCTCTTTCCTATACTCTATGTGCTAATACAATAGCCTAATAACTATATAGTTATTAATGGCTTGTTTGCGTGCCCGCACACGTGTGCGTGCGTGTGCGCTGCATAACTATAGTAGCCTGAAAGAGACCTATTATTAAGACCTATTGCCACCGGGGACTTCCTATTGGTTCACCAACCTATGTGCCCGCCTCCCCACCCCCCCACCCCCCTCTGCTGCCGCTTCCACACAGCGGAGAACACTGACATCACCACTTCGCGCTTTCTGCACTCTTATTGGTTAGTGAAAATACAAAGTTCACTCCGCTCGTATGCCAGTTCTCATGCATCTAGGATGCATTGGGGGAGGGGGGGGGGCATCGTAGCCTGCACTGGGGCCCACAGTAACAAAATGATGCCACTGGTCTGGATTTTGTCAAAGGTACACAGTTGTACAAGATGCAGTCACACAACTTGTGTGTAGTTCAGAACGTCAGATCATAATTCATTATTGGTGTTATTTGAGCAAGAAGCCCTTGCTCAAATAAAAGTGGGGGGTAAAAAGATACCAGCTAGTTGATAACATGCGTTAGCATTGCTACACCATGCTAACAGGCATCCAGTGGATATTTCTCACTATAGTGCATATTGAAAGTTTTACCAGTTCAGCAAAACTTTAAGGAGACAAAATCCAACACTCAAAAGCTACACCATGATTTGGATTAAAAAGAAATCTAAAAACATTACCAAGACCATAAAGAAGTAACAGTGGAGCAGACCATGGCGCATAACATCGACAACATGCTTGAGTGGATTGCACAACTGGTCTGACTCTGGACCACTGCCGTCGGAATACAAATGGAATGGACCACAAGAGAAATATATTAACCTTGAGTCCAGGATTTGGTGACAAAATGTACAGTAAGAGTCCCGGAGGGAGCAGAAAAGGTGTTAATTTCACTCGTTTTGTCCTTTTCGGAGGTAATGGGTCCTGAGAACTTACATCTCATCATTTACCATGTCCATAGATTAGATTTCTGGACCCAAAACTGCCGAACGATGAGTGCCCTCATCCCATCATAGTATGGCACTACTATGCCAAAAAGAAACACATTAACCCATTTTGAGCTGAGATCAGATTCTAAAAATGTCTTCTACATCCTGACAGTTTTCTGAAAAAGCTATGTTTCTATGTCAGTCGTTCTTCGATTTTTCTAAAATAGCAGACCTACAAGCTCGTAGCGCGCCACTCGGTGGCGCACTATGAGCTTGTAGATCTGCTAATATAATGCTAACACCAAAAATGAAGGCTCATAGCCTCCTACTGAGACTCAGCTGTATACTGTCCTGAATGCCAAGTAGGGATGTTAATAGTTCATTGATAATTCGCCGTTAAGAAATTCTTCAATAGAACTTAACAGAAAACATAACTTCGAACATTCTGCGGTTCCATCATTGGGCGGTTTTCTGTGAATGTACAGTAATGCTGTAATGATGCGCGCTCGAGGCCGAGGACACATGGCACATGTGGGCCAGTTATAAAAGATACCCACTACGCTGCACCAGTTGGTAGCCACAGAAACGTCTCTGCTATTGTTTTATTGACCCGTTATTTTCTTCATGTTTTATTATTTCTGATGTTTTGTTGTTTTGATGTTTTTATGATTACTGTTTTATAACCTGTCTGTAAAGCACTTTGTAACTATATGTTTGGAAAGGTGCTATACAAATAAAATGAATTCATTCGTTCATTCATTGCATGTGATGTGACGGACAAGTATTTTCATTTAATTGTATTCCTCATACAAAGATGCTATTGCCTGGCCATGGCTCTCAAATGGTCAAATAAATATATGATTAAGGAATATAATATGCCTTTTGTATTTTTTCTGTATATCAGCAAAATGTATATTTTTAAGATTCTCAGATAAATTCCCAGAAGAAAAGAAAAGAAAGAAAACGCTGCTTATCAACTAACCGGTTAATCGATCGATAAGGCTATCAAAACGTATCAATTAAGCTACGAGAGGCGAAGATTGAGTAGCCTACAGTATATTCTGTACGATAAAGACAATGTAATTTTCTTTTAGTTTGGTGTCTGCCTCAGTAATGCTCCTTATATAGGCAGGTTCCCAACCGTTTCTGGATCAGTGCCAATAATCGGGTACCATGTTAAGTGGTCAGATGGGTGTTTGCATTAGTGGTACAGACTTGCAGTAGTAGGTTTATTTCAATGTTCAATCAATTGATTGTGTTCCTGCTGTTATCAATAAATAAAGTCTTGTGTTTTGCCAATTATTTGGGGGCCGGCCGGCCCACTTGCAATATCCTCATGGTGCCAGGTTGGGAACCGCTACATACATAGTCTTGCGCAATTTTCAAATGCTTCCATCATACAGTCTGGAGCAACGGAAGCTGTCATGAGTAAACTATAAAGCGGAAGTGGAGCCTCCTCGCCACTTCTGTTTCGTCTATCCAGTATATCCTTTTTTTTATATATATATATTTGTGGCTTTCGCCTTTATTCATTTATTTTTTATAGAGGGACAGAGTGACAGTAGGCTGACAGGAAATGGGGAGAGAGATGGGGGGGTGGCATGCAGTAGAGGCCATCGGGATCGGGAGTCGAACCCGCGGCACACTGCCAGACTGGATTATCAGTCAAGGTGCCCAGACGGCTATGCCAGCCGCCCGGGCCCTATACAGTATATCCTAATCTATCCTAATATAAATAGAAATCATCTAAGCATATATAGCTTGTTGCTTAGCAGAAAAGGAAATACAAAAATAAAAGATATTTTAAAATATACTTCCGTGAACGGAAATGGCAGCTTCCTTACTCTGATTTCGGGAGGTGTAGTTCCAGACTCTATATAGGAGATTGTGGAATAGTTGTCTGGCTACGCGAGACTACTACATAGTACATACATGACATGATTGTTGACGTACTTAAATAAAGAATAAAAAAATAGTATGGGGCTCTAAGGATGGCAATGTCAATGAGTTCAAACAACTTTGGTTGGTAAGGAGCAGCATGGCCTCTAGGGCAGTGGTTCCCAAAGTGGGGTCCGGGGACTGTAACTCATAGTGTACAAATGGAACCAAATCTTCTCTTATGGGGGTCCCTGGCATTATCTCCTCAAATGGGAGTTTGCAGGCTAATCCTACTATAAATGCACCACATCTCTGTGTGTGTGTGTGTGTGTGTGTGTGTGTGTGTGTGTGTGTGTGTGTGTGTGTGTGTGTGTGTGTGTGTGTGTGTGTGGCTGTAATGCACGTAACTCGAGAACCCACCGACTTCTAATTCGACACATGCTGTCCACAACCCCGCAGGGAGTGCAGTAATCGGTATCAACCCCACACCTGCCAATTGATTACTTAACGAGTACAGTTAAAAATGGGTGATATGACAAGGGGAACAGGTACAGGTCTAGTTAGTGTTAATTTGGGGGTGCTTGACATGAAAAAGTTTGGGAAGCACTGCTCTAGGGGCTGCTAGCAGGACTTTTATACTCTGTTGTCTTGTTTTTCCTGAGATAAACACTCAATCTACAATTTTTCAGGCGCGCACACTCTCTCACACACACGCACGCACACAAACACAAAGGTGTTTGTCTACTTATATAGAGACACTGCACTGACAACAGGCAATAACACTGAATGTGTTAAAGCTCTCTGTGGTGAAAGAGAACAAAACCAATCATTGCATCTCAGTTGGTCCTGCCCTCCAACTGGGCTGCACCACAGAGCGAGACATCACACAGGAAAACACTCCCTCTTCACACACAACAGGCTGCATTAATGTGCAAATGTATGCAGGACATTTTCAGAAAAGCGGAAATTACAGAGACACAAATGAGTGGCTTCACTCAAGACGTCAGAATCCTGAACAATTGAACATTTATTTTTCTGGAACTTAGTTAGTCTGGAAGTTAGTGATACTTTTCACATGACATGTTTGGTAAATAAAAAAAACGTGTCTCGCAACTCACTGAATTGTTCCGAGGCGTTATTCAGCAGCAGCAGAAAATGAACATTTCTACCATGCCGTCGTAACTTTGTCATATTTCTGTGAACTATTGGAGAGCTTATTTATTTGCCTTTGTTGCCCTGCATCATCTCTTATGTAAAACTGTCCGATACAAATTATATTTGTTTCGAGCACATTTAACAAAAATCAAATGGCAGCCAAGTCTATGAACTTTTAATGTTTGTTTAAAGAAGTTAACCCATTCAGGACGGTAACCCCTTTTGGTGTTTCTAGCAATATGTTATACTGTAGCTATTGAAAAATAGCAGATCTACAAGCTCAAAGCGCGGCACAAATTGTGGCTCATGTCTTTGAATATATATTCTTTCAGGGCGAATATTTTTAACTCAAATATTCTGGGGTCCCTGGAACAACATATTTTCAGATGCGGGTCCGCGGCCAAATACAGATAATTCTGGGGGTCTTTGACATGAAAGAAGTTGAGCACCACTGACATAGAAACATAGGTTATTCAGAAAACTATTTTCGTCCTACACAAACACAAAGACACATTAAATTCCCATTGACAATGAATGGTAGGGCTGGGTGCAATAACCGCAATACCGCCGGTATGTAACGCATACCGCGGTATCGGGTTCATTACCGCGGTTAAAAAAAAAAGAAAACATTTTTTTTTTTTAATGAAATGAAAAGTGTATCATAATAAACAGTGACGCTCAGTCAGTCCAATCATGCCAGCAACACAACAACACCAGAGGGAGTTCAAAAAACCATGAGCAACCCAGATTCGGCACAAACAAGGATTGATTGATTGATTGATTGATTGATTTAAATATTTATTAACAGTTTGCAGAATTACACTACATTTCAAGCACAACTCAATACAAAGACTGTTAACTGCGAGTGGACACTTGATTACAAGAGGGTCCACCTAAATTCATTTCACTCCTATGCCACAAAAATGTGGAACGCCCTACCAACTGTCATTAAGACATGTAAATCCCTTGACTCCACCCACCCCCACCCACCCCTTTCCCCCCTCACTGTATACGTTTTTTCCCCTTTTTACCTCCTATATGATGATTTCCTGTTTTTGGCTTTATAGAAGTGCATAGTGTACAAAATGATATGATGAATTGAAAATGGTGGACCCTCTTGTAAACAAGTGTAATGCTTTATGGTAGGGGTATTCAATTAGATTAGGCCTGGGGCCACAACTGTAGAATGATTGTGTGTGGGGGGCTGCACAGTGTGCGAGCGAAGCGCGGAAATTTGTGGGTTCTCAAAATGCTTTTTGTGCTCAAACACGAAGATTTATGTATATTTCTGCACAGTAATGAGCAGGATAATATGTCTAAACAGGTATATGCTACCTTAGAATAGATGTAGGCCTAGACCTATTTGACAGTGCATAAACAGCATTGCTTTGACATTAACGACCATCAGCTGGACGGACACACACACACACACACACACACACACACACACACACACACACACACACACACACACACACACACACACACACACACACACACACACACACACACACACACACACACACACACACACACACACACACACACACACACACACACACACACACTCTGCTGTGGGCAGTTCAGAAACCCGACCACGACCACCAATGACATCATCGTTAGGCAGATTGTTTTTTAAACAAGATTTATTTACGTGAGAATAGTTTATCAGACTATAAAGATCAGATTACATAGAGCAGTGATTCCCAAAGTGGGGTTCGGGGTCCGGGGACCCCCAGGGTCCTTGAGGCAGGGGTCCCCAGGGAAATGATGGTTTGGAACCAAATGGAACCTTATGGGTCTGTGACTCTGAGAGTGTACAAATGGAACCAAATGGACCCTAACAGGGTTTATTATTGTGAGAATGATGGCTTCCATTTTCGCATTGCAACTTTTCAGGACTAGAAAGCCTGCAGTTTCTATTAGCTTGGATTCTCCATTGATGTCACTGTTGGGTGGGTTTCTGAACTGCCCACAGCCCTCCTATGTGACACAGACCGACGGAGTAGAAAAAAACGTTTTATCATGATTATTAGTGAGGACCTATTATATGAAGATAGGTTGAAAAGTGGTCCTTTAATGATTACCGTCATTATGGTAATCTCACAATTAATATCGCACACACCATACCTGTAACTTTTATTAGCCCTCTTATTATTCCCAAAAAAAAAAAAACAGCAATAACCGCGGTAATAAAAATCCCATACCGCCCCAGCCCTAATGAATGGAGAATGTTACATAGTGTCTGAGCAAATCGTCTATGTGTGTCCTACACAAAAATAAATCCCATTGACATTGAATGGACAATTTTACGTCATAGTGTCATGTCATGATGATGTACGATGAAAAGAGCGACCCTCACATCACACGGGTACAGGCCGTTCCGACATACTATTGGGCCGACTGTCATTAGACCGACAACCTAACCCTAACCCTAACCCTAACCGACAACCTAACCCAAACCCCTAACCTAACCCTAAACGCAAGCACGGAGCAGCGCATGTCGGACCAACGCATGTTCAGGAGCGACGGGTGATTTCCGCACGTCGGACATTAGGTGTGTCGGATCTGCGTGTGCATCCCGTGATTATTCTATGATTGTTATATTAGTGAGTAGAGACACATGAAAAGCTATAAGGAGCTGATAGCCGAGTTAGTTAAGACGTACAGTATATAGAGTACCTCAGGCTCTGATGCCTGGTTCAATTTGCGGGCCGGGCAGACCTTTGCTGAATGTTACTCCCTGACCCTCTCTCTCCCCACTCTACACACTAAATAAATAATAAAACGTACAAAATAAATGTATAAAGGATTGTTGTACAAAGTCAAACTTTTCTGTGTTGTTTTGATAGTGAAAGCCAGTGTCTAAAAACTATTTAATAAAAAAATCCTCATGCAACAGCTTCCTTAAGTCTGGACTTACTTCTGTACGACTAAAACAATCAACTGTGATCTATTTGTGGTAGTTTCGCTTTACATAGGCGGGACATTATAGAGACAGGAATGAGAAAGTGCAAAAGAGATGTGACACATCTAGATTCTAGAACCAGTTTCAAAACCAAAATCCAAAACATTGCAGTAGTGCATTTACTGACAAAGCCTTCAGCAGGCCTGAAATATGTTCTCTCTTTCTTTCTTTCTTTGTTACCATTATTGAAGGATGCTAGCATCTGGGGAAACTCTAGAGTAGAGCAGGTGTAAAGGCAAGGTGTCTCCACAGTAATTAGACTAACAGTAATGGTCCTGGAGGACTGGGTCTTGCAGCACTTCAACCCCACCACCAGCCTGAGGGCTGTCTTACAGCTTTGATGATGTGATCGCCAGGGTTCTGACTCACATTTTGTTTCAAAACCAAGAGTGGCGGTGTGGGGGTCTTGGGGGTGGGGGGGGTGGGAGGGGGGTTGTGGCTGGGTGACAGGGGTTGTTGAATGATGCCATGCCACACTACTTGTGGTTTGATTGAGCGGCTGTAACGAACATGCAACGTGACGTAAGTGGTTTTAAGAAAGGCGAGAGGGGAAGTGCACAAATGAGTCAAACCTAAAAAGGAAATTAGAATAGCCTTTAGTGATGAGGACCAAGAGAGGAGAGGTGTCAAAGAGGAAAATGACTTGGAGAGAGAATGAGAGAGGGATAGAGAGAGAGAGAAGGGGGTGGATGTTGTTACTGTGTTTGATGTAGTGCTTGATGGGAGAGAGAGAGAGAGGGTGAGAGTTTCGAAGTCCTCGTGCAGCATATGAAGGCAGTGAGAGTGAGAGAGCAGGTTCATTTAAATGCACGCTCACTCAGGGCCCATACCGAGTGTCTGTCTGCTGAGAATTCATCATGGCCTCACAGATAAAGCCCTGGCACTCTTAACCAGAGGGAAGAGGCAAGAACGATCGCTCTCTTGAGGAGAGATTGCCTCGTTGGTCAGCCACTTGTTATGTAGAAATACACACCGATGACGGATATTGCCATGGCTCTCCTGGGCCATGTAGAAATCCATCCATCTATCCATCCATCTTCATTCCATCAATTCTGCCATTTTCCCAAATGAAAGTACGATTCTAGAGGATATCAATTGTGGACTGCAACAGTGAAATAATCTTTGGACCAATTAGTAACTGTGATTGGAGTGATTTGCCTAATTCTTCATAGTGTAACATGGTACACACTTGAAGAGATAGTGAAACAACCGGATCTCATTGTAAAGACACCTAGAGATGCTGATACAATCAAGTTACCCATGAGGGACTCAATGACTTTGTTAATCATCTCCGTAATGTCTAGGTCTTATTCACAGCATTCGGTTGAAAACATGGGAGGTCCGTTAACTGGGCCTCTCAGAGACAGTTATATTATCTGAAAGTGAGCTGACCTGGTTCTCTGGACTTGGCGTGCACTCCAGTTTGGCTCTGGCTCCCAGTATTGTGACGGACGGTGTCCGACTCACTTGACTCCCTGTCGGCCTGGACAACTCTGGTCTCTGCCACTGTATCTCAGGTGCAGGCGTGCAGCTCATCAGTCTTTAAAACAGTTCTCCTGACAGTCCATCTCATACAGGCCCATCCAACCTGCCGAGATACCAAATCAATCAGAAGGCATTCCAATGATTATAAGTCACAACCTTTTAATCCAAAGGCATTTGCACTCATGACTATAACGTTGCACACTGTCTTCACTTGCTCATTAGAGGCGATTTTATTAGTTTATTATGAAAAAAAACAATAGTGTCTTTATTGAGCAGCTCTTTATTTTAGCTAGTACCTAACTCTGTATACTGAGTTTCCAACACAGCTGTACTGTATGTGTTTAGACAGCCACAACACAACCTGTATCATACTTTTTTTTAAAGTTGAGTTTAAAGTCTTGCATGCAAGAACATATTTGGCATAAAATCATCAACCTCTAAAGATATTTGCTGGAGCACCTGTAATTGACCCCTGAGACAGACAGACGTTGATTCTGCTCAGGGCTCGTTTAAATAAAACTCTTTCATTTCACAACATGTCATTCATCTTTGAGGAGCAATTAACACACAAATACATCACACAACACAATTGGATGTGAGTGCCGATTATGTGTGTGTGTGTGTGTGTGTGTGTGTGTGTGTGTGTGTGTGTGTGTGTGTGTGTGTGTGTGTGTGTGTGTGTTCTCATAGCATGATACTGTATTTCACTTTCAAAAAAAAAATTGGTCATTTCATCGCCTACTCCAAGGTTCAAGGTTTCTTTATTTTGTCTCCCAAGGGAGAAATTTGTCTTGGACCCCAAGGACCCGCCCTGCAGCATACAGATACAATACAATACACAATACAAGACAACAAAGGCACACCGTGACCCGTACAACATGGCAGTTCTTAAGTTGCTTCAGTCAGTAGATATGTGATATTCAGTTTAGCTGCCCCACCCCATTCCTACATGTATACAAACAAAAAATTATAACTTAAAACTCCATTTTAACCATGATATATTGTTGACTGATAATGTGCTTCTAATATGTGAGTGGATTGTCATTTACTGTTTTCATTTATTTTTAATAATTATTTTAGATTTTGTGAGGAGCTGGGCAGCTGGAGCTACAGGGCAGCAGGATGTTCTAAACCAAAATAATTATTATAAATAAATGAAAACAGTAAATGACAAACCACGGCCCACTCACGTATTAGAAGAACAATATCAGTCAGCAGAAAATAGTTTAGGTGTTTTTGATGAATCTATCATGGTTAAAATTGAGTTTTAAGTTATAATGGGTTTGTATAGGAAGGGGGTGGGGCAGTTAAAATGAATATCAAATATCTAATTACTGAATCAAGCAACATAAGAACTGGTGTTCACATAAGCCCGAGTAGACGATAAAATGACCAATTTTTTTTAAAGTGAAATATCCCTTTAAGCATGGTAAATAATAACAACAACACCAAGACCAAAACAACAATTTATGTAGCTTTTAGGCTGCAAAGTAAATGTATGTATAGGCTTAGGCTAGTCTATATTGTTCAAATATGTTGTTTACTGTGCTAGGTATTGAACTGTACACAGCTGAGTTGTTCATGTTTTACCTTTCATAATAGAAGGAATAAGATTTGTGTCCTTCTCTGACCACCTGTCACTGACCTGAATGGGGTTTCAAAAGATTCTGTTTTAATGTCCTGTGTAAAGTAACTGTTATACATATTATACAACTGAACTACTCAAATACTGTGTTATCACATCATGAGGAAAACAAACAACACCACGCATGCAAACACACACACACACACACACACACACACACACACACACACCTCCGTTATTTCCAACTTCTTATGACGGAGATGAGTCATCGTTTCATCATGCTAATAACTAGCTTGCATGCTTGCAAGTAGCTGCAGAAGATAATGACGAAATTACAGCGTCTTTCTATTTTAAACGGACGTAATATAACAAAATTTGCCTACCTACAGTAAGTATAAGTAGCCTAAGTACGTGTTGTTTTGGTTTCATAATTAATGTAAAACACTGCCTAGTGCCTACCTGACGTAATAATGTATAAACCAGAACAAAGTAACAAACTGGGGCTCGAGGAACGCAGCTGCTTATTGATGATAGATAACGCATTTTGGAAGGCGGAAGTTGAAGAGGAGTAGTAGCTAGGCCTTCATTCTTCTTAAATGTTAGTTGTTGTTTAATTCGAGAATTTTGCGCTACTGTACAGATTTCCGTCTTAGTATGTGGTAGATTTTTCTTTTCCTTTTAAAAAAAACCCACCTAGGCTACAGAACACTAGCCCAAATGGCCAAAAATGACACTTTTGACTTTTCGACTCTGAGGAGTCGGACCTAATGAATATAACTCGTCAGGTAAATTAAGCTCTGCCCCTGTTCCCCCCCTTGGCGCCCTACATGCGCACGTGCCTGTACTTTACTACTACTTACCTTAATTAGCGTTCCTTGATTGACTGTTGGATATAGGTGTGTATACTGTAACTACACAGAGGGTAGTGGGTACATACATGAACAGACCAAAACTTGTCTGCCAGCCCAGGTGCCTGCCTGCCCTGCACTGCCTGGCTCGGACAGACCATAGACCCCGCCCACTTCACTCACTCAGCTTCACTGCTTGTCTGAAAATCAGGCAAGTTGTGCTGTTATTGAATAGAAAGGAATCATTTTTGTGTGTGTCATTATTATTGCATTTTATTTTGTGAACACATTGACATCCAAACTGGAATTATAAGTATTATGGCCACTGTTTAAAATAAATCTTTAGTCTTCTTCTTCTTTTTTCATAAATAAATGCCCTACTTCATTATATACTTCAACAAGTGTCACACAAAAGTAGCCTAGTATAAGCTTGCTGGAACTGGCCCGGCACCCTGGGCGCGTTCCTGGGGGTCTTGATGTTCTGGGGACCCCCGCACAGTACACTACAATACAGTAGAGTACAGTAACTATACCAATAAATGTATAGTTGCACGGCTCAGTTCACACTGGTGTGATTTTCTTAAGAATAATAAAAACAGGAAAGGTTTTGGACATACAGTTACAGTACAACCACCCGGCAGCAACGATATGCTAGTTATATTTTTCTCTCACAGTTTTCTAAGCAAAATACTGTCCGGTAGAAGGGGTACTCAGATTCAGACATCATTCTGAAGCCCTAAATAGTCCAAGAAACACTGCTTTGCTGTATGTTCTGGTATGCCCAATTTATGCTCCATCTCTCTGTATCTCTCTCACTTCTGTCCCGTAGTGAGATCAGTCACCAAAACACCGTCCGTACCCATCTGCTTCCACACCAAACTCTTTAAAAGTTAGCCTAGCTGTTTTGAGATTTTGTGTTTTCATCTCTGATGTGATGAATATTGTAAACTTTTTTTGGAGTGTTGGGGGTGGGGTGGGGTGGGGTGGGGTGGCGGGGTGGGGAGGATGGGGGGCAGGGGCATTGTCGGTGTGGTGATTTTGGAATATGCCGCAATTAGTGTGCCACTAATGAACTCCCTCTCATTACCAGTGAATCAACAGGCCTGTGCTAATTACGGTTAGCAGGACAGACTCCTCTCTCCCACAGCGGCAGGCTTCAAGGTCCCTTTGGAGCCAGGATACACTGGAATGATGGTCTGCCAGCAGCCACAGGTGCACACTCACTGCCAATGTTAAAGTGGAATAACACACACATACACACACGCACGCACGCACGCACACACATGTACGCGTACATATGCGACTCGCTGTGTACAGGGAATCAGTACAAAACTGGTACACACATACACACTTTGTAGGATGCTCACATTTCAAACACATACATTTCTGATACAGATCAGATCAGCTTTATTTGTCATTCACAGGTTTACTGGTGTAAAGAAGTGGGTGATTTTTTGTTCTCATACTTTTCTAATATTCTCACTATTTTGTGGGTGGAGTGAGAGCAGAAGGAAAAGAGATAGAAACAGGTGAATAAAACAAAGACTGTACATAATGTACAGATAACGTATGTGATACATGATGTTTAGAACATTAGCATACATTACATTATACATTACATTATACATGCAGTATAGGCATCAGCATGCACATGTACGTACATACGCACGCACACTCACAGACACACATTGTTCTTTGTTGTATTACTGGCCTCTCTTTCACAGTCTTGTTTCACCACTGAGATCAAAATCAATACTTGTTAGTGTCTTACTAAACATCACATCTATCAGAGAGGTGTTGATGCAGTTTGATTGTTTGTCCTGCCAAACCGACCACACTGTATTCTGTCAGTTGCAGACATTAAACAAAGAGTTGCTGTAAAGCATCCATTGCTCTTTACAGTCACGCTAATTATTTGGGCCTGTTCTGAGCTTTCAAAGAGTGAAGGTTTTTTCCTTTTCTTTCTTTCTTACGTTATATGCCAATTCCCAAATCCCCCGTGTAGTCTTGTCACTGTCTCCTCCGAGAGAGGAGTCACCAGCCACTTCTTTTCACCCGATACTAAAGAGTTTTCTCGGGATGGCGTAACACATGCTGAGAAGAGGAACATGCTCATCCTTACCAGTACATGCTCCCTAACGGGGACCCCGACCGACCTCTCAGAGTCACCAGTGCCCTCCCCAATCAGCTTTCCAACCGTGAACACAGCCAACTGTGTTTGTTGGAGCGCATGGCCAAGCCGGAGGAATCAAATCCATCTCCATGGTGGTGGGCAGCAACTTGATGCCTTATAAGCATTTTATCTTTTCTAACTCCAGCGAATTACCAGCAGTCCTATCGACTGCCGTTAGAAGAACTGCTTCGTGCTTCCACACATCCGTTTCATGAACAATTGTTTTTACAACAGGCACAGCAAGATATGTAAATCAAAACACCACTATATAAGCCAGCAGTGGGCATTGCTTATCAAATGCAGTAAATACTTAATGAAAAGTGTTGCTTCCAACGCCAGCGATAAAGGGGCTGGGATAAAACAAAGGGCCCTTTTTTAGTGATTCATTGAGGCAGGCGAACACCAAAAAGATTCTTAGTGTTAGCCCACAAAGAAATCTCAGCCCACAGCAGGAGCCATAAGATGGGGACCTGGGCATGTAGCATAGAAGCCCCCCTCCTTCACTCTGCATCCATAACTTAAGCGGAGATCAGTGGCTAACTCTCTTAATCCCAAGGGGGTGCTTTCTGAGCTGTAATTTAAAAATAGCGTTTTAATAACACACCACGGCTACAGTACATTAATCTCAGAATTAATTATCTACCCCACCCCCCCAGCCCATTTGCTTGAAAGAGTCTCGTCTTTGCTGCATTTCTCTCTGTTTTAGGGTCTATTTATTCCACGAGTGAGCGGATAAAGAGATGCATATGGAGTGTCTTGTGTGGAGTACAGTAATTATGTGGTAGCTAGCTAGTAGGCTATATTACTAGCATGTGTGTGTGTGTGTGTGTGTGTGTGTGTGTGTGTGTGTGTGTGTGTGTGTGTGTGTGAGCGTGCATGTGTGCATGTACAAGAAACCAGCGAAGAAATTAGAACTGCATGTTTTCATCGACACAATCGGTCAGTGAGGTGAGTTGTTCACAAATTAGTTGCAATTCAGCTCCCATTACGCAAGTTAAACGAGTAACAATTCAATTAAGCTCAGAATTAAATAAAGAAAATGTGAGGGTAGGCCTAATCTAAACAATATTGTAGCAAACTGCTGCGGCGTTGAACAATAACTGTATGTTAGTTTGCATTTTACGCAAGAAATTTATTTTAATCAAACGTCACGACCAGGCGATAGAAATTCAATTCCGGAGAGAAATTAAAGGGTATAACACCACTGCGAGCCAGGCCTAAAGGCACCACAAATATTCAAAAACAATATTAAGCTGCGATAAATAAAATATGAACCTTCTTTGGCAATATAACATTCCTGCGTCTGGGGACGGCACGCACTTTAAATGCAAGTTAATGAAACACAAGAATCACGTTTAGAGGTGTGGGAGGTGTGTTGTGGGGGGGATGATAATGGCTGTGTATCAGACCCTCTGGCAGCAGGACCTGTACACTGACAGGAGATCAAGTTGAACAAGATCTACAAGCCCACAATGCAATGTGAGCTTGTAGAGTGGCTATTTTACCTATATTTTTGAGGGGCACTAGCCTGTCCTATGCCCAGCTTTGTCTGTTTGTGTGTACCCCATAGTGATTAGCTGAGCACCCCATGGCGATGATTTGATTGGCTGAGCAGAGTACGTATTATTATTAAATCTTTATCCCACAATTTTGTAACCCAGTTTTCTTTTCACCCAGTGCCAATTATCTAATGTAATCAACCTGGGGGGGCAGCGGACTGACCTCATGCCTCCTTCTATGCATGAGGAGTCCAAGCTGCTTCTTTTCACCTGACAGGGGGGAATTTCCCCGGCCGGCTGGCCAGGGGGAGGTAGTTTTAGAGACCAGGATTACTGCATGTTTTTGTGAGGGTATCTACCCGGTCCCTAGGGGACACGGGGAGAACATGCAAACTCCACACAGAAAGGCCCTTTCGCCAACCCCTGCCTCGGGTATGGGCACTGATGACGCGGAGGAGGGAACACGCCGCCAGTGCCCACAGCGTCCCCAGCGGGAATCGAACCCAGGACCTTCTAGCTGTGAGGCGACAGCACTACCAACTGTGCCACCGTGCCCCCCAGAGTACGTATTGAGGATAAAAAGTGAGGATGCCACAAGTGATTAGCCTTGAGGACCAATTGTGATTGGCCAGATTTGATGATGCATGATGACAAGAGCGCCCCTCACTTCACAAAGTTCACACGGGTGTGATTTTGAAATTGGGATTATAGTGGTTAAGAAAAAATTAAATCGATTTTCCCTTGTAGTTCACTTTCTCTTCCATGCTGATCGACTGACTGACCTCCATTGTCATATAAGCGCTATGGCTGACAGTGATCTCTGTGCGTATGTACGTACATACATACATCACCCTCTACCTACTCGCTGGTGAATAGCAGCGATGCGCCTGAACTCTGCGTGAGCCAGGTGCCAAGCCTGAGGGCCCCCAGGTCTGTGTATCACAGATAACCTTTACAAAGGCAGTGTAGTTCACATCTCCTTCCACCCACCCCCCGGTGCCTACCCCCCGCTATCAGATGAAAGGATCGGGATGTGGTTCAATTCACAAGCGAGGGGGAAGACGGGCAGGGTTTGGCATGTATGATTGATGCCGAGTTTTAACATTAAGCTTCATAAGGTGTTGAGGCGGAGATAGTGTGTGGTGGCAGAATGCGTGTGAGCCTTCTTGACTATACAGACACGGTGGAATGAGGGATTTGAGTCTTCATTTCGACACCTCTCGAGCTGTAGGGGTTGCCTACTGGTCTTCTTCAGCAATTAATATCACAATGGGGGCAAGCTGTTAATTTAGGTTATGTAATGTTATGTTATGTGTCTGCCTTGTCTGCTCATCTGTCTCGTTGCTTTGTACGCCTGTCTGTCGGGCCTCTTCATCTGTACCTTGCGTTCTATTTTGTCTGTTGCATGGCTCTCAGAGAACAGAAGCAATTCCTCGCAGACTCTTGTGTTTCAATTAACGTTTGATTGAGTTATGAAATATACAACTATTGGAGCCAAACCATGACAAAATGACACACATTTCCCTTGTTTGTGACATGACTCTCCTCAGATTTTTATATCTCCTACATGACATCCTATTAATTTTGTTTATATCGAGGCAGGTGGTTGTCAGTAAAAGTATTTTCGTCAATCACATTTCTTTTCTTTTTTCGGACCGACTATTTTTCAAACGCAAAATAAGTTGCTAATTTTGTCACTGCTCTTTCCAGACACTGCAGGTTTAATTGCTAATTGTTAACTGGGAATGAATACATTTGCATATTAATTAGTTGGTCCATTTGCATTTTTAATTTGCTGCCTTCAAAGGGGGTGAGATAAAAGGTCGCACAATTCTGAATAATTTAAATAATTTATGCTCCATTGGTGAAAAGAAGCCGAACAGAAGTGTTCTGCGGATATTAACCCCTGAGAGCTTTTACCGAATAAAGCACTCCAAAAATTGTTTTAACAAATCTAATTAAACGGAAAAAGGTCTGAACACACAACCACCCTGAGCTCTAGGAGCTAGAGTGTGTCCTCGGGATTGAAAAAAAGGGAGCAAAAGAAAGAAAGAAAGAAAGATAGAATGAAAGAAAGAAAGAAAGAAAGAACGGACCAGGAGAGAGTGATAGAGGGAGTATGCATGTGGAGGACAACAAGTCTTCCAGCCCTCCATCCGGATATGAAGGCCTCTCTTGGTCCTTTCATCATTCAGATTGATCAAATACCCTTGCAGGAATGCTGATGGAGTCACTACTTGCTGGTAATAGTAATTCTCTCTGAAGTGAAGTTGCTCTTTGCAATGTGTCGTACTCCACGCGCAATTAAGGGGACATGTGCTCTGTGGTGGAAATCCTTGAAAGTTAATCATCACGACTACCTGAATTTCAGCCAAACATCCACTTCTTAATTCTAATGAGTGCACACAATCACCAGAAAATAAATTAATCAGATAGAACAAACCTGATAGAAACATGACTCAGTCATTTATAGGTAAATGATTCTTTCTAACTTTCTTCTGCTCAACTGACGTCTATGTCCACTAAAATAAATAAAATCTTCTCTGATTTTGGTGTGGGGAACTGATATTTTGTCTCCCCCATCTTCAACCAGGCTACATTGTGAGCCTGTCTCTCCTCCTTTGTGATCTTAATTACAGGCCCTGGGACCTGAGCAGAGCGGCCCATTTAAATCAGAACCCATCCAGCTTCCATTATGGGCTTGGCATTTGGTCTTTGTGCCCATGCTCTTAAATTACATGCTGCCAATCCTAGTGGGCACAGGCAAGATGAGGCGTGTAGGATGGGTGAGAGATGAGGTGAAAGGGGGATGAGAGAGGGGGTGTGAGGGGGATGAGGGGAGGACAGTGGCGCAGGGCGGGGGGCAGTCTGCTCTCTGCTCTCGTAGACAGATATCGCCCACCCCTCAACACCACCACCACCACTTCTTTATCGCCAGATGTAAAGTACCAGATGAAACCCATTCCCATTCACGTCGGCCTGATTGTCAGAATAAGCTTGCATTTCTTTGAAAAAGTGATTGACCGTCTGAAAGGATACAAATTAGGGGCCTGTTCGCCTTTTCTTCTCCGGTCGCAGGGCTTATTTGCGGCAGATTCACCCAGGCCCAAAATGAAGTGAACTCAGCAAGGGATGAATGGGAGAGCTCTGATTGAATAATTGATTTCCTTTGTGCGGCCTGTGTTTAAGAGGGATAACTAGACATCCTTTGGAGTGTAATGATTGTAATTACTGCGATGACTGGTCATGTCAAATATGACACAGGAAAGCACTGTTATTAACCTTTATTATGCACGTGGAGAGGCGAGAAGAAGAAGAAGAAAAAGATCTCCTCTTGTCTCTCCCGTCTGTGTACGGGTTTCACCTCCAGAGGAGGCATGGCTGCTGTAGGTTGAATGCATGGATGAACTCACTCGCTGTCTTCCTCTCCTGCCCAGCGAAAGGTAGATGTGTAATTGACTGTGCAATCGGAGCCACTGGTGTGTCAATGACTCATGCAGCTAGCAAGCCTTGGGGTAACTCTCAAAGTGCAAATACATTACATCTCTGGAATTTAAGTGCAAGAAGTAGGAGTTATAGCCTCATCCATGATATCTGTCGGAGTCCCTTATGCCTTGACCTCTGAAGCGATAGGGCCTGAATTGCACTTTAATGCACTTGGCTCATTTGAAGGTCTCTGTGAGACAGAAACCCGCCAGAGAGTGATCAGATACAGTCTGATGAAGTTGCTCAGAATTCTCTGGTGGAAGTACTCGGACAAAGAGGGCCTAAACAGTACGGCAGACGGCAGTGAATGTTCCGTTAAACTTCCAGACCCAGTGTTGTGTGTAAAAGAGTGACACGCACACACGATTGAACCAGAAACAACACTGCTTTACTTAGTCTCATGTCTCAGTACAGAACAGACTTCCTTGTTATTTCCCGCGCTGTGTATTACGTAGCATCCCATAATAACCAGTCTCTTAAAGGCATCTCAACCATTATATAACACAGTGTCCATATTATTAGAACATAACACCCAGCCCCAGAGCACTGTAGGGAGAAAAATGCAAAGATACAGTCTACCATTAATTTTCAATGGAAGCCAGCAACATGAAGATACAAAGCTACCGGTACATGTGACGTTTGTAGCTGCTGCAAAAGCTACAACAGCTACTATACAAAGCTACAGGAAAGTTGAGCTGGTTTCAACTTCAGCTACAAAGATACAAAGCTACAAATACGCTGTGTAGCTTTGTATCTTTTGCATCTGCCAGTGTGAACGCAGCAATACTGCAAAGTTTGGTGAGGTCATCATGAGAACAAAATGCCATAATTGCAGAGAAAACAAACTTTCCCTAATTGAAGTTCATTTTGGCAGTTCTTCACTTTCAATAATATTTAACTAGTCAAACAGCACTGCAGAGACACCAAACATTGGCAATATATGTGTGTGTATATTGCTTTCTATTCTAACAGTTGTGCTCGTCAAGATTTTGATTTTCTCTCACGTACCCCCTTTACCACCAGCACACTCCTAGAGATATACTGTATATACTCCCATTTGAGAAACACTCCATTATCTCTATTCTCATTTTCCCAACCCCTAACCCCTATCCTAAACCTCAATCCACATAACCATCACCCAACACTCCTGGACCCTTTCACTCCAGCCAAACCTTCTCCGCCCCCCTGCTTCACTGCCAGCATTACAAGTCTACCCCCATAACTGCCCGACAACACCCCAGGCCTCATTGCCCTTCCGATGAACCTCTAGAGTCTGAGCTGCCAGTGTTGCCAGCTGTGAGTGCGACCGCCGACCTCATTTGCATATGAAGGCCTTAATTAGGTACCACAAGCATTTGCACGGTGGGGCTGACTGTGACCGGCGAGCGTGAGGTGGCAAGATGGGAGCACTGGGCTGGGATTGGAGCCCACTGGAGGTGGCACAACATGAAGCTGAGAGCCATGGCACGAGACAATGATACGGCATACAGGGCTGAAGAGTGGCGGCACTTTTCTGCACTACAACATTGTCAGACATGCCAGAGCCGTTGCTAGCTCAAACTGTTTAAAACCCAATTCAAAGCAGGGCTGGCATGGCTAAGAATAACGTTCTTGTAATAACGTTGGCAATAAGATGCCTTTAACTGATTGGCTGTATGTTGGACCAATCAATTAACACCTTCCATTTGCCTTTTTAGAGCGATGACAATAAATCCCTATGGCCAGTGACATGTTCCTTCATTCAATTTATTTACACAAAGGCCCAGCCCATAATTATGTCATCGACAAAACAATGTATTTTCGGAACTATCTAGATTGAGACATAAATCCAAGTCCGCCGTTGGTTTTGACTCTGCCATCTTGCTATTTGTGTTCCTTAATGACTTTCTAATTCCTCATCAGCGGGTAGCGGCAGACATGCAGACTAGTAGCCCTGGCACGGTGCCATCCTGGGCACCAGCTCCTGGCACAGGTGCACATCCGTGCCATGCTTATGGTGTCTGTAGTAGACCTCAATTAAACCCTTTAGGCTGCTTTTAAATTAGGTGCTTTTCACTGGTCAAAAGTCACGTCCCTGTTTTATCCTCTCTCCCTGCTTATTCTGCTCCCAGAAGAAATAAGACTGAATCCGAGCTGTGGGAGAAAATTAAGGCAAGTGAATTCATGGCACATTCAGGTTTTTAAATAAAAGAGACAACTAAAAACAGCTTTCCACTGCATGCTGCCTGCCGATACAAATGATGGGTATTAAACTTAAATCACTGCTGCCTGCCGATGCAAATGATGGGTATTAAACTTAAATCACTACCTAAATGACTTTTATTGAACTTTGACCACCGGTTTTTGGTCGGATATATATGTATGTTTTCAATAAAATCTTTTATACACACACACACACACACACACACACACACACACACACACACACACACACACACACACACACACACACACAAACAAAGCACTTACGAACACACACCCAGCAAGCAAGTCTGTCTGTCCGTCATAATAATAATAATAATGATGATAATAATAATAATAATAAATGTAATAATAATCATATCTGCGCTTTTCATGAGTACTCAAAGACGCTTTACATGTGTGTGAACATCTAAAAGGACAACTTTATTAGGAAACAAAGAAAAACAAAACACTTAGCCGCCCGCTACACTGGTCAGATCAATCAAAGCAACATTACAGCGCGTGACTCCCCACCTCCTCTGATCTCGCCCTGAAGAACGGAGAACCCTTTCATATCCACTCCCCCGCCATCTCACAATGTGGCATCTTCTTCCTTTGAAGGTACAGCAGCATTGTTTCAGTCCCTCAAATGTGAGCGGTCTTACTTTTATCACCTGTTTTGGGCAGGGAAGGAAGGAGAATGGGGGGGTTAACTTGTACCCATCGAAGAAGCACAAGGCAAAGATGTTGACAGGTGCATGAAACAGGTACTGCTGAGATGAACCATGGAACTTCAGAGGAGGGAGGAGCAGGCGATTTAGAAGGCTTCGCAAAGCGTCTCAGAAGAGGAGCAAAACAAAGGCAGTCCTTGCCTGCGCCTGCGTTCACCTTGGGCTCTGACAGTGACAGCAGAATTGTTATTGTTTTGATCAGAAATGACATGTTCAAGGCTACCTGACCATATGAGGTGATTGTATATGACTAAACATCAGTTTCACACATGAACAGTTGTCTTATAATAGTTGATGCTATAGCTGTTCAAAGGCCATATGTGGCAATACTTGCAGTAACTTGCACTGCTACCACACCCCTACCAGAAGGTCTTCGGATAGAAGCCAAAAAAGATTTCCTTTTAGTCCCGGGTAGCTCGCCAGTTGTAGACTACAATCCCCAGAACGCAGCAGGACAACCAGTCCCCCCATTAGTCTTGGCATGCTGCCCACTACAACTGCGAGGCGCGTGGAAGTGAGGAGGCCCAGTTGGGACAAGACCCTCCGTCACTCATGGGGGACACATGTCATAAACTCATTGTCTTGCCATCAATCGGGGGGATCTAACCACCTCGCAGCAGATGGAGGCCCAGCAGGAGAACAGGGGGGCATGCCCTGGGCCTCCACCCCACACAGAGTGCACTCTGCTGGGGTAAGAGGAGCCACAACTCTTGGGGAGCCTCATGCCCTGGACTGGACCTCCCATGGATGCACCTCTGGATGAGAGCCTAATGTTGTCTATGATTAATGACAAAGATATTTAGTGGCACTGTCGCTGCCATTAAAGGAGAACTTCACCCCTTTTATTCACCCCAATAATTATAATGGTCAGTATTGTCAATTGAACCAATAAAATTAACACACTAACTATATTGATGGGAACATCTGAAATATCCTTCTCACTATAATGGTGCCTATATTTACCAGTATGCATTGCACATAAGGAAGTTGAACATACAAATATGGTTAGTGACTGAGTTGCTATCATCAGTGTGCAGGTGATAAAATAACTATTTTGCAGACAGAGGCGCTTGCCAAAAGAGAAATCAACATTGTAAAGGAGTGGAGTCCATCCCACTGCATTTGAAGACAATTCCCAAGAACTCACTGCAACGTACCGTTTAATAAATGGAAATAACGTTGAAAATATTCCTTTGTCACGTCCATAAGCACTAGCATCTTGGACATGAATTGAGCTATTTACAATCCAACCGCAGAATCTGATCTTCCTCTTTACAGTAGCTTGTCCTCTTGCTCTGAAGCTCCAGAGTCACAACTGCATTTTACAGTAAACATAGCCTATATGGGAAGCAGCGAGTCTGAGTTAGCATAGATATGAAGATAAACATCATCCTTATCATAAAGAATGGAAAATAGTGCCAAACATGCACTGAGAGTGATAAACTAAAGGTGTCTTCCTGAATAGGGGATCTGTAATGATATTCATAAGAGGACCACCTACTGGGGGAACAGGAAAGACTGTTTCTTAGCAACAACATACACGTTCTTACAAGCTACGTCTTGGGAAATTTTGACCGGATTGGGATGCAAACAACAGAACATTTTTTAACTAGGCCATGTTATCAGTCTGCTCCCTGGGATGAATATCTGGGTGTCTCGTCTGACAGAAATCCCCTAAGCTGATGATACATTATTTCAGAGATTTCATCTGGCTTTTATTTCAAATGATTTTTTAACAACTCCACTGTTTGCGTGCATGGGAATATGCAAGTTTAATATGTGGTGGAATGGCCTTGTTTGACGAATGAGGACACTCGGCACATCTCTGCAATATCGTAGACCTTTATTTGTGAAAAAGTACAATACCCCATCCTTACAAATAAGCCTAAGAAAAAACTTTAACTGAGAAGGAGCATTGTAAGAACAAGAGAATGCTTTGTTGAAAAAGTGATCTATACAGTTAGAATTTTTACGCACCATATCAGTGGTCTTCATCTGGTTTCATATTAACATATTCCATGTGATCTAACACCAACGATTCAGACAAAGCCAAAATGTTGAGATACATCAACAAAGTAATGAGGTGAAAACTTTGTGTACACCTTTTAAGCTTTCAATACAGTCAACTAAGAACTTGCGCTGCTAAATCAAAGTTAACAACCAGTTTTAACATTCCTTCAGTTCCATTTCTGTAATGTAACCAAGCAATCAAACAAATGTAAAAAATATAAAATTAAATTAAAACAAAATAAAACAAACTGGCTTTATAACGCTATGTGATATTATGTTATGTAAGACATAATTAATGCCACATTCAAAACCATCACGGCTAAAGCTCAAGTCGTATTTTCCCCACACACTTTTTTTTTGTTTTCTATTATTGTACGAGACAAGACACTGAAGGTTACTGTACAACAACACCATGTACATTTTAAAGTTTATAAACTGGTCAACTCTTTTATATTTCCACATCCTTCAGCCAACACTCAGCTACCTTTATGACAGAGTTAAATCTTATTATATTTATCCTTTTTTTTAATATAAGTAGGCCCTCCTTTTTTGTTCCTGGTGACCCTGTAACAGGCTGGCTGCATCAAAGGTGTGTGATGCTGGATTGATGCCATTAATCCATGCTGCCCTAGCCTTTCACTATCTTGCACGGTAGGATTAGCCCACCTGTCACAAAGCCAATGACTGGTGCAGGAACAAGACTCAAAGCAATTTTAAACTGCGAAACGAAGCTTCACGATTCTTGATGTTAGCAAACTACCTCAGAACTAACTACCCTACAAGGTGACCTCAGAACTACCCTAAAAGGTGACCTAGCTTGCTGGAGAACCGCTCATCTTCCTAGCCGAGGATGCGGCACAGTCCAGTTTGAGCTGTGGAGGACTGTATGAAGTCAAAGTAGATGGTACATAATTGAATGCACATGGTCCATCATCTGGCGCTAGGGGTCTGTGTGCTATGTTTATCACCACAAATGTGAGCAGCATTTTGGTCAGTTGTGTACCCAAACCTGAGCTAGTTCCATTAATGAAAGTAAGTCTTAACATAATAAGAAACTCGCTACAACTACCCTCCCTGATTCACTAAAACAAAAAGGCAAAACAACAGTTGACACAGAATAATTATTTATGTTCCGACAAAGAAAGCACAACATTTATAAGTGGAACCTTGCCAAACATCCGAATGAAATGCAGCGAGAGGGTAGAAAGAAAAACCATCATCCAAAACAAATAAGAAATTAAATAAAACTCACACAGACTCATAATGCTCATATAATGTGGCTATGTGTCATCGCCTATCACGAAGAGACAGCAGTTTGTGTAACATGGGGTAGTCTGAACTCGGATCATCCATCTTTTTTTTTTTAACAGGACAAGTTTAAATTCTTCATAAGATTCATCTGGTTTGGCCCCATCAGACTGTATTTGACAACTGAAGCAGCAATTCAAGTATGTGAAACTCAACAGTGAAAGTACAGTGATGCAATTTTTATCCAATCAGCATAATGGAAAATGACTAGGAAAGTAAGGCTCGGAGGGGAAAAAAATAAACAAAAACCCACTGGATCCTTCAACTTGGCTCTAGCACCTGTTTGGCCTTTTCACACCAGAAGCCAGGTCTGGGTTCAGACTGGGGATGGATCCGATGGAGTGAAGTGGTCTCTGAACAGTATATGAATTGGCTTAACTTCTACCCATTGCCAACTGTAGTTGAGGAAGGAACTTGAGGGGGTGCGGAAGAGGCCAGCAGAAGAGCTTCATCGCCCCCTTGTGGCGACTGGCATGTTCCACACTAATGTGTAATATCCACAAGGTGACACTTCCATCCAGCACTCTGTCTGTGTTGTCAGGCTGCATTACCGAGTTCTATTCATCTAGAACTCTGGATGAATGAATACAAGGATTTCCATCGTAGATTATGGGGGGGGGGGGGGCTAGGAAATAGGAGAGGTAGATGATGGGGTTGGGGGGGTGGGGTGGGGTGGGGGCAGGCATCCATTTCACCCGTTTGTCTGCTTGTTTGTCTACCTACTGAGTCGAAGCTTGATGGAGTTTTTGACCACGGGAATGGGGTTGCTGGGGAGCAGGGGCACGTCGGACAGGTCAGACAGTCTCTGAGGGGACAAGGAGGGACAAAGGACAGCTTCAAGAAACTGAGAATAACAGATAGTTTAGATAATTTTTTTCCTTGAATCGATTTATGAGAGGTTTGGAGAAAGAGAAGAAAAAGGCCCGCACACACATAGCCACGATGCTGGAAATGTATTAAAAAGAAGCCAACGTTTCAACCTGTAAGGTCTACTTCAGGGTTTGGAGAAAGACTGTATCTGTTATGGTTGTTATGGCTCTCATATCATACAGTGTAACACATTCTAAATAATTATTATCATTGATATGTGTTATTAGGAATAATCAGAATTCAATACCTTAATTTGTGTGCCATTCTCCACTTCACCTTCAGCTGCAGGTATTTCCTCAGTCACCTGAGGGAAAATAGGAAATATTTGAGATTGCATATAGGTACACAAATAGTACAAATATATAATGTCAAACACAATCGGGGTACCACTCCAAACATTAACGATTTTAAAAAGTATTTAAATAAAAAGTATAGCAAACTAGACAAAGTGCCAATCGGCACAGGTCTCCACCAGGGCAGGTCAGGTTGTGGCCTCATGGTGGCGCTATAACAGGCTGTTGAGGAAGATTTGAGCCGGAGGTTGTTGGAGGGATGCAGGTACAATGTTTTTCCATGTGTGCATACATAAGTTGTATACAGATCGATGCAGTTATAGCTAAAAACAGGAATTGGCCTGTTATAGCGCCACCGTGAGGCTGATTTTGAGGAAAAAATTTTGGCATGTCGTCCTCGGCCTAGTGAAAATGTGCGTGTATAATTTAACGGAAATTGCACACTGTGTTTGTGATTTGTGGCCTTTTTTCGAAATGGACGAATCGTGTGAGCTTTGGAAGCCAATCTTAGCCAATCAGGATGGAAGATGGGAAATGGTGCCGCTCCGTGTTGATTACATGACTATGGAGATAGTGTATACCGATTTGCGTGAAATTTGGATAAAATCTGAAGGAGTAATAATAGAAAATGTGTTTTACATATGTCGGCCTCCTGGTGGCGCTATAAAGAGCAGATGTGAAAAATTCCAGGCAAAGGTTTTTCCTTGGCCTCTAGGGAGTTGGCATACAAAGTCATCCACAGATCCGTGCAGTTAGAGGTAAAAACACTTTTCGGCCAGTTATAGCGCCACCTTGAGTCTGAGTTGAAATTGTTCATGCGGCATTTCGTCCTCGGCCTAGTGGGAATGTGGGTGCACAATTTCACGGAAATCACGCGATGTGCTCATGATTTGCAGCATTTTGTTTGAAACTGAGCACTCCTGTGAATTTTGGAAGCCAATCTTAACCAATCAGGATGGAGTGTGAGAAATCTGAAAGACCGGTTTCGTTGAATGGCTCTAGAGAGACTGTGTACCAATTTGCGTGATGTTTGGACAAAATCTGTAGGTGTACTGTGCAAAAACTTGTTTTGCACAAAGCGGCCTCCTGGTGGCGCTATAACAGGCCGTTGTGGAAAGTTTGGGGCAGAGGTTCATCGTTGGCATCCAGGGAGTGTGTGTGCAAAATTTGGCATCGATCGGGTTAACGGTGGCCGAGATTAGCTGCTCACGGACGGACGGACGGACGGACGGACACACGGACTGACGGAGTGCAAAACATACTCTCCCCACATGCCTTCGGCCTGGTGGAGACAATCAGCTCATGTTACCTCAGCCTCCATTGCAACACTCTCTTCTTCCTCTTTTAACTCACTGACTGGATCCTATATAGAAAAGAGGAAAACACAGGACAAGGTTGAGTGAGTCCAATAGGTTCAAAGTTGGAGATCACATAAGGAGATCACACTGAGACATGAGGAGAGCAATCAGAAAAAAACCTTTACACCGTCATTTCTAATTATTCAAAGCTTTGTATTGTTTTTTTGTTATGTTCGCTCAGTGCTCAGATCCAGTCATTTGTACAAACACATGACAGAATGTTTCTGTATAATCAGAGTGAGTAGCCTTGTGAGCCTGTTTGTAAAAAGAAAACACTTAACGTCCAGACCATGGAATTAAACCCAATTCTCAATATAACAAACGTCCGGAAGTTCGTGGCCAGCCCTAGTTGAAGCAAACTTTTTTTTTCTCCATTAATTTTTTCTTCCAAACAGCCTCTTAAAGCAACCAGCACTTGTGTGATAAAAGTAAGCCAACCTCAGCCATGGTCTCTTCTAGCTGGGGTGAGGGGGTTCTCTTCACCACAGGGGGGGACGGGGTCTCACTGGGTAGCAGACCAGTACATCCCTGACTGCCTGCAGTGTTCATCTCTGAGCCGGTCTCCTAAAATCAGAAGGAAATCAAGAGATTACACACCCAACAATCTTGCAGGAATTTCAGCTGGTTTCAATTGACATACAACTTATCTTTTAGTCTGTTACGACTACAGGGCTGAGAATGACAAATATGAAATAACAAAAGCAAATATAACTGGACCTCGTCGCCTTTGAGCTTCTTCGCTGGCGCCTCTGCCAGGGGGGAGCCTGGTCTTTTGGCAATGGGAGGGCCCATGGAAGGAGGCGGAGTCCTGCTGGGTGGCACCGTGGCCGGGATGGAGCGCTGGCGCATCAGGGTGGGCTTGGTTCCTTCCGCTTCCACTGCGGGTTTGGACTTTGTCTGGGCCTCTGGATGGAGTACTGTGACCGGTCCAGAGCTGGCCCTGTTGGTATGTAAACACAAAATTATAAACATATTGAGAGATTTTTGTCCTGGACTCCTGGTCGATGAAAAACATGATTCAATTCAATTCAGAATAACGTTAAACAAAAGGAAAAGCCGTAATGTTTTGTTATTGTATATTGTCAAATACATTTTATTCATACACGAAACAGTCCTCTGGATTTAACCCTGCAGGGACCAGCTGCAGGTATGGCCGTAATTTATCAATGGAGTGTAAATTCTGCCTTAAATTTGAGCATGGGTTTTGACGTCCAAACAACGTATGGAAAGCCAATAAGAAAAGAGTTTCCAAACACCTCTCGCCTCGCTGCCCGTCATGTCCGCGCACACTGCCAGTAGGATTATTCTGTGTCAAGTAGTAGGCTAAATGAATCACACATCAGTTAACACTGGCTACGTTTACATGGACAGTTAAATCCCCTTTTCATTCAGAATAAAAGTTCAATCCTATTAAAAGTTGTCATGTAAACACCTACAAAAACTTAAATCGGAATGAAAATGGCCAATCTGATTTAAACTTAGATCTGATGTAACTGACCGGTTTATTCCATTTTAAAATCCTATTGAAACAATTGTGGACTCATGTAAACACTCATTCGGATTTAAGTTCATTCTGGTCTTTCTGTGCATGCTTGTTTCCATGTAATTGGTATGGCTATATTATGCTCTTGTTTTGTGATTAATTATTAATTTCACATCTCTGAGAGCAACCTCTCATAGGCTACAGGATACATCAAATATAAAGTAATATGGCATAAAAGTGTTTTATTATTATTTTGTTTTACCTGAAATGTAGTGGAGTAGATGTAAAAGTATTGGAAATTGGAAATACTCAAGTAAAGTAGAAATACCTATTGTTTTTACTTTAGTAGAGTACTAAAGTAAATGTACTTATTTACTTTCCACTGGACGTAAACATATCCGTAAACATGACCTGACTCCCGAAAATGCTCTCGCATAAGCAGTGAGCACTCAGCCTATATAGGTCTGATCCAGATCCGTTTGATTACTTGTAACATTGTAAACATGTTATATTGTTTTTAATTGCACGATTTTAATTGCTTGTACAGTTGGGAATATCCTACGAATTTCATGACACATGCCTTTACACAATATATTTTTTGTATAGTTTTTGGAGTGAAATTCATGTTTAGATGCCTGTCAACTGGTCAGACAATACTGCTCCACTTTATAAGGCAGAAAAACGGGTGCAGACAAAGCCTACGACAGCTCTCGACCAGAGGTGAGATTTGGCGTGGTGTACGTCAAAGTTCAAAGTCACACTGGAATGATAAAAGTAATTTCGCTGTATGCCAATTTTTGGGTGTAAATCGCGTTGATAAATGAGGGCCTATGTCTCTAACATGCATGTCTTTTAGTTTGAGAACAAAACTCATGTGAAAACATGGATAACATGCATACTCCCTGACAGCGGCATAAATTCCAGTAGTACATCTATGCGTTAAGCTAAACGACTGGAACTCACCCAAAAGGGTTTGGAGGCAAGCCCAGTGCGGACCCTCTGATGGGGGTAGAAGAGGACACAGTGGTAGGCGAAGGAACTGACATGCTGTTGTCGCTGTCCATCGATAGGTCGAGACTGCTGTCATGCATTTGTCGAAGACCCTCAGTGGAATGCTGAAGCACAAAGAGTCAAACAGAACAGGTGATAAGTCACCGTACCGTACACAAAATACAATTTAGTTACATAAAAAAGACACAGTATGTGAAATGGGATTGATGCGTTTCCCCTAGTCTCTGAAACATCTGAATGAGAACAACATTTCACTTTTAGATCATATTTAACGGTCACTCAAAATACATAGAATCAAAATATATGTTTGACTATTTTTGTATAATATGAAATGTGTCAAATATACTTTCTTCTGAATCTGTATGTGATGAAGTGACAGACCTTTCTGCGTTTGAGGTTTGGCAGAAACTGGTGGAGCTGTCTCCTCTTCACGTGCATGGCTGAGATCTTCATTTCCTGCTCAAACATCTTGCTGCTTATCGCCTGTCTGTACACTGAAGCCATACAACACATTTAGTAATTGGTTTATTTTATACATTTACACTGCAGTACATGTAAACATATTATACATAATTATTAGGGGTCACTCCTAATGTTCAAGTACAATTAAAAAAAGGTGGATGTTGTTTCAGTTTGTTCGTGCCATTTCTCCCAGCACACCAGTTGTCCAATTGGCTCCAAACTTGGCACAAATATTGGTCATGGGGTCTGCCCTTTGACAAGCGACTTTGACAAGCGACTTTCCCAGAGGAGCATTAAATGTATATACATTCCTGAGAAAGTCTGTAGATTTCACACAAGGAGGGTAAATGTAAATCTGGCATAATCTATAGACACCTGGGTCAATTTGGATCAAAACACATCACACAGCAACACATCTCCCAATTAATTGATCCAAAGTAGAAAGAACTTACTCGAAGCTAAAGTAGCATCACACAACTCTCAAAATCCTCACCAGTGTCAGTGAAAGACTGGATGTCAAAGGTCAGGTCGACGTTCAGATTCTCAGAACCTTCCATCTTCTTGAAGACAATCCCAATCACCCACATGGTGCTCTGCAGCTCCTCTCTGGAACAAATGGAAAGGATAGAAAGTCTTAGGAAATGGCCAAAGGTTGAGTGTGATTTCGACTTTTGAATAACACACCATTTAATTTCATTCCTATTTTAGTCAGCTGAAATTGTTTAGCCTTAGTCTAGTCTCAGTCGCCTAAATATAAAAATCGTAGTCTTTTAGTCTTAGTCAACAAAATAAGAAATGATGAGCAGTAAGTTGAATACTTCAAGGTACTATTATACGCTGGTAATGAGTATGAGTTTGTAATAAAAAAAAAAGAATAGCAGGAAACAACAGAACAGAAGAGATTGAAAATCTCACTTGTCAGATGCTCCAAAAGTATTCCCAAAAGCCTAAAATAAAATAAACGTATGCTCTCTGTTAAACAAACAGGGTACTCACTTGTCATTGCCTTCTTTGGGGCCAGGGAAAGACTGTGGATTGACATGGGCCAGAGTAATGAACTCGTTCTTCTCCAGGTTTCCAACCAGGATTCTGATTTTCGACTCTACCAAACCCACCCTGATGGATCAGATAAAAACAAGCCTTTAACCCAGAGGAATGTCCGATAGAACAGTTGGACATAAAATGTTTAAAACACAATTTTGTGCTCTACGAACAGCATGGCCACAAATAAGAAGCAGTCTCACCCAAAGAAATCTACATAGACGTCTTCATTCGTTCCAGTTTCACTCACACTCGGTTATTGCTGCTGTCTTATTCTCATTATTTTTTCCAGAGCTCTGGGTACTCACCATTCCAGGTGCTGCTTCTCTGTCGGCGCACTTGCTAGCAACACAATATAATGCCTTGGAACATAAGAGACAGAACAATGCCATTACACCATAAAAGTGCAGACAAGCAACACGCCAGGACGGCCAGGGGACACACACCCCTAGAGCAACCCATACAATACAGGAGAATTCACACAACTTAGTGGTTCAATGCCACAGAATAACCATACTCCAACTGTTAAGTAGTCTTGTTTGACCATTATGGACAAATCTATATCAATAAAAAAGCAAGGCCAAGCTACAAAACAATTTGTATAAGTTGTGGGAGTCTCGAGAGTTATGCTTTATATTCAAGTAGTTTATTTTCATTCGATCCAAGTGGGAATTTCGAGTCATATATGCTTGATACTCAACTTGTTTATTTTGTAAGCTCCAAACTTTCTAAAATATATATTATTCCACTATGGAGGCACTGCTTTTCTGTGGTGAATATCAAGAAAATACAGCTTAAAACCGCACAAAACCGTCTAACTTACGTTTGCATAATTATGATTGGCTAACAAATCACTAATGTCAACATAAAGATTGATGTCAACTTAGAAATTAAAGAATGTACAATTTTCAGGCTATCTCAGGACAATAAAATGATCAGTGCTGAGCCTGGCAAACATAAAATATTTATTAAAATATCACAAAACAAATTTCCAGACTAAGACTATTCCAAGCCTATTCCAGAGAAACATTATTGAAGATCGATTTGTTAAAGGCTCAGAACTTGTAGCAAAATTCCAAAAGCAACATCAAGAGGAAGAGAAAAAAAAAATCAGTGACCCAACTTCCAAGCTTAACGCTGGAACAGACCACTCCGTGTGTCACTTCCCCTCTGGCCAGGACGCTTCAAGGAAGGGAGGGCGCCCGCAGACCACAGTATTTCAGAATGTTCTGCCTGGGTTTGCTTAAGGCAGTAAGACCTATGTTATCTGCACATGCCATTTAATGTCATTGTTTACTTTGGACAGGCATCAAAAAACATGGGTGACAAAAGGCAGTGCAGTACAGACCTTGCACTTTGGTCCATTGAACAGGGTTCATCTATAACCTTAGTTACCAGTGGTTAAATGTGTAAAAATCAGAGCCACAAGGGAGCCCCAATTAGTGGTTACGCTGACATGGTAATGTTGTACATCCAAATTAGATTTGGGTTTTAAAGAATGCTATTTCCTAGTTAGCCAGAGCCAGATGGTTGCCTTTTTTGGTCTCCAAGTGCAGTTTGAAGGTACAGTAGCCTATATTGAACACTGATCTTAGCCTAGTTTAACTAATTTCTTGGATGAAACACTTCATCTAAAGGACAGCTGGTCTAACATTACACAATGTATACTTTTATTAAGTTAGATACATAGAAATATTGTTAAACAAAATGTCTTGAGAAAGGCCGGCGGGGCGAAACGTGGTTTTAGGTTGAAATAAAAAGGACGGTGAGTAGAATTATATTGTGTGCGGACATTCCACTTTTTCTTCATTTGATAATTTTTTGGGTCCAGCACCGTATTTAAAAACTGGGATGTGCATATCGTTTTCCTCCTTTACATATAAACATGCTTGCATAGCAGATATGCTGGTTTCAGAACTTTAATCCATGAAATCATTGTTCAAAATACCTTCAAGTGCACGTGCAGACATAAAAAGGCACCCATGGGTTTGTCTAACACTGGCTAAGGTAGGGAAAATACACCCCCCACCCCCCCTTAAAAAAATCCCTTTAAGTTAGAGAGAACACGTGCTCAATATGCAAAATAAAAGCAGCTGTAAGGAATTAGCTTCAGACAATAAACAACTCGTGTCCAAACTAGTTTTCTTTAACATGCAAAATACACAACTGCTCGACTGACATGGCTCGTTGTGATATATTTATCCCATAGTTGGAAATTGCTAAATACCATTATCAAAAATAAAACTCTATAAAACCAGGACTACCAATAAATACATTGTGCAATTTGTGATCTAAATCATTTTATTTTGAATTGCGTACAAGATAATAAAAAGGCACACGTTTAATATTAAATAGGAATCCTTACAAGTGAGTACCTACCTTTTCATTACGAAAAATACAAAACATAAGACACAAAAAATAGAAGTTGTGCTTACATTGAAGGGACAGTTAGTATTTGAGTGATAAAGGGCTTCAGGTAGTGTTTTGAGTTAACATTTGAGCTTTAATGATACTTTGAGAATCAAAGAAGGTGCTTAGGCAAGATTACTTTAGTCTTGTCAGAAAGACTTTTATTGAAAACTTTAAATTTAATAAGTGGAAATCATAAAAAACTGGGAGCAAACTTCACATATTCTAAAAAACGTATTGTGCATGTGTGAGTTGTGCAAATGGTAATCTTTATTGAAATATTTGAATCTCACCACGTGTGTCCAACAGGATAGGCAGTTTAATACATACTTGTATTTCTGAAAGAAGTTTGGAGCTTCAAATAGTTTGGCCCACTCTGCTTTATTCTGCAATATTTCATCGGTGATGGCAAGACCTGTAAAGGAACAAGATAAATGTTATTAAAAGGTCAGTAAATGTGGGTTTGCTTGGATAACAGGGTTCCAACTCTCTGCAAGAAATACTTTTCCAGGACATTTCATGTGACTCCAACATTAAGTCATCATTATCAATCATATGTTCATATTTGATAAGTGCATTGTAAGTTAACACAGGGACATTCACGGTCAACAGCCCCATTTAGTGGTTTGGCGCAGAATGCCAGGCTTTTCAGCCGTAAGCCCCTTATTTTGAAAAGCTCCCAGCTGATTTGTGTGCTGAAAGAGCTGAAACGGTCCCACGATGTCGTGATGATGATCACATTTGTGATGACGGCTATGGCCGTTTTTAGCCGAAGGAGTGTTTTTTCGTGCAAAATGAATGCTTCCAATGGATTCAGAATCATGAAAACCTAGTTTGACATGTCACATGCTACTTAAAGCATACTGACATTTTGATCATTTTGCCTTATATAGGTTGTTAATGGTACCCCAACATTCAGCAGCAGTCACAAAGTTTCCCAAGGGAAACAAATTGATGTGAGACACCTTTATGAACACATCTGTGAAAAAAGCTAGCGGTAAGGATTGTTTTCCCAGATTTGCCACAACCTTCGCTATACCCAACCAAAATACACAGTAAAGAATTTATGATATTAACTTGGCACTTAACCAAAATAGGAATGCTTGCATTTGTTGCATATTACTTTGGACAGTGTACCATTTATTTTAGAAATAAATTACATCAGAGCAATGTATGATGATGATATCGGTTTTCTTCAGTTTCTGGCTGCCGGGTAAACGTATTAAGACATTTCAATATGCCTTCAAATAATTTGTGATTAACATTTACAAAACAACTGCACTTTGTACTAACACAATAATGCATAATAAACACTCAATTCATTAGTTGTAGACCTACTATGTTTAGGATGGTTTTATTGGTTTATATAGCACTAAAAGTTGAAAGGAAGTAGCAAACTGAAGATGCATTGAGAAAAATGGCTACTTATTAATTGAAACCAGTTAGTTCTTCAGTTACCATGACAAACAAACAAACCCTCAGTATGGTCACACATTAAAGTTCAAGGGTTTTGCCATTTGTGTTCTTATAAAACACACACATCTAATCGCTATTTTGGCTAAACCCATTATAATTTATAGTCAGCGGACTAAATAATGCTTTGGTTAGACATGGCATTCATTAAGACGACCGGATTAAGGTTGGTGAGGGGAACAATATACTTTCCAGATCATTAAACATATTTTGGAAATTTGGCTATTTTTCCATTATTTTTACAGGGCATTTAAGAACACTGACAATTAATTCAAGACTACAGCTCAATGAAATTAGATTTAATCACCAATGAACTATTAATTCATTATTAATAAAATACCTACCGGTAATGAATATTATTATTATTATATATTTTGGAGCAGCAATACTATTCGTATACCGTTTAACTAGTTTGGCTTTTTCGGGAGCTGTTTATCAGCTTCTCTCTCTCAACATTATTTCCCATCGCAACAAACCAGAAGTAGTGATATATTAAATTAAAAAAAGAAAAGGCAAACATTTTCATAGTAACTGTAAATGTAAATGGCTCCAATGCATCCTTGATCAGATGAATGACAACAGACCCTGTTTGAACTCGTCCACCATGACGGCTCGGGTGGAGGCAGACACGTTGTAGGTTGAGTTCTGCTGGGGGTACGCTGGGGTGATGATGGGCATCAGGTGATAACGATCACTTGGAGTAACCTGAGACAACATGGGCAATGGCAAGCTTTCAGGGTTTGCATGCGAAAGACTAAACAGGTGTAAAGGAGCAACGTGGACACTCGTTGCTCTCCCCATGTCCCCCATATATGGGGACTAGGTTGGCGGAGGGTGTGTAGAGCCCAGGATCACATTAGATAATTGACACAGGGGTGAAAATGGGTTACAAAATCGTGGGATAAAAATTACCGTATATAGCTAGGCGGTAAATAGAGGTGATAGTTCAGTTGGTGATAAAAGCATGAAATTTGGTACAGATGACCTTTATATGACCATAATCGATAATCAACCTCGGGCCATGCAAAATTCCTCCATTTTTCAAGATGGCCGCCAGTTTGCAATTGGACCTATACATTTTGGACTACACCAATTTGCGGGGCCTATAAAACTTACAATTTCCCCTAATTTTGGCATAAGATATGTCCTGGAGGTATTTCTACCAAGTGAGATAAAACAATAACATTAGGTTCCAATATGGTGGCATGTTTTCCAATATGGCTGCTCATGGTTAATGCACAGTTGGTGATACAAACATGAAATTTGGCACAGATCACCTTTATGAAACCTTAATTCATAATCAACCTTGGGCCACGTATAATTCCTACATTTTTCAAGATGGCCGCCAGTTTTCACCAGTTGTAATGGCTTCAACTGTGCCTATGTTTTGGATTATATCCTTTTGCTGGGGCTGTATTTTTATTTATTTTTAATTTCCCCCTCATTTTGATATAAAAGAACATGTTCTGGAGGTATTTCTAACTAGAACTGCACTCTGTCGAGTGCCTACTTGCTTGTTGCACAGTACGCAAGCAGAGCGTGCAAGTACTGTAGACCGCTACAAACTTTCAAATCTCAGCCTCTCTGTGAAAGAACATTTGCTATATTGAATTATTAGGTTTAGCTATTTGCTACGTACCTTGCTTTTGGATGAAAAAAGTATTTTGAAGTATGGTAATGATTACTTATGCCTGTTATGGCAGTGGTGTCAGATTACATACATGTATACATAGGGGCATTACCTTTAGTCCACCCGACACTGAAACATGTCATCGTTACGTCGCCATCGATAACCAATTATACCCTGGCATTGATACATTATATTCACCACGTCATATGCTCATACTGTATGTCTGTATATGTATATGTCTATATGTATGTATATGTAATTTGTGAGTTGGTTAGTGGTATAATGTGGTTACTCGGATGGTTTGATGCGCATGTCCCTTGAATCCACCCGACACTGAAACATATCATCATTACGTCACCATCGTAAACCAATTATACCCTGGCATTGGTACATATCTGGGACATAGGCTTCGTAGCATGACGGAAAACATACCTGCACGGTCTGCTTTCGTATGTCCCGTGCCAGCATATGTCTGCTAAGGGACATTGGTACATATCTTCATCACGTCATGGGACATATGCTTCGTAGCATGACAGAAAACATAACTGCACGGTCTGCTTTGTGCCAACATATGCCGTCATATCATATGCTGCTAAGGGACATACGCATCATAGCACCTGACTGATAACATTACTTGCACGCTCTGCTTGCACAAGTAACAAGTAAGATCACCTGTACACCTTCCAAAAGACAAAAGCCGTCTTCCTTGGCTCGGCTCTCCCGCGCTGGCACATCCTGTCAATTCAGGTGCAGCAGTTTAACTTTAATTTGGGGCAAGCTATACAGCATTTAGGAAACCTTATAGAAAATGTATTAGCATTGAACCCCATGCTGAGTATCACAGCTATAGTGTCAACCAGTGTGCCCTGGTACTGCAATAACACAATAACAACTTGTCAATTGGGCTTTTGGGATTTTGTAAACCTGTCAAGCCATCTTCACAAATTGAGGGATTCTGCATGGCACGAGGTTGATTACCAATTAGTGTGGTATAAAGGTGATCTGTGCCATATTTCATGCTTGTATCACCAACTGTGTATTATCCATGAGCAGATGTACATTCATGCAATTTATCGGCAGCCATATTGGAAAACATGCCACCATATTGGAACCTAATGTTATTTCTGATCGTACTTCGTAGAAATACCTCCAGAACATATTCTCTTATATCAAAATGAGGGGGAAATAATAGAAAATTACAGTCTCAGCAAAAGGATATAGTCCAAAACGTAGGCCCAGTTGAAGCCATTTCAACTGGAGAAACCTAGCGGCCATCTTGAAAAAAATAGGAATTATGCATGGCCAGAGGTTGATTACTAATTAGGGTGGTATAAAGGTGATCTGTGCCAAATGTCATGCTTGTATCACCAACTGTGGATTAACCATGAGCCGAACCATGAGTAGTACAGTTATGCAATTTATCGGCAGCCATATTGGAAAACATGCCACCATATTGGAACTTAATGTTATTTTTGTATCTTACCTGGTACAAATACCTCCAGAACATATTCTCTTATATCAAAATTAGGGGGAAATCAAAGATTCAGCCCCAGCAAAGTGATATTGTCCAAAACATACGTCCAGTTGCAGCGATTTTGAAAACTGATAATGAATTAGGGTGTCATAAAGGTGATCTGTGCCAAATGTCATGTTTGCATCACCAACTGTGCATTAACCATGAACAGATGTACATTTATACAGTTTATTGGCAGCCATATTGGAAAACATGCCGCCATATTGGAACCTAATGTTACTTTTTATATCATACTTGGTAGAAATACCTCCAGAACATATTCTCTTACATCAAAATGAGTGGAAATAAAAATATTTACAGCCCCAGCAAAGTGATATAGTCCAAAACTTATGTCCAGTTGCAGCCATTTTTGAAACTCACGGGCCACCTTGAAAAAATTTAAATTCTGCGTGGCCCGAGGTTGATTATCGATTAGGGTCATATGAAGGACATCTGTGCCAAATTTCATGCTTTTATCACCAACTGAACTATCATGCATTGAAAACAGCTATTTCCCGCCTAGCTAATATAGAGAAAAAAAAGAAAGACAAAACATGTTCGGAGATTATCTTAACTTGTTTCTAAGAAAACGTTTGTGACTTGTGAACTGTGATTTTATGTCTGATAGTTTTTACAATGCCAAGCATAAGCCTTTTCTAAGATTGCAAATCTAAGTTCACTTGCTACTTAAAGTATTTATGAATGGGCTTATACCACTGATAAAACAATTACAAAATCCACCCCAATGTAGTTTGAAATAATGTCAAAAGAGCAAGAGCTTCTTTGCACATTCAGCAATCGCACAGGTGGAAATCGAGCATATAAGAAGCCAATTCTATAATCTACAGTGGAATGAAGCCACAACACATGTCAGTGTGACCATGAATGCCATTCTAGAAATCAAGTACAATTCAGTTTCTTATTACCCTGGGGTCCCAAACTGGAAGGTTGAGGTTGCAGTCCTCTGGTTGCTTTAACAGAACAGGGTTGGGCCATTCCCTGCAACACAGAAAGCAGGTCAACTATCTGAGTGTTCATCAACAGACATTTCTCTTAATTTCATCCTTACCGAAACTAACAATTTGAATGATATCTGTCACGGGACAACTCAGTGAGCCAGAACAGAGGTCTTTATAATTGACACCAATGTTATCAGGGCAACTCACCACTTTGAAAAGACCAGGAAGAATTTGTGCACCAGGGTAGAGGCCACAGCATTGGGGTAGAGCTGGCAAGTCCTGGCTACCAGCATGGCCCATGACACACCACCCAGGAAGCCCAAGATGTTGGAGTAAATGTTATGGCCTGGACAGGAGTAAAAGGCAACACAAGATTCAATCTAATGGCACTTAGAAAAGGTATGGCATCCATTCCAAGCCTCTGCATATTATAAACAGAATTTTAGACAAACATTTTAGAATTTTACTACTAGATTTTTCACAATGTCATGCTTGCAAATAGCATAGCAATAAGCACAACAATAGAAATTGGAGATTCCCTACGGCGTGGCAATGCATGCCAAACAAAAAAAAACGAAAACAGCCATGCCATCAACAAAATCGGCAAGGCTTTTGTTTACCTGCTGGAAAACAAATGTGACTGGGCTGTGGTTGCGAACTACGCTATGTAGGCAAACCAAACAAAGTCACCATGGCAACATGAACCACTCTTTACTTGGTTAAAAAAAATGCAATGACAGGCCAGTTTCTTTTTGCTCCAACTAATCCTGTTGTGAGTGAAGACCAATACAGGTCATACTTCCAAAGAAAGGAAAGAATGCTCTCTATGTAACTATGTACACAAGGGGTGCCCAAAAGGTAGATTGTGATCTACCAGTAGATCACAAAGGCTGTTCAGACAGGTAGATCACATGACATGGCCCTAATATGTTTTTTTAAGGAAAAAACGCCACTTGAATTAAGGTGACTTCATTGATTAACATCAAATAGCTCAAACCCACAATGCAAGTGTGGCTGTTCACAAACATCAGTAGCATTTAAAAGTTATACAAAACAAAAAAAATATATAACTTGTATAACATTTCCCATTCCGAGTGCGTTTGTCTTATTATGCAACGCCAGCAACCTCTATTCCAAATTCTAAACTATTTTCAGCAATGGGATAAAAACAAATTGGGGTGGGTAGATCTTGTTGAGCTGGTCATTTTGAAAGTAGATCTGAAGTAAAAAAAAGACGGGCAGCCCTGATGTACACCATTTAGCCTACTTTATAAACAGATTCAACTAACGTTTAGCCCACAGTTTGATGGTTCTCAGAGTGAGCCTGAAGTTCTCGATGTTGGGCACCATGTGGAGAATCTCGTCCGTAACTCTGCAGCCTATGAAAATAAAGACACAAAAACAGCTTTCATTATCATGCTTAAGAGCAAACAATTGGACACAAAAAGTACAAATTGTCTTTCTCCTGCATAAAACAATATCACCAACAGCACCAAGACTTTAGATCTCAATACAATATTTTTTGTACTTCAACTTTTTTTTCATTTACCATTGAGACTTCTTATACACCTGATGTCCAAGTTCTTCAGTAGTCCATCATCTCTCAGATCCAGATTCTCTGGAATGGTTTGCAATGCTAACCGGGCAAACAGTATGTCAATCTATAAAAACAAATATGTACAGAACTCTATAAAAACAGATAGGAACACAAAAGTATCGCGCGTGCACACACACACACACACACACACACACACACACACACACACAAAACATACCTCAATTCCATCAAATGATAGCTTGATGACAGGGACAAAAGCCTCTTCTACAGCCTAGGGGGAAATATAATGTCAGTCTATAACACCAAACAAGGAAAACCTTTTGGACTGGAACGCCAAAGAGTAAATTATGCTACACACCCGAAGGTCCTTGACCTCCTCTTGTTCTTTCAGCTTCTCATAAAAAGACGTGAAGAAGTCAGGTCTCTCAACATGTCGAGGTGCAACACAGAGGGCATCAATATCAGCACCTGCCAGCCAATACAAGACAGAGATGCAGTACAGTCAGTGTACTGTACACACTGTATTGTAGATATACAGAAATACACATAGCTTCTCAAAACAACACCACTGTGTTCATTCTGCAAATAGTCATGCAAGCTGCTAGGGGTGGGCAATATTTTCTGGCATATTTCCAATGTTGATATTTGACAATATTTTCAGCTTCCCTAAACGTGTGACAATTAATTACAGGGCATTTTTGGAAACTGTGTGTGACTTAAATGTATGTACAATATACTAAAATATATGTAATAATCTAGCAGTAACTTGCAAATACGGTATGCTCCCCTTTTCCTTGTGTTGTTCTGAGAAAGAATGCAAGTCCCACACTATCCTTAATGAACTACTGCCGTTTAGTGAAAACTGTTTCCGGGACTCATTTTTTCTCATGTTGCACTGGCTGACTGCTCCTACGCACCTGTCCCAGGTGTGCTTAAAGGACCTTTCTCTACAAAATTAACGAGAAAGTGTTTTTTCCAGTGGAACCCAGTTTGATTCCTGCATTGTTTTGGATCCGTTAAAAACTGATTGAAATTTAAATAAAAAAGCAATACTTGCAATTACCTTTTGTGTGTACCCCCAAGCGATAGGATCCAAATGTGAAGATCTTGCCTCCAACAGTTTCTACCATTGATGCAGGTAGGTTCTAAAGATAGAAAAGACAATTTAAGCCATATATAATGATGTAAACAAGATAGTGCTGCTTGCCATATAATATTTACTGACCAAACTTTATACTAGACAAATATTTTCAGTTTCACAAAATGTTCCCATTTTCGCAATATTTGTCTTCTCAGTTTTTCGATAATTAAATAGAATACCCAGCACTATAAGGCAGGAAATGAAAACAAACACCTACCTTTAGTTCGCTGACCTCTTTAATCCATTCTTTAACCAGTGTATTTAATTTGCCCAACACCAGAATTCTGTAAATAAAACGTTACGTAAAGATTAAGAAACCAATTTATATCCTACATTCATTAAGACAATATTGACTTTTTCATCTAAAAGCAGACACAGGGGGAGACTATTTTAATTCAGGGAATAGGTATTTTTCCTGTTTGAGTTCGCCAGACGAACTGAGTACACCTGGGGTTATGGGTTTGGGAGAGTATATAAGGACCTCTCAATGAAACCCTCATTCTCTAAATGTCCTCTCCAGAGACTGGTCTTCCACGAGGCCTGAGTGGGCCTAACACTTTTGTTTCATTTTGCACCTTTTTATACAACACTGACACAGCACATTCCACACAGTCACAATTTCACATACTATACATGTCTGACTACTGACTTATATTCACACCTCATTCCATTCCTTTGTATTGCGTTCTTGAATCTTTGTCAAAAATAATATCAGTTAAAATGTTTTAATCTGGTGTGGACTCCCTTATTTTGTCATGTAACCCCTAGTACATGACATGCATAAACTAGGTACATTTTACATCCAGATTTGTTACTCAAAGAGCTACTTATTCACAACCTTTGTGCAAAAGACAACTTAAGTATGCACTAGACCAGATATTTGTATTCATTTATCTTTTGGGTGAAGAGAAACACAGATATCGGTGCTCATCTTTGAAAGCTTTTCTATAAAATATGATACATGAGTTTAAAACTTTGCTTTTAATAATTGGCAACTTCCAGTTATATTGAAGTCTGTTTCAGTCGTGCAACCATCCCGCTTAATATTTATTCTTTTCAGCATTTAGGATGCACTAGACAGCATCCTTTTCTTCATAAAAGGCCTTTAGTGTCTCTTTGAATATAGCTGTATGCTTTATTTCAGATCTGTGAAGAGAGAGACATAGAAATCAAGAGTAGCTAAAAAGGAATACCAACAAAGTCGCCCATTTACCAACTCGCTCCGGGAGCACAGGGTCTGCACAGAAACTGCCACCAGACATAAAACATTATTTTGTATGTTGTTATGTAACCACTCACAGGACAAACAAAAAGATCTCACCTGCGCTGCAGTTCAAGCTCCTCTTCAAACACACCATATGGGTTCAGGGTCTCTGTCAGTTTCTGGGTCAAGACCAGATCTGACTCCTTGGGCAGAGCCAAGCTGATGGGAGACGTGATCCCGAAGTGCTTGGGAGTCTGCTGGGCTGCAGGAGCCTGGCTGGTGATTGGACTGGAAAGGTTCAGAGTTGATTAAAAAGGAGGGGGAGAGAAAAAAAAGAAGAAGCAATTCATAAATAAGCAGAGCTTTCTCTACTTGTATGCGGAATTTATTGTTATTGAATTGTAGTTTGTCCTGCAACTGGGCATTCACACTGGATGTGCGTGCACTTACTGCACTATCTTTTTATGCATTCAAAGAGTATCATTACACCCTCGTAGAAAAACGGGCCCGAGTTACAAACTGTGGTTGGACTGCTTTTGTTTCCGTCTACACATCTTTGTTGAAAGGAACCTGCTATATTTAAAAGGTGCCTCAAGCGTTTTCCCCATCAAAACAAAACCTTTTTATTTATTTTTGTTAAAAAGGTTAAAGCTTCACTTATTCTGATAATAATAATAACCCTATCCCTGCAGCAATTTAGTGAACAGAAAATACATGTTCAGGTGGGACACCAATTTTTATCCAATCAGGCCAATTTCAGATTAAATTCAATAGTGTTTCAGTTACAATTTTGACTACTCATTTTTTTGTTCAAGGATTTCAAATGCCACTAGTTTATCCGGCATGAGTTCTCATTATTATTATATGAATGGGAATATAAATATATAGCTAAAACACCCCCCCCCCACACACACACACACACACACATTATATTTTGATATTCAAATGTGACGTCACAAATGTATTTATTCGTTTATGAGCAATTTTATTGCTATTGTTCTGCAATGTTTAACAGCGCTGGTGATTTTGTCTTGATGCCAACAGCAGTCTGACTCTGAGGGGTGGCTTCAGGACATCCCATAGGTCTAGCGGGAACAGGTCTAGCCGTGAAAGATGACTGACTGTCATAAAGCGTCATGTCACGTGAACCATGGCTAGTTAATGTCACACGCAATGATATACCGTGTGTTAGCCTATATATAATATACGCCAGGTTGTGTTTCAAAATGATGCACAGCACACTGTCTGAGCAGTTGCAATGCAAGGCCTGCGTGTTATGTTTACCAGCAAGCAATGTATAGCTAGCTGTCATCCAAGGACAGCACTGGCTATGGTTACAACTGAACTGACATATCTCTTCAGGCGCACAAAACGTCAACATTTATATTTTATTATTAGCGTGTGGAGCCAATGTGCTTTTCAGCTGGGCTAGCGAACACCTGACTGGGTGTCAGTGGGGACAAGGCACGCAGCAGGTTCGTTCCCTCCGCTTTGTTTTGGTTTCAGTACTCTGTCTCTGTTAGCAAGGTGGCTAAAAAAATCATGGCATGCTAAGAGAAGATATTATTAGAAGCGACACGCTCGAGCAAAATGGCGTTTTCGTGAGACAAAAACGTAAAAAATAAATACAAAAAAAACTTCAACACTTCAAACTCAAAAAAGTGTTAAGACGACCCAGTTTTCTGTTGGAATGAAGTCATTTTTCTCGAGCGACGCTATCAATTAGCCATTTTAAGGCCTGGTTGGTTGGTACTTTGTTGGTTGGTATACTTCGTCGTACAACGGGCGCAGCCAGCTAGCGTGCAGAGAATAGCAGATGTAAAAGCTCACAACACGTCGAGGAAGCGACGTGTTGTGAGCTTTTACATCTGCTATTTTCGGGACTGCCCCGGTGCAACCCCCCGCCCCCCCCCTCTCCACCGCCTCAGGCCCCGCGCGCGCCGTTGAATCATGCTCCACATACAAAAATCTGAAAAAGCAGCACAAAAAAAGGTTACTCACAAGGGCATGGCGGCAGATATCAACCGCTCCAATAGTTTCTTAACATTCTCGTCTGCCTCGATCCTCTCCCAACCCACATGAGTTCTGTTTGTTTTTTATTTATTTTATTCTTTAAACGCCGCCCGGACTCTCTAGTCTGTCAGTAGACGGCTGCTGGAGCGGGATTCGAACCTTTTGTTTCACACACTGAACATGGCGCGCGTAACACGCTCGAGCTCGGCCTGTCTCCGACGTCCTCCGTTCCGAGCTCACGTCTATGGCTCACGTGAACAGCACGTCGTGATGTTGTGCCGACATCTGTGACTTCTCGAATATCGCGACGAATATCGCGACTGTTCCAGCAGTTGGTGTTGTGAAGATGGCTCTGGTAGACTGCTTGGAAAAATGTCACAAAGGCCTACACACAAAAAAGATCAAAATAATTTATAAATATAATTTTATTACAATCTTTGAAACAGAAGCCAAGACAGTTTTAAGTTGCTTGCTTGATTCAATGTCCTTAACTAACCATTTCTCAATTAAAACACCAAATTTGGGTTAACATCATACTAATCATGTCATAACCAATACCATACATAGACATAACGGAATTAGATGCCCCTCAGAAAAATACATCTATAAATTATATTTGTTTTATTTTGTTTTTTCTCTTTTCTGTGCAGTCTTCAGCCTCTATTGTGATGTCTGCAGTCACAGAAATCGATAGTTCATCAATGCTGGTGTAACGCGTGTTGAGAGCCAATAGCAGTAGGCGAATGAGTTGATGTCACTCGACTCCGCTGCTAAGTGGGTTTGTTTGGGTTTTTAAAGAGCCTGCTGGTCGTGGTCGTGAAGAAGGACGGGGAAAAATAATAATAATAGGAAAGATGGACATCGATCCAATCTGAACAGTAAGACCGACCAGATTTACGTGTTTTCAAAGCATGCACACATGATTATAGAGAAGGGAGACCGCAGACAAATATTCATATTTCCGTCGTGCTGTTTCTGTTTTGATAGCTTAGCTAAACACGGTTGCAACAATATAACATCCTGACTGATGATTTGGTTATGCGAGTGCATCAAAATGGACACATTAACACCGCGGATTATATACATGCCATGGACTTATTGTTATGACATTGAGCAGTGTCGTCTTCTCTTCTGTGACATGACAACCATCTTGTGTGACCCTTTAGAATCGGTTGATCCATTCTAATTTGTGTTGCCAGTGTAACGTTAGCCATAGATAGCTAGATAAATATCACCGATGCTTTTTGTTTGATCAGTCATGATCACGAAAGTCGAGCCAGTGCGAGGCTCTTCTGCGTGTGCGTGTGTGTGTGTGTGTGTGTGTGTGTGTGTGTGTGTGTGTGTGTGTGTGTGCGCGCGCGCACTTGCAAGGACAAGGTTTGATTGATTGATTGAAATATTTATTAACAGTTTGTAGAATTTACAGTACATTTTAAGCACAAACTCAATACAAAGACTGTCAACTGTGAGTGGACGACCCAATTAAGCATTACACTTGTTTACAACAGGGTCCACATTGTTCAATTCATCAAAACATTTAAAGACATACAAACATTTAGAGACATACAAATAGACATTTCTATGTAGCTAAAGAACTGAACAGGAATTCATCATATAGGAAGCAAAAAGGGAAAAGATACATATACAGTGAGGGGAAATGGGGCGGGGGGGGGGGGGGATTCAGATTTTACAGAGGCCAGTTTCGAATTGCAGCCATCCGTAGGTGCCCTTTGAGAGCGGTTTTGAAGGAGTCAAGGGATTCACATGTCTTAATGACTGTTGGTAGGGCGTTCCACATTTTGGTGGCATAGGAGCGAAAATAATTTAGTCCCTTGTTTGTGCCGAATCTGGGTTGTACATGGTTTGTTGCACTCCCTCTGGTGTTGTGGGTGTGGACTTCGTTTACATTAAGGAAGTATTTAGACAGGTACATGGGTATCTTGGTGGTGTATCGAATCTTGTGGACCAGACCCATTGCAAGATGCTGTACTCTGTCGTCGACCCTAAGCTATCCCAGCCTGTCAAAGTGGGCAGGGGTGAGGTGGGTTCGGGGGGTGAGGCCAAGTAGGAGCCTGACCAGTTTGTTTTGGGAGGTCTGGAGCCTTGTTTTAAGGGCCTTTGAGGTGCTGTGGTACCAAAAGGTGGATGCATAGTTAAAGAAACCTTGTACGAGGGCTCCTGTTAAGGTCTTTCTAGGTGTTTTTGCTGACCAGTGAGGAGATCCTGTAAAGGAATCTTGTTCTTTGATTGACTTTTTTGATTACGTTGGTGGCCATTTTATCACCGGAAAGATTGGCCTCCAGGATGGAACCTAGGAAAAACTGTTAACTGTGAGTGGACGACCCAATAAAGCATTACACTTGTTTACAAGAGGGTCCACCTTGTTCAATTCATCTAAACATTTAGAGATGTACAAATATACACACGTCACATGTCCACAGTAACAGTTGTTTTATTGACTTGTGCTTTCGTTTGAAATGTAGCCTACCCATTCTACATACTGTGAAATAAATCAATCAATCAAAAGATCATGTTTCGATGCTTGTATGTGTGTCGAGCGTGATGTGTTTATATGTGTCCTGTGTATCAATGTGCATATGTAATACACTCAGGATTTGTGTGTAGTATTTAGTTAGTAGTTTGTTTATTTTTAAATATGTTTATCGAAAATTTCAAATTAAAAGAGAATATATTAGGCTACCGAAGACATACAACAATCCCACCCCTGCAAGAAAACAAAAACACAAATACACATAATACCATTAGCATGCTATAACTTCAATTATGAATTTATTTTCATTAATAAACAAAATGAAAAGACTTTGTACATTGAACAGAATTTCACATATTACATACCAGTTAGACGCCCTGAGGGCGAGAAGCGACCTCGTCCTTCATATAAGGAGTGTGTCAGGGTTTGACAAGGTCAGATCAACAATATGGTATTAATTCTGTATTGGCCATATATGGAGCGTGTCACAAGGCGTAACTGACTGACGGGAGATGCAGGTTTGCATAGTAAAGTGCAACCTACGGCACTCATTGTGACCCCCCTGTGACCCTGGCTTTATGGCACAAAGAAGAACGTAACCCGTTTCCATTATGTAGAAAAGGCTTTCTCATCATACAGGTCTGTTGGGATAGGTCGCCATAGTTACACAATACTAGGTCAGACGACCACAGCACTGAACGCTTGGTACTCAATATGTGGAGCTAACTGACATACCTAAGTCTGCTTGGACTCCTTTTGTTGGGCATATGGAATCCCGAATCGATATACTCAATATATGGACTGACCCATAGCAACCTCACCGGGATGACGCAAGCACTGTAGGCAACAATATGAAAGGCAAGGGAATCTCAGACCCCAGAGAGCATACCACTGCTGGTATCTGGCCTTATACAACTAAGATACTCGGGCGACTACGAGGCCTTCCCACTGAGGAAGGAGGCAGGGACCCATAAGAGAAGATGTTTATGGCTCTAGTAGTAATTCTCAACCCGTTTAATTTCAAGGACCCCCCCCCCCATGCATTAGTCTATGGACCCCCATTTAAAGGCATTTCTTTCTTTTTTTATACCTATAATTTTTATCCCACGATTTTATAACCCATTTTTCACCCCTGTGTCAATTATCTAATGTGATCCTGGGCTCTACACACCCTCCGCCAACCTGGGGAGAGCAACGGACTTGAACTCATGCTTCCTTCATGCCTGAGTGTCCAAGTTGCTTAAAGGCATTTCTATAGGACTCCCAATTTATATTGTAAAATCACTTAATTTAAGAGTGTGCAAATGGAATTTGTACACTGGGAACCAAAGTGGGGTAAAAAAACACTGTTTTAGGGAGGCAAAATGTGTCCTGTCACCGCAGACCCCCTCCCCCTTTGGGCAACCAAAAAATACTACAATACTGAAAAAGAATATGAAGAAAATATGAAAGTATAATCAATCAATGTTTTTGTCAAATTATTGACTCATTTCAACATTCAACAGCAACATTAACAGCAAAATCGTGTTCAAGCATAGTGATGTCTCAACATGAGAGGACTTGCGAGGAGTTGCACTTGAAAATATCTATAACTGTGAATGGTAAATGGTAAATGGTGCATTTATATAGCGCCTTTATCCAAGGCGCTTTACAGAGATTGTGCATTACATTCACCCATTCACACACACATTCATACACTGATGGCAGCGGAAACCATGCAAGGAACCAACTAGCACATCGGGAGCAATTAGGGGTTCAAGTGTCTTGCTCAAGGACACTTCGACAGTAACTCTGGGGGAGCCCGGGTTCGAACTGGCAACCTTACGGTTACCATCCAGGCACTCTACCCCTGAGCCACCACCGCCCAGTAGTAGAATCGTAGTTCAGACCTTCAGTTAAATCTCTCAAACGCTAGGAGACAGACTATTTTAGGCGAGAGGTAACAGAGGTTGTCAGTCTACTATCTGGTTTAACATGATATGTAAATCAAATCATTGTCACAATTGACTCTTGTTCGCTTTACAATTTAGGCAATTTATTTTGCAGATGCTGTTAATCCAGAGCGACTTTTAGTAAGCAAGAATAACACAAGGCTCTCCCAGGGAAGTAGCCTATTAGAACGTTACGATCAGAAACACTGGTTTCAAAGAGATTGTACCTGCCAGGCAAGTAGGCTACAGGTGATGGCCCAAACTCCCACACCTGGCACCCTAGCTCTGGTCCATAGCCTTAAGGAAGGCCTTAAGGCTATGGACCAGAGCTACTGGCACCCCATAAGACAAATGAACCTCTGCCCCAAACTTTCCACAACGGCCTGTTATAGCGCCACCAGGAGGCCGCTTTGTGCAAAACAAGTTTTTGCACAGTACACCTACAGATTTTGTCCAAATCACGCAAATTGGTACACAGTCTCTCTAGAGCCATTCAACGAAACCGGTCTTTCAGATTTCTCACACTCCATCCTGATTGGTTAAGATTGGCTTCCAAAATTCACAGGAGTGCTCAGTTTCAAACAAAATGCTGCAAATCATGAGCACATCGCGTGATTTCCGTGAAATTGTGCACCCACATTCCCACTAGGCCGAGGACGAAATGCCACATGAACAATTTCAACTCAGACTCAAGGTGGCGCTATAACTGGCCGAAAAGTGTTTTTACCTCTAACTGCACGGATCTGTGGATAACTTTGTATGCCAACTCCCTAGAGGCCAAGGAAAAACCTTTGCCTGGAATTTTTCACATCTGCTCTTTATAGCGCCACCAGGAGGCCGACATATGTAAAACACATTTTCTATTATTACTCCTTCAGATTTTATCCAAATTTCACGCAAATCGGTATACACTATCTCCATAGTCATGTGATCAACACGGAGCGGCACCATTTCCCATCTTCCATCCTGATTGGCTAAGATTGGCTTCCAAAGCTCACACGATTCGTCCATTTCCAAAAAAGGCCACAAATCACAAACACAGTGTGCAATTTCCGTTAAATTATACACGCACATTTTCACTAGGCCGAGGACGACATGCCACCATTTTTCCTCAAAATCAGCCTCACGGTGGCGCTATAACAGGCCAATTCCTGTTTTTAGCTAGAACTGCATCGATCTGTATACAACTTATGTATGCACACATGGAAAAACATTGTACCTGCATCCCTCCAACACGAACCTCCGGCCCAAATCTTCCTCAACAGCCTGTTATAGCGCCACCATGAGGCCACAACCTGACCTGCCCTGGTGGAGACCTGTGCCGATTGGCACTTTGTCTAGTCTCTCTCTGTTGTCAGTCAGTGTTTTTCAAGGGGGGATGTCAGAGGTTCATTTGTGCTACCTCTACAGTAGAACCGTGCCTGCACAGTGTTTTCGCAGACCTCACCACACTTGCATTTTGCTGCTTGTACAAATCTAATTGGTTCTTGATTCTTGACAGGCAGTCTGTGTCCGACCCCAGGCTGGCATTGTACTTAAGGACCTGACGGGGACGAGGAGACCTGGAAGCATGGAGGCACGCTTCGGCAATGTGGTGTTCAGCTCCAACTTTGATTCAGGGAACCTGGCCCGTGTTGAGAAGGTGGAGCGGGGCAACTGCTCCCCGTCTGCAGACACACCCTCTGTCGGGAACACCCCCGACTACGATTTCAACGTGTGGACAAGGCCGGATTGTGCTGGGACGGAATACGAGAATGGAAACAGGTGATGAAATGAACCCTGAGGTTCATTATCCAAAAGCCTTTGACCTTTTTAATGATTTACGTCCGTGTCTGGTCGCTCCAACATCACCCATCACTAATGGGATTATTCAGCCACATTTTAAAGAAAGCATTTATTTCTTGTGCCATCACACTGACACAACAAATACGGATTGATACAAATGACTAATAATTAAATGAACAATAAAAAAAAGACTTGAAGTTGAATATTGCAAATATGTGGTTATCAAATTGCTATTGAGATATATCACCATCCGTGGGCTCTTGAGACATACCTACATACTTTGTCAAATAGTGTTTTTCATAAATTGTCATAGAACAAAGAAGTTGATTTAATTCTCTTATTTCACCAAGCTCACTGTCTTTGAGCTTCCTCAGTTCTAGTGTACCAATGTGTCAATGTATGTAGCAGCAAATAATACCTTGATCGCTATCTCTTGGATAGATCATACACAAGTACTGTATGAGTCAGAGTGACTGATACTTTTTGTATTTCTTGTCTATTGTACTGCTTAAATTTGACTGACAATCAATCCATAGAGTGGAATCAAATCTAATCCAATCTAAGGCCCACTTTTATACGAGAGAGGTCGCCAGAGAAAACGGCAAAGTCACAAGTTTGGAAACGGTTTGGAAGGTTTTTTCACTTTGTTGCGTTTTCACCTCCCGAAAATGCCGTTCTTGTCTAAAGGGAACTCGGCAAACGATACTTTATTTGGTCGTTTTCTATAAACACAGTTTTCGTCTAAAAGTGGCCTAATATTATGAGGTGCAATGCTTTGCCGATTCATTTCTCTGCCAGATCTAATGTCATTCATTTTGGGCCCAAAACAGTGCAGATCAAGAGACATGTTTTTGTACTGTATGTTCACTGCACATAGCCTGTTGTTGGAGCTCAATTATGATGATTTGTATGATGTGTCTTTGCATGGCAGGTCATGGTTTTACTTCAGCGTGCGCGGTGCCATGCCAGGGAAGGTGCTAAAGATCAATGTGAGGAACATGAACAAGCAGAGCAAACTGTACAGCCAGGGCATGACGCCACTGGTACGCACGCTACCTGGAAAAACGCGCTGGGAAAGGGTCCGCGACAGACCAACTTTTGAGGTACAAACTCACACCCACATCCACCCATGAATGACAAATTAACTGTTGATGTAAACAAAAAAGGGGGTCCAACTGGTCCATGCCTCACTGCCACAATCACTTTTAGTCATTTACCTCTTTTATTGCAAACTCACACCTAAAAGGCCACATAACCTAACACAATTTGAGATATTCACTGATTTTTTTTTAATTACCGATCTTGACCCGGACTCGAATCCAGAACCTTGCAAATATGTTTTAAGTGCACACACCAGTTAGCAACCACCATGGTGCTGCAATTGAGTGCCGAAGTCCTGACGTCACTCGCTCATCCCCTGGTTCCAAGGGGTTCGTGTGAAGTTTTTCTCTATGGAGAATAACATTTGGTCATCGTCTCAAGAAAATCGTCTCAAGAATTGTGGTCCAAAAATAATCAAACTCTCTGCGATATTGTCGGGGATGTGTCTCTGTATCGTTTATATTTGATATTTGATACAGTCTGTTTCTAGCAAAAATGTAACTAATTGGGCAGCAGTAACATTAGAGTTTTCAGAGTTGTCAGTTGATTTTTCATATCCATATGAGTGAAACCGCCGGGATGATTTGTTTATTTTTCAAACACAGTTCTTATATGAGATGATCTAAGATCCCTATGGGGTTTATAATAAATAAAAAGTACACGAACCCGTGGACTTAGTGCCCGCGATATTGACGTCAGACTTCGGTGCTCTATACTGAATATGTCGACTGTGTTTTTTTTCCTTTTCTTTTCTTATCATCTCTTCTTATGTCAAACAGATGGTGGACAACCAGTTCATCCTGTCGTTCACCCACCGGGTGTCGGAGGTGCGCGGGGCGACCACCTACTTCTCCTTCTGCTATCCGTTCTCCTACGGCGAGAACCAGGAGCTGCTGGGACGTCTGGACCAGAGCTACTCCAGTGGAGCCCAGCTCAGCCCTAACAGGTAGAACATAGGACTCTCGTTAACACACAGTGCTCAGTGCCTCATAAAACCGATGCTTTGGACGGCCGTCTCTCATTCATCTCTTTCTTTCTTTTATTCTCGTTTATCCTTTCACATTCTTTCTTTCATATCTCATTAAGACCTTGAATGCATTTGTGTCACCGTAGGTGCTTTTTTTATCAGTTTATTTTGGTTTTATAACAGCATGGATGTCAAGTCACAGGTTCACAGAATTCTTTTAACTTCAGATTTTAGTGTCAGTGACTCAGAGGTAACAAACAGGTTGTACAAAACATGCCCCTTCAAGACAAAAGAAAAACGTTTTCTCCCCTTCAAGTCCCAATTTAGTAAAGCCAATTCCCAATTCCCCAGCCTCTCTACAAGTACTCCATCTCTGCTAACCCCCACAATCAGTCATTGGGAGGGTGAAGAAAGCCTCAGGTCTCCTCCGATCACCGTAGGCGCTTTTAACCATTCTTTTAAACTTTAGCTATTGAAAAGTAGTAGATACAAGCTCATAGCGCAGCACTATAAGCATGTAGATCTGCTTTTTTTTTTTTTTTAATATGTGCAAATATTTGAATTTATAACTCAAATCTTGGCTTCTGGGGGTCCCTGGAACAAAATATTTTGAGATGGTGGTCGGCGGTCAAACACGGATTAGAAGACATTTGTAGAAACGACCTCAGGTCTAAATGGGTTAATATTGGTCCCTGGCTCTCTCTCCCTCCCTCCCAGCAGTGCACCAGAGAGCGTCTATTACCACAGGGAGGTGCTGTGCCACTCTCTGGATGGTAACCGGGTGGACCTGCTGACTGTGACCAACTGCAGCGGGATGCGGGAAGAGAGGGAGCCCCGACTGCCCAATCTATTTCCCGACAACAGCACCCTGCGGCCGCACCGCTTCCCTGGAAAACGGGTAAGAAAAACAAAAATAATTATTCCACCCTGTCTGAGGATATGCAAGCCTAACATAAAAAGTGAGACTGATAGGAATGCTGTGTGTGTGTGTGTGTGTGTGTGTGTGTGTGTGTGTGTGTGTGTGTGTGTGTGTGTGTGTGTGTGTGTGTGTGTGTGTGTGTGTGTGTGTGTGTGTGTGTGTGTGTGTGTGTGTGTGTGTGTGTGCGTGTGCGTGTGCGCGTGTGTTGTTGCGTAGGTGTTTTTCCTTAGCAGTCGTGTGCACCCTGGGGAGACTCCATCCTCGTTCGTCTTCAATGGTTTTCTCAGCTTCATCCTGAGGAGGGATGACCCGCGGGCTCATGCGCTCCGTAACATGTTTGTCTTCAAGCTTATTCCCATGCTCAATCCAGATGGGGTGGTCCGTGGCCACTACAGGTATGACACACGTGCATGCAGCAGGCGACATGCTTGCACGTCACACACTGCACTCACAACAATGAGTTGGTGTTGGCTAGACCTCACTCTCGCAGCAACTTATTAATATCCTCTTACCACGTGTCTCTCTTGGGACGACATTGTTCAGATGTCACATCACGTTTGATGTGACGAGTGTGTTCTTGTTAGTTTCTGTGTAATGTTTTCTCTGTCTGTGGGGTCAACTACATTTGTTTCCAGTAGTTCTACATTTTACAGGGTAGGTTGTTTGTCCCTCTGTTTCTTTCAGTTGGATCATGTTCAAAGTCAAACATGCATTATGTTAGTGACACCAGGAAGAGTAGCTGCTGTAACAGCAGGCTATAGTAAGCTAATGGGGATCAAATAAGAATAGTGTACTTGTACTGTTTAGCTAGTGTACTTTTGGGTTGTGGCCACCAAAATGGCAGAACGAAAACCAAGCACTGCCCAAATTGCAGAACACAACTAGATACAGCATATAGTAAGCATTTAGTGGACCGGTGGATCCAGTGTGTCAATGCACCATAAGGGTTTGACACCAAGTGACGCCTCTCAATTGTTCTCTCAACGTCTCTGTGCAGGACTGATTCCAGGGGTGTGAACCTGAACAGACAGTATCTGAACCCCAGCCCTGAACTGCACCCTTCCATTTATGCAGCCAAAGCACTGCTGCTCTACCACCACACTCACAACCGCCTGCGCAACATGCACTCTAACGCACACCCCAAGAGTCCCACGCTGACACCCACCATCCCCCTCGGCGCCAAGCCCACCAACCAGTCGCAAGCTCCTCCCCTAACTGCTCTGGAAATCACCCTGAACCAACGGAACACGGAGAAGGACACAAACCCCGCCCACCTGGAAGTCCCCATGGTAATGGCGGAGAATGCCTGGGTTGCTACAGTGACGTCAAAGGGGGACGGGAACCATTCGGCGGTCTCGTCGGAGACGGTGGCCCCGGTTAGTGTAGAGCTGTTGGCCCCACAGGAAGAGCAGCTGCCTATCCCGCCCCATGAGGGAGGAGTGGCCTATTATGTGGACTTACACGGTCACGCCTCAAAGCGGGGCTGCTTTATGTATGGAAACAACCTTCCTAATGAAAGCCAACAGGTGAAAAGCAGTTGATATTACAGTATTATTATAAAGTGTGTGTGTGTGTGTGTGTGTGTGTGTGTGTGTGTGTGTGTGTGTGTGTGTGTGTGTGTGTGTGTGTGTGTGTGTGTGTGTGTGTGTGTGTGTGTGTGTGTGTGTGTGTGTGTGTGTGTGTGTGTGTGTAAAAGTGTCACCAAGTATTTTCATATCAGGGGCAGGGAGTCCACCCAAACGTGCGTCCTGCCCACCCAATCAAATGTTTTATTTTTAGCCAATTGAGTTACTGTTGGTCAAAGAAGAAGATAGATGGATACAGATAAACTAATATGATGATGGCATAGTTTTCTATGCATTTCGGGGGGTTACGCGATTTGACCCCCCCGTGCATGTGCAGGGAATATGTGCTGCCCAACCTGGGTCGCTGCTGGAATCAGTTAGTCTTTCCTGTTAATAATAATGATCATGTTGCCAGCCCACCCTCCTTTGCTGGTTAAAGTTGTAACAAAGATCCATGGTCCCATATTTATTTCTCCTACGCAGTAGGGGTGGTGGGACATTTACCTGAACTCTTCATTATTTGCAGGTAGAGAACATGCTCTACCCGAGGCTGATCGCCGTGAACGCTGCACACTTTGACTTCCAAGGCTGCAACTTCTCAGAGAAGAACATGTACGCCCGGGACAAGAGGGACGGCCAGTCGAAAGAGGGCAGCGGGCGAGTGGCTATTCACAAGGCCATAGGGCTGTTGCACAGGTCAGAGATCACATGACGCACACACACACAGAGCAGGCCCGGTGCGGTACCACGGGGGTGCCAGAGGGGGAAACTTCAATTAAAGTTTATTCTTCAAGACTTTGAAGAGTCTGTAATCTATTTACAGACTGAACAATATATAGGCTTGTGCCAATGACATTAATTTGCAAAGCTCTTATCAGGTTTCAGCAGAATACCCACAACATTCAGTTTTTGGATTGCAGTTTAAGTTCCTGTGACAAAGGCTTAGACTAAAGCTGTAAGTTTCTATCTCACACAGCTCTGGTGGAAGCCAACCGACATGTACAGTATTTACCAAACAGACAGGGGAACCTCATTCTTTGGATAACAAAACTTAAATACTGCTTGCCATGCATTTCTAAGACAGACACAGCAGAGATTGACTACTTTTCCGGTGTCTCTTGCTGTCACTTTACTGTGGGCTCAGACTCACTGCAAAAACAGAAAAGAAAGTGGGCTTTTCAGGTTCACAGGCAATCGAATTAGGCCAATTAGAAACGGGTACATTCCACACAAACCTGCTGACGTAAATAGAGTGGCGACAAGGGAAGTCCAAAATTCTTGATCATGTCAATCATGTAGACATGAGTCAGTTCCTGGAAGACCTCTGGTGGGCCATTTGAATGTATTATCGCGAGAGACAGAACAGACAGAACTGCCATTTTTGGTCGTTAGTAATCAAGAAATGCATCACTTTATCATTAACTTTTAAAATGTGCTAATATTGAGTGTGAATATATTGAGTGTGAACAATTAATGTTAAAAAACTTGCAAAGGAATCCGTCATAACCTGTGTTCATGGTCACTTCTCCATTGGAATTAAGACCTACGTCTCGGATCCTGAACCCATGTGACACTAGTCTCACGTTGCCAGACTGTTGTTGCAATTTTCAAGTGGAGCCCCCTTGCCACTTCCGTTTCGCCTTTACAGTCACGCAAATGTATCCTTTTATAAATAGAAATCACCTAAGCATGTATAGCTTGTTGCTTAGCAGAAATGGAAAATATAAATAAACGATAAAGATATTTTAAAATATATTTTCGTGAACGGAAATGGCAGCTTCCTTACTCGGATTTCGGGAGGTTTAGTTCCAGACTCTATACAGCATTCGGAGATTGTGGAATAGTTGTCTGGCTACGCGAGACTAATGTGACACAGATACATGAAATCAAAGTTGGGATTGGTGCACCCGGGGTGCTCTGTGTTCATTCAGAAATTCAGAGAGTCGGAGCATTCGGAAAGTCAGTGCACACTGACCGCTCCGAATGAAAAGATATACATTTTTGGAAAAATGGCAAAATTCAGTTGTTGCAGCTTGAGTACCAAACAAGTCTAGGCAGTATTAAGATGTAACAATACAAGTTGTAATTGTGCTAGTATACATGGGATGAATTAATTTATCATTAATTTAAAAAGATGAAAATGGCAACATTAGATAATGAGACTCTACTCTGACCGTTGAATCAGAAATTTAGAATGCTCAAATCCAGAGTGCTCTGAAATGGGAGTGTATTTTAAAAGACACCCCTTGTCTTTCTCTCTCACTTTCACATTGTCTCTCTCTCTCTCTCTCTCTCTCTCTCTCTCTCTCTCTCTCTCTCTCTCTCTCTCTCTCTCTCTCTCATTTTGCTTCGTCCTTGCAGTTACACATTGGAGTGTAACTACAACACAGGAAGAACAATGAATACCATCCCGCCTGCCTGCCATGACAATGGACGGGCAACGCCCCCACCTCCTCCCTCCTTCCCCCCCAAATACACCCCCGAAATATTTGAACAGGTGGGTGTGTTTGGAATCGCACGCACGCACGCACGCACGCACGCACGCACGCACGCACGCACGCACGCACGCACGCACGCACGCACACACACACACACACACACACACACACACACACACACACACACACACACACACACACACACACACACACACACACACACACACACAGTTAATCATGCAGTATAGAACACAAGCTAAGAGTTGCTAAGCAATGCATAAGCAGAGCAGTTATTTAAACCTGTTCTTTCGTCATAGCACTCTCCGTCCTATGATCCCTGCTTTTCTGTCCTCATTTAACAATTTTCCTCTGCAATTTCAGTTCGTCCTGAGTCTTTGGTAATATTGGTAACAACATCCTGTGGGAATTCACTTATGATCCTTCTAGCCAAAGAGCACCAAAATTGCCAGACACACACTTAATTGAAGTAAAGAATACATTTATATACATGTGTGTTGCGTGTACGTGTGTATGTTCCAGGTGGGTCGCGCCGTGGCCATCTCAGCCCTGGACATGGTGGAATGCAACCCCTGGCCTCGGCTCGTGCTGTCGGAGCACAGTTCCCTGACGAATCTCCGAGCCTGGATCCTTAAACACGTCCGCAACACCAAGGGCCTCAGCACACACGTACACGCCCCGCCCCCTCCCAGGATACACCACGGCGGCAGCAAGGCGTCGCCGCCAAAGACCTTCAACAAGTGGGTTCGCAACAATGTCCGTGCACGTTTAACGCACGTGCTGAGATGTGTTAATGTTGTTTCGGGATTTGTTTTCACAGTGTGCCCAGGGTTTGTCTGCTGAGAGATATTACACGTAGGGAGTAGATGGTAGTACAGTAGGTGTCATGTCAATACTAGGCATGTAACGATATATCGTATATCGATATATATCGATATTAATCCCGATGATATGAATCGATTCATTGAAATAAAAAAATCGATTTTCAAAAAATAAGTATTCAAGTGCTTTTGGAGAGAAATGATAGTCACTTTCAGTAGTAGAGCACTGTAGAGGGGAGCTGTGTGTGTCTGTGACTGTGCCCAGGTGATGATGGTCGTTGATGCTCATCAAGGAAGGCAATTATGTTATGTCAAAAGTAATGCTACTTCTTTTGCAATGTAGTTAAATAAAAAATAAATCTCAGGGGGGAAGATAAATTATATAAAATTAAAAAACTGTACTTTTTCTTTAAAAAATATTTTTTAATATCATGAAAAATCGTATCGTGATACGAATCGTATCGTGAGTTGAGTGAATCGTTACATGCCTAGTTAATACCATTATTGGGAAGGCTGTCCTAGACTTTTTATTACTTTTTATTTGTTTATTGTGTATTTCTTTGCAGGTTTCAGCACCAAGTTTAAGTTACCGGTACTGTGTTACGGAGTAGAGTTCATTTATTTAGTTAGTTGAATGCTCTTTTGAAAAACAATTTTAGCTTCATAATGCAATTGCTAATTCAAGTACTTTTTGAATTGTGTGCGTGTGTGTTTGTACGACTGTGCGTGTGCGTGTAGCTCTCTGTCTGGCTCGGCATCGGAGAACACCCTGAGTCGTGTTCGCTGCAACAGCCACAGCAGCAGCAGCCAGACGCCCTCCCCGAAGATCCACTCCTCTCCCAGCTTCACCTTCGGCTGTCCCCCGTCGCGCACGCACGTGCACCCGCACGTGCACCCGCACGCACACCATCACAGCAGCAACAGTACCGCGCACGCCGGCGTCCGCGGGGGCAACAAGCCACTTGGACCAGTCAGAGGTAAGACACTCTGCTCTGTCACGTCTCCTTCCCTTCACTCTTGTCATGAAGGTTTATGGAGGCTGATGGCTGCTTGTGTTGGCCTTCGCTGGTGAAGCGCTGCACGCGAGCTCAACGCTAGATTGATATGTTAACGATGATGTGTGTATCTGTGTGCTGATTGGCTACATGTGTTGCTGTGGCGGTGATGTATAATGGCAGTCCAGCGCCTGGTTATGTTTCGGTTGATTTTTAGGACAGGCTAACACGCGGGCGAATGACTTCACCTTCACTAAAGGCTGATTTATTATACATGGTTGCACACCGTGTTGAGCACCGAAAATGGTTGATATACAAGTTCACAGCACATGATTGGCTTGTAGATGGGAAGTATAAATCAGCTAATCAGGCATAACATCCTCTAACCTCAGCATGCCCCCTGCATTAGTGTAGCAAATTTTGATTTAGTTGTAGTCATAGTCTTTTGAAATAAAATTCCATTTCGTTTCATAGTCATCTGAAATGTTTTAGTGTTAGTCTAGTTTTAGTCGACTTAATATCATACGATTTTAGTCGACTAAATCTACAGTTGATTTTGTCAACTTTGGCATGCCTTGATAGCGTCGTAATGCCTGATTCTACACTTGGTTACACTTTGAAAATAGCAGATCTACAAGCTTGTAGATTTTCAGAGTGCAACCAAGCATAAGATGACTTGTCTTTTAGTTTCTACAGGTAAATTGGTCCCTCTCTAGCATTTTAGTCTAGTTCTTACATTTTTCATCATTGAGGTGAGACCTGTTGCGATGCCAGATTCAGGTGAAACCGATTAAGCTTCGCAGCTTTAAACTGCAGTTGTGTCAGAAATACATCCACTAAGAACGCAAATATAATGAGGCAATAAAGTTTAAAGTAATTACTTTTAGAAATTAGATCAGTTTGTAGGTCAACTGTATGAATGAGGCATCACCAAATTCATAGTTGATGTAAAATATTTGTGGCGCATTTTCACATTGTTTATTTACCACACTCCCGGAGTGTAAGGGCATTATTTGATCTGAGTGATCAGAAACAGGCAAGATTAATCTAAATCAAAATACACCAGCCTGCATGGTGGCATGGGTCTACAAGTATGCATAAGTTAATGCCGAAATTGCTTTGAACATTGTGTTCAATTTTGTGAGAGCTAACACGTTGCTTGCCAAGGCAAAACAAAGCGAGATATAATATTAATAGCAGAATTGTCCTGAATGAGCCATCTTATGTATTTGACCTGCTAAAAACACATTCCATAGGACTCAGTGATACCCGCCACCTCGTTGACAACTTCTATTATTTCTTTCCCCCATTTTTTAAATAATAATTAATAATACTACATTTTTCCTGGTGCCAGCTACCACCACGCGTTGCCATACTCCATCTCTCTACAGTGGCCTCTCTTAAATAAATATCAATATTGAATATTGGGGTGAAGGGTAGCTTCGACTAGAAGCACCTGTGCGTGCGTGCATCCCCTGCATGTCGTGTGTGTGTGTGTGTGTGTGTGTAGTGTGTGCCCATAGATATTAAAAGAAAATAGATGCCTCATTGGTCGCTGCAGTTCGTTGGAGCCATGTGTATCTTATTGTAAGGAGGAAGTCAAGCGGAAGTGCAGAAGCCACTCAAGTGACTACTGGCCAATCACAGCGTGTCCTTTCTGGGACTTCCGGGGCTTTATTGGCATGAGAAACAAATGTTTACATTGTCTCTGATTGGCCTACCGAACGTCCCCTTCTGTGACACGTGCGCTATGCTTCCTAGGAAAGCTCAAGTAATCTCGGGAAAGCTTGCCTCCTCTCGAGATACACACGCCCCAGAGCCGAAGGACCTTTTTATGTCTGTGTGTGTGCCTCTCTCTCTGTGTAGATGCTAAGAGTCAAGAGAAGAGACGTCCCACCCACCACCGGTCCATCCTCCGGTCTCCTAGCAACAGCCACACCCCCACCCGCCCCCCACTCTCACCCCCCTCCTCCTCTTCCTCCTCCTCCTCCTCGTCGGTGTGCGCAGCGGGCGGCTGCCCCCTCCCGGCCTCTGTCAGTATGGCAGGTCTGTACTCCCTCCAGCCCCCGAGCCTGTCTGCCCTGCTCCCCTCACTGCAGGCTCTGGCCCGCCCTAGGCAGCTCCTCCAGGGCAGGGCTGCCAGCTCTCCAACTGGGCCCACCCAGGACTGAATATTTGTGCGTGTGCGTGTGCGTGTGCGTGTGCGTGTGCGTGTGTGTGTGTGTGTGTGTGTGTGTGTGTGTGTGTGTGTGTGTGTGTGTGTGTGTGTGTGTGTGTGTGAGTGCGTGCTTGCACGTGCGTGAACAAACTTGGTGCTAGCCTAACTGTTGTACATTCCTTTGATTTCCTTTTTTCTGTAAATAGCAGTTCAAGCAGACGAGGCCAGTGTGCTAGCCTAGCTAAAATAGAGACTGCACTTTGAACCGGGCTATGAAGAAGCACTGCACAGCCCAACACTAGAAACTGATGCCAATGCATTCACAAGCACAGATCAAAGCTTGTAGCCAAATCATATAAGCTAGGATGCTAAGTTACAGCATACCGTAAGTCTTTCTTTGGGGAAAAAAAGAAAGTATTTGAGCCCTCCCACACTACTACTTTTTTTACTTGTCCTGTTACTTGAAGCACATTCGTTTTTTACTTAATCTGGAGGCTTCACACCAGCAAATTGCGTTGTTGTTCACACTACAAGGCATATTGGTTAATGACACTAAATTGGACTGGATATGCTCTAGTCTAGAATATTTTTCACCTTCCAGAAAATTTAGACCACGTTCTTTTTGCAGTGTAAATGTATGATTTGCCGTTATGGATAAATTAGTTATAGTCATAGTTCTGGAGACTGTGTGTTATGTCAAGTCAGCCCTTGTCCAGGTTGTGAAGTTATTGAAGGTGTCATGGTGGCCATAGCGCTGTCATACAAACATCATGGTGAAGTAGGGCTGGGCAATACTGTATATGGATATTATATGGATATCATTTGTCAAAAGGATACAGGTCTAGTGTGCACCTAAACCTTGTGGGAAGTTTGGGAACCTCAATGTCAAATTGGCTGTTTCTTTCCAAAAAGTAAATATAAATAAGTAATAAATGGTCAGAAGGAAACATACATGATTACATGGTCAAGTGTACATGATTTTAACATGCATGGTACATGTACTATCGTGTACCGTTCGACCTCTTGTTTATCCCCAAATAACTATTACAGGTTTTGTAGGAATTTGTTGAAATATTGGGCCTAAATGTGCAAAATATTTGGCCCCTCATTTGTAAAGTAAAAGTAGACCGATCATATATAAAATATAAAATAAATAAACATTTTAAAGAATGGAGCCCAATGTTCTCAGGGGCCCACCGCACATAACAAATCTACAAGCTTACATACGTGTGGTGAACATCTATGACATCTATGTGAAGCATTAGTCTACTGTATTTGTGCATGGTTGTAATTATGTGTGACAGAGAGAGATCCTATGAAGCAGCAGTTATTATGGCCATGGCGTTTGATAAATAATATACAGTAGATATAATTAGATATAATAATTAGGTTGGGTCCAGTCAGTGTACCTACAGTTATTTCTTTACTAAGCTGGTGTTCGGGAGTGTTTATAATTTAAATCTACTATCTATATATATATATAATTTTACATTTTATTTAATTTTTTATGCCAATGAGAAGTATAATATGTTTTTATTCCTACTTTATTTTATTATTATTATTTTTTTTACTATATGTGTTTCCTGGTATGTTGTACGCTTGTAACCATTGAATTGAGATTGCTGGCGGTATCTGTGGACCATGAGGACGTAGTTCAGGATTGTATGCTGTGGTTGTTTAACTTTATTTATACTTTGTTGACTGGTGTCCCACACCTTTTTTCTCTCAACACGAACTCTCCTTGCAAAAAGCTATTTTCGCCTCCCAGGATAGATATGCAGATTCATGAGGTTAAAGGCAAACTAGTGCATCTTGTGGTTGGTGGTATTTGAAGAGACTCCACCAGATTTATACTAATTATAGTTTTGTTTCTAATTCGGCTCATCTGCCACTCATCTCAGATCTTGATGAGATGTAAAGGGCACAGAGATTTGATGGACCTAAGCGGAGGTTTGGCTGTGTAGCAGAGATGGATTACAGTCACAGTCGTAATATGTCCCCCAGAATATCATCTGACCAGCAAATGCACCAGACCAGGTAGCGAATGGAGCATCGTTCAGATGAACTGTAAAATCTGGAGTGTTCACACATAGCTTTACTGTGTAGCACCATACCAGTCCGATTGGTCCGTTTCATGAGTGATGACATTTATTCTGTTATGTAGCTGTTGTCTGGCCCTGTGATGTGATTTGTATTGTAGCAATGGTGTGCTGTCTCTGTCTGCATTGCTTTGCTGTTATGAACAGTGGGCGTTTTGAGTGCCCAGCCCTCATCTTGGCCAGGAACTCTGAGTTTTGAGGCAGTCTGATTGATGCTTTCTTCCTGTATGCATGGCATACAGGGATGGTCACACCAAAGTGTTTTTGGAGCCTTGGCCCTCGGGCAACTTTACACTACCTATGAGGATGGATTCTGCCAATGCTTCTCAATGGGGATGGGGTTTCTTCCATTTTGCGGTGACATCTGCTTTGACTGAATATCTATAGTATGTACACTTACAAGTGATGATAATGTCAACACAAGATATAAAACCACAGCTTCTAATATTTCAATCATGAATTAGGATTAATCTTCTGACTGATATTCATCATGTACTATTGCCCATTACCCACTGCATACCTCATAGTAGCATGAGCTTTCAGTTCATGACCAACATCTCAGTAACTATGGACACTAATAGACTTATGTACAATGACACTGTGAACGTTTGTGTCTCTTTCTTGGTTGTTAGAGACTATTTGCTCAATTCAGAATAACGGGAATATGGGGTGGAAACATGTGCATAGTCACATTCTTACTCTTGTGCTCTTCGATTCACTCCTTAATCCTAATTACAGTGTCTGATTTTCAATCAGTTAATTTGGGAAATGTGTTATTTAGGCTTTATTCCTTGTCAAGAATCTTGGCATTTCCTTTGACCTGGTGCTTCTATACCTGACTATGATTGTGTTTGTCTGTATGGATATATCCTCCAACCAGTGTACTGATGTCTGTTTACCCTGCTTTCTCTCTCTCTATTTAATCTCCAATTAAAACTATCCCTCTGTGGAGAAACTTAAATTAAAATGTGTGTGGGGACCTTTCGTCTCTACTGACTCCACATCTGTTTGTGTTGTGTGTGTGTGTGTGTGTGTGTGTGTGTGCGTGCGTGTGTGTGCACTGTGCACATGTGCGTATGTGTTCAGTTGTTTTCCTGTCTATCCCACAAGTAACGTACACAAAACTATAAACAAAATTACTTATGATTCATCCCTTGCAGCTTTCATCTATAGCAAATGTAATAGCCGCTGCCTGTTATGCCTAATTATGTATACTCCGAGGCACGATGGTGTCACTTGCCGGAAGGAACAAATCTGTCAATCAATCATGCATCGGAATATAAATTGAGCTTCATGTTCTATTATGTTTTCTGCTACTCAGGCAGAGTGCTATATTGCAACATCTTCCCCTCAGGCAGGACATTGTACAGTGACATCCATCCATAGGCACATTTAGGCCAATTAATTGCATAATTCACTTGCACTAATACTTCCAATTTCCATATTTTTATAAAACACTATGCATGTGTCATGGATTGTGTGCTTCATCTTTCTTCTCTCTCTCTCTCCCTCCCTCCCTCCCTGGTTGTGATGTACTGTGCTCCTCTCTGGTCGGCATGCCAGGCCTCAGCTGTCCGGATGTCCAGAGTGGAGGCTCCAGTCCGGTGGGTGGGCCCAGGAGGGTGTTCCCCATGCGCTCTGGGAAAGGGGGGAGATTAGGGCGGAGTCTTACATTCACACATCAACCTCCAGAGCCACGTGCAAAGGTCAGATTGTCTGGGCAACTCACACACACTCGAGGAAACAGCCATGAAGCAACACATTTTGTGCACAAGACGTCCACAGACGTCGTGGGAATTACTGTATGCGGTGCCCAGGACGTCTGTGGACGTCTTTGAAAAAAAAAAAAAAAAATTTTGTTGTGATTTTCATAAAGAAATTAAAGAAATGACAAAAATAACATTGGACACCCTGGGTCACTATTTTGAAAGTGTTGTGTGGGCACACAAAGCGTATGACGATGATGATTATGCACCAATGTATTGGCCACATAATCGGTGTTGCAGTTATCGGTCAATTACGGTATCGACAAATGAAACTGATGTTTATCTGTTGTTGATAAGCATACATTTTGAATTGGCTGTGTTGGTTATCTGCAGTCTACCAAGCTGTAGATTCTGAACATTTACTTCTTCTATTGAATATGTATTTGTTTCTCTGGCACAAAAGGGGGAAATAAAAACAACAAAAACTTTATTTAAACATCCATATCGGTGCGATTCCTATATATATATATATATATATATACTGTACTGTAAAGTTGTGGTTTTGTCCCGACCCGACCCTTTGGTGTGGTTTGGGCTTTACACCCCAAATCATCATATATACAGTTAATGTGTGTGTGTGTGTGTGTGTTAGGCTGCGCAACAGTGACACTTGGTTGTGAAAACCAACCAAACGCTATTTCGTGCTCGGACAGACCCAGACAGGGACACAGGGACACACATAGCTGTCTATAGGAGTGGTTGTAAACGCCACATCACCATAAGCAGTATGTGTTTTTGCTCATGTGCATGTTTAACCTTTCTTTTACTCTTGTCTCTCTGATGCAGACTCCAAAAACTCCGGGACCAGATCACATCCTTGCCTCCATTGAGTTCAGCAAGTTAGTATAATATGTAATAAGTCTATATGAGTATATTCAAGTTTTATGAACACATGATACAGGAGGGAAAATACATCTGCAGTCTCCCCCAAGTGACTGAAAATTGTTAATTACAAATGCTAATAATTAATTATGGGTGGAAATCTAATTATTATACCTGTCCGTCGTCTGACCAGGTGTGAGCTGCAGCCTCGGGCGAGTCGCATCCCCATCAGGAGAGCGGGGTCAACTGAAACCCCTCCCACACATGACACAAACACTTCCCCTTCTAGCAATAATCCTACATATGAGGATACCATGAAGGTCTGGAGACTCATCAAACCTGACCTTCGCAGACACTTGTCATTGTCAGGCATGTACACACACACACCCCAAATATAACCTGTTCCTGCACATAACACATGTCAGTGACAGTTTCACACTGAAAATAGCAGTGTCTAAAGTCTAATATCAATGCTTAAAACATAAGATAACAACTGATTTTGAGTCTTTCCTCCTAGTGCACTTCCTTCCTTATCCTAAACATAAAATACAACTATACAGTGACTTATTGTCTCCTTTCACTGTGCAGGTGTATCTGGAAATGAGGGTCCTATACAATTAACTTCTAAAGCTCTGAACTGTACAGACAGGAGTTTCCTCTGTCAAGGAGATTCTATCATAGATGCCGCACCAGAGAAAGAGAAACAACGGCAACAGGTGAAAATTGGCAAACTCACCAGACAAAGTTCAACTCAAATAAAAGTACATCTTGACCAGGCTCACTCTTGTTCCTCTCTTAGGTTGAAGGGACTCCACTCATCTCACTGTCTGCGCCTGTGAATGTGTGTGAAACGTCGCCTCTGTGTGGAGAGGCATGAGAACTGCAATTCACCACTCTCCTAAATCAGCACCCTCTTGCGGCTTAAGCCCAGGCGTCCACACCTGCTACTAGTTGAAAGTATTATCACCGGTTTGCAACTGGTCATTCCAGACCACTGCAATTGCTTGCAAGTTGCGACTAGGTGCATTGGAGTCATGGAGTGGACTGGCCTTTAAATGCTACAAATACAGTGTGAAATATGTATCTGATATCCAAGATAATTCTGAGAGCAGGGAGAAGATTGGTCCACATTACATAACCATTACTTTTCCAGAAAGGGCTGTCATACATGCTCTTAAAGCAATGCTTCACTTGAGTCACTTCACATTCATGTGCATATTCCCCCCCTGGGACCAGAACATGGGAATATCCAGTGCTGAACAACTCTATGTGGGTGGGGGGTTAAGTGCCTTTGCTCAAGGGTACCACAAGAGCAGTTGTTGAGGGAGGAGCCATCAATTAATTTACCCCAACCAGATTTTCCCAGCTGGTCTGAGACTCAAAACTGTATAGCTTCTGAGGCAAAGAAGCAACCAGGTGCTCAGGAGGTGTGCAGGTATAGGGAAAGGTGCTCCTGGGATCAATCGGGATAACACATCTATATAGAACAAAGCGGAGATCCGGGCACACTTAATGTTAAGGAGGAAAACTTTGTTGAATAAAGTTTTCCTATTCCTGTTCTATATAGCTGTATAGCTTGATTGAAAGCCTCTAACGTTTTGGCTTCCACTGCCGAAGTTCTATCCCTGTTTGTTCCTTTATTGCAATTCCTGCCTCTACTTCTCTACCAGTTCATGTCATAAATGCACTGACCAGTTTCACTGTTTTGCACTGCTATCTACCCATTAATCCAGCACATGAAAGACGTACCGGTAAGCACCCTAGCACCTTTTTAATTGTAAATACAAAAAATGTTTTATTGTAATTTGTATTTTAGAAGAATGTGTGCAAGTGATCATGTTTCCTTTGTGCTACAAGTCTGTGTGTAAAACTAACTTTGTATTGTACATCTGTTACCCGTCACATTACTGGAGCTTTATATTCACAACACGCTGATACTGTATAACAGCAGGTCTGATAAAGTACTGTAATAGGATTGTAGTATAACTATTGTGTGTGTTGTGTTGCTGTCAATTATAAACAAGCATATCATGGACTGACATTTTCTCAACATGAATAAAACAAGTCACGATATCACGGTCAACTCATTTCAGCCATCCTTACCCTCTTATGGCCTTTTCAGACGGGGAGTGACTGACGCGCCTAGTAATTTATTTTCAATGAGAGGCCTGCGTTTATTTAGGACGTGCGGAGAAGTTGAGGGGCAAGCGTATTTTCACGGGCGCTGTCCCATTCAATTGTCTCAGATCGGTGAACCAATATTATCCAGTGCTTGAGCAATGCGATATCCGCCCCTCTAGACCAGAAAGCACGCTGGCTGGGCTAGTTGCGATTGAGGGGGCAGAAAACAGCCCAGTGGTTCATGTACTCGCACGAGCCCATAGACTTCAATGCATTCCGTAAACTTCATGTTGTCCCCATTTGAAGCCTTCAAATAGGGACAAACCAATAGAAGTTGGACATTGGACTGGCCCCACGAGTTTGCACAACTCTGTCTTACTCTATGGCTCTGGGCCAGGCTACCCACTCCTTGTCTGAAAGGACCTTTAGGTGGATATATGTAGAATGAATAAATGAAATGAAATCAACTAAAGCAGAAGGCAAATGATATCAACTTAGACATATTTTATTAGAAAAAGACAAGTACAAGTACAAACTTAATGACATGGAAAATCCTCTGTGGGGAGGCGGGGAATGTTTCCAGGGTGATGCCACAGATTCTCATCTCTCACCTGCAAGAGAGCCAGGGACATTAAGAGTGTAAGGTTTAGGTTTCACAATAAGCCTTGCAAACAACTGAATATGACTGATTGTAATGCTCTATATTGAGTCTATAATATGCAAAAAAAAAGAAGCATTTTGTGCAAAAACATGTTTCGTCGATATGAGCGTTGACATGTATTTACAAGAGTATAAAGGTTAGAAATGGTATTTCCATTATTTCAATTAAATGTGTGCATTAGAGATAAGAGGAACAGAAATACACTGCCTTTTAGAAGTAGAACAGCAGGAGGATGAGATTGACTGAATGTATTTAGTGATAAGAGCACATGAGCAAGAAAACACACATTATCACTGAGGATAAAAACAAAGCCCTAAGGCATATTTGATAAGTTATTACCATTGTGGTCCTGAGTCTAAAACAGTGGTTCTTAACCTTTTCAGGCCGTGACCCCGAAAAGTCAGCACTTGGAATGTTAGGAGTTGCGATATATATATATTTTTATTCTCAGCTCCACAGACCTCATGCTTCCTTCTATGCATGAGGAGTCCTTCTTTTCACCTGACGGAGTTTCACTGGCCGGATGTAGCGTGTGGAAGGAACACATTATTCCGACCAGTTCCTTTCCCACAGAAAGGCCCTTTCGCCAACCCCGCCTCGGGTAAGGGCACTGATGACGAGGAGGAGAGAACACACCCACAGCGGGAATCGAACCCAGGACCTTCTAGCTGTGAGGCGACAGCACTACAGACTGTGCCCCGCATAGGATAGTTTTTACTTTTGATGCAGTAATGAGTAATGGTCTGTCTCTTTTTGTTTTTAGGTATGAAATATTTCTCAAGTCCTTAAATTGTCACTTCACTGTCATGTGGGGACCCCCCTGAGGGTCCCGACCCACAGGTTGAGAACCACTGCTCTAAATACATTGTGTTTTTAACGTTTCAACTTCATACTACTACAAAACTGCTGGGCCAGAAAAGTAGCCTAGTGTTGAACAGCGTATTGTTCTGAATACCCAAAGGTAGCCGTTTCTGGTTTAGCCAAATGCACACTCACCTCCCCAAAACCTCCAGAGGGGCCTTGGCATAGTTGGAAAACTACTCCTGCTTCTTGGGGTTGTTTACAGCAACATAGTGGTACAAGACAACCAGCAGGAACAATGACACGCCAAGCATGTTGGCGAATATGGCCAGCTGTACATCTGTCACCATTCTGTAAGGGAGCAAAAGTACTTTAATTAGCTACAAACAATTACAGATTAACTCTGGAATAACCACATAGATATTTATTATATTAATAATACCACTAAAGGTGTATGATCTGGTGTACACTTTTCTTTCTGTTCTAATCTTCTGTACAAGCACCTGTGGTATATTATATATTTTGGATGCATGTAACCCTTTTCCTTAAGAAAGCGCTACAAGGGAGGTTATTTATTTATTTTGTTTTATTACATAGTCTGGCAGTTTGACTTTGCAATCTGCCAGGCTGCATATTTGATGTCTTTCCATCAACCTTTTAAAATAAACAGTGAATTAGGAATGTCCTCAACCTCAATTATTCTGATCCCAAAATGTTATCTAGCCTGACTTCTGAGGAAAACGAAATTTCAGGTTTTAAATGACATCGGCATGCATTTAATATTATCATCTTGAGATCACAGTGCTCGTTTTCAGTGACCCCTTTCACGAGACAATGTTTAGCGTAACATCACTTACAAAATAAAATCTGATCACCTTTCATGAATAAAGGAATTATCCATTTGATAAAATAGCTGCAATCAGTTATGTGTCATTATGTGCTACTAGCTAGCTAGCTACAAATCTGTGATGAACTGAGTCCATACATAACCTAACCAACAGTGACAGTCCAACATAGTTTACATGTGACATCTTCACAGAAATCATGATGGAAGCAACATTATAAACGCTCACGTTATTCGTTTAGTTGGTCGTTTTTACAGGATGCTTGAGAAAGATGTTGCAGTCATTCAGCCGCTGCCTGAGGTCTGAGACAGGTTTGTTTTACTTCCTCCTGTAAGCGGAAGGCAGCTGGTCAAAACGACTAGATCTACAAGCTCACAGCGCGTCGCAATCGGTCCCAAGGTTAGCTTGAAGATCTGGACGTTTTGACAGGCCGGTAATGCAGAGCCACGTCACGTAATGTTGAACAGGAGATTCTGCACTCACCCCTCTGCCTGCGCCTGTGAACGTGTGAAACATCGCCCCTGTGTGGAGAGCACTAGGAACTGCTATCCAGATTGAACCAGCTGGTCTGACTCAAACTGAATAGCTCCCTCTGATTAAAAAGCCTCGAACCTTTTGGTTAAAGTTGTTTTAATAATTCCCCACCTGTAAACAATAAGTAAAATACTTAAATGAGAGAACTGCACAGTGCACACCAATGAACCGGTTTCCTATAATCTGGAAAATTAGACTTTAATATATTGAATATACAGTTTGTACATTTTTACACCAACTTTGGTGATGCATTTCACCTTCAAGTATAAAGCATTTCACACAGACTTCCTGGATGATGACGTTTTTTGCAATTACTTGGTCAAGTAAAGGTGGCAGTGCAATTATATTAACTGCATATTTAGTTAGTGATCATTTTATTTCTTAGCTCTATTAGAACGCAGAGCGACGTGACCACGGCACTCAGTACTGAGTTTGTTCTGTTATAGAAACTGTAAATACCAAGGATGTCCCAGTATATCCGTGTCCAATAAGGACAGGACTGAACCAGTCCAGAGATGACCAAATGACAGAACTGAACGGGTCCATGACCAGCTGAATCTCAGGCACATGCACACATATACATGAAAGGGGGCTAGAGCCCCTGCCCTTTTGCCCATCTATAAAAAGTGCCCTCTCCATTGTGAAGCTCAGACGTAGCTCTTAATTGATCCCTGTTAAATTTCATGGCCCCTCCCACTTCCTCCCTCATCACTGTAGTTTCACAAAAATCACTCAATTTGCCAATTGAATTTTGATCAATCACAACATTTCTGACTGACACTTCTAGATAATCAAGCAAATGCTTAATATGCAACTGCCAATTGTGGGCTCGAGTCCACTATTGTTATCGTACACGTACATCTTTATTCCTGGGCCCGTTTTCCTGCTGGGCTGTGATGACGCACTGACGCCATGTGGGTCAATCAATAGAAATAAGACAGGGACGTCATTGGGTCAATAGTATTGACTCAATACATCATCAAGTAGGGTCTGGGAGCTACTCAAGCAAGCCCACTCAGTCCTGGTCCAGAACTGCATTCTCTTCACATAATTAAAAGCACATACAGACCCTGACAGACACGTCACATGTCTGACACACACATGAATAATCAGAGTTCTAGAACAGTCAAATACACCAAAGACATGCTCAGACAGGCATAACTGCACAACTTTATTATACACGCCACGGCACCTCTTGGTTGACATCTGCATAATGTAATAAAGAAACGTGGAAACAAATAATGTAGCTGTAGTTCGCTCAACTGGACAGATTCACATTGACTGGTGAAATAACAGATACAACTTAGAAAATGCAATTCAATCTTCATTCTATATAGTTTTACCAAGGTCTTATAGGTGAAATATCTATCAAAGGCAGAAAATATTAGCAGTTTTGCTCAAGATGAGGTTTATGTTCTACACTTCAAGATAAGGCTGTGTATGTGCGTGTGTGTAATTTTACTTTTGTGGCCTTTGCATGTTGTCTTTTACTTGACTGACTTATACTTGGCTGTGCACAGGTGTCGCACACCAAAAAGAGAAGGTTTGAAGCTCACAATGTGTCAGGCATCACTCTCCTTCACAGTAAAACCCAGGTGCATCGGTCACTGTCTGCCAACACTCCTTCAGGCAGAGCTTCAGTAGTCATGTGGTTGATCTCATAGGAAGGGCTAATCTCAGGAACTAGACACTCCATCACCGTGTTCATTGCAGACTTCCTAAAATAACTCCACACGCCCTCTGCATTGGGGTCAGTAACTTGATATCTCAAACAACCTTCGCCTTCGTCTGTGATGTCACTGACCCCAATGGTAGAACACAGACCTGTGTTGAGGTCCCAGCTGACCTGCACGTTGGATTGCATGATTTTTTCGATGGGCCTGTAGTTATTCTCTGTATGGGTCAAAAAGATCAGGCCAATGTCGAGAATCACTTTGTTGGTCTCTGGACAGATCTCCATGATGACAACGTCATAGTCTTCGGCACTAAGATATTCTTCCCCAAGGACAGCCTGATAATTTAGCAACTCACCGAGAAGATGGCTAAAGTTCAGCGTCAACTGCTCCACACATACACTCGGTTCATTGTGCAAACCAGGGAACAATAGCAGGCCTTTACCCTCCAGATCTGTGACATCGAACAACACATCTCCAGGATCGTCCCACGCCGCTCCTGGCCGTGGGAGGCGATAGTGCAGGCGTGTGTAGTCGACGTAGTGGGCCTCCTGGTCCTCGCCAACATTTGACTCTTGAGACACGGATGAGTGCGAGGGTGAGGAGGCTGAAGATGATGCTGGGGAGGCGGGAGTCCTGTAGGTAGGGTCATGCGATTTTAGTAAACTATGACTTAAAAAGGGCAGGAAAAATAACACATACATAAATATACAATGAAAAGACTGACACACACAAAAATACTGGAAATAAAGAACCGATCTACAAGCTCACTCACCGATCTGCCAATTCAGTTCTTTTCTGAGAACGTTTGACAAAGTATGACACATTTTCAACATGAACGATTATGCAATTTGTGCCAAAAATAAAATTCTCAAATAATTGCAACCAGGCGATTATGTAATAATTGTGACAGGCCTATGGTCTAGTAGTAGCCTACCTGTAGGATGTATATGGGCCCTCTGCGGATTCCTGAGGTAGCGTGGAGGAGGGAGGAGTGGACGCCGGGGCTGCTGAGGTGGGACCCGCAGAGGGTTGCCCTGATGAAGCTACTCTCTTGTTGTAGAGTACCTGCGGGCTCCCCTCGCCTGCTGGGCAGAAGGAGATGGCACAGGCCACCAGCTCGTCACTGTGTCGCATCAGGAAGACCTGGTCCTTTTTCAGCTGCAAGGCCGGCTGGAAGGGGGACGGCGAATCCCCCAGGTATCTACATTTAAACGTGTACCCATGCTCCAGACACGGACCACCTCCTCCACTCCCCGCTGTGCGCATGGTCGTAGCTGAGGCGGGGTCGGGAGTCTCGGGACAGCAGCGGGAGCAGTGTTTAGATGGAGGGTTGGAAACGACGGTGATGGGGAAGTCACCGTAGAAGCCGTCCTCGCACTTGAACAGGTTAACCATGAGCTGATCCGTGCTGCTGCTGCTGCTGCGTGCATTGAAGGCACAGACGACAATTTTGGAGTCGTCGTTGGGCCACTCGCACACGGTGATGTGGTCACATTCGGTTAGCTCGCACCCGAAGACGTCCACATGTTGGACCTGTTGGAGTGGGCTGCGCAGGTTAAACTCCCACCAGTAGAGATTGAAGCTGTACACTACACCTCCTTCCTCGTCGCTGCTTCCAATCCGCTCTCTGGTGTAGGACAGAATGTGTCTGCCACTTCTGGTAAAGCCTAGGAAAATGTGCCCTGCCCCGAGCACCTCCTCGCTGACAATGTCCTTCAGGGGGATCCTCACGAGAGGCGGCAGCTTCCTGAACAGGCTTTGGGAGAACTGCCCCGACAGCCTTCCACGCGTGACCAACTTCACCACGTTATTATTATCATCTTGGCGTTTCTTTCTTGGCATTTTCTGTTTGTTGCTCTCCATCTCTGACCCCGAGCCGGTGGACGCCGCCATCTTGGAATGATCCTCCCCTCCTGCAGGAGGCGATCATGGGTGGCGCTTTGTAATATTATGCCCCACCGTGCTCCCGCGAGATTACGCTCGAGACAAACGTACGCCTCGTCGCACGGCGGTGTCGCGCGTGCGGAAAGATCGCAGACCTACACGCCCACACGGCGTCGCATCCGCGACGCGCTGTGGGCTTGTACGTCGGCGATTTCCCGCACGCGCGACACCGCCGTGCGACGAAGCACAATGGGGCGTTTCTGTCAGTCCGTCCGTAGGAGTGGTCCCACTCCAGAGTGTTTCGACATTCGCCTCATCGGCCGAGCCGGCATGAGCGAGCGATAGCAGCAAGCTAAAGGCTAATAGATGGTGCTCCCTCGACACTGCGGATAATAACATCTGAGGGGATTGTTGAACGTTTATTAAAAAAAGAGGGAGTTCAAAATATTCAAGGTGCCACTGACTGGGCCGAGATGCCGGAGCTTGCCACCATGGCTCTCTACGAATATGTCACCCAGGAGCAACTGGCGGGCTTCGACAAATACAAGGTAATTGAAGAGATATCGGTTGGGGTTGTCCTCGCAGTATGACTGTGTGTGACATGACAGCCAGGCGGTGAGGCGGATGG
>NC_139717.1:27271258-27273758 GCF_964188405.1 Protomyctophum parallelum
TTATGGAGTGATGAGTAAACTGGTGTGTGGTCGGCTGGTTGAGTTACCGTTGCCTATATCTACCAATGCGGTCTCCCGATCGGCAAAGTTGACAATCGAGCGTCGGGTTTATCCTTAAACGAGGAGGTTGCACTATGACAGGCCTACTGTACTGTTACTGTAGGCTACAGTACGGCTGCGGCATTAAGGGAGACTTCACTCTCCACCTCCGGCAGTCTCCATTGTCTCTCTGTCGTGAAAATATTCCAGCACAGGCCGTGCCGCTCCCAATCGAATCATCGCATGTGTATGTGCTCATAGCACTGTTTAAATGGCTTAAGCAAGTTAAGCATCTAACTAACTAATATGACATGCCTTTACAAAATATATCTTTCTCATATTATTTATTCGTTTTATTTTAGCTAAACATTTTACATATGTTTAGAGGCCTGTGACAGCCTGTCAGCTGGTCACACAATGTTGCTCCGCTTGTCTATAGGACAGAAAACGGGCGTACGACAGCTCAAGACTAGACGTGAGTTTTGGCGTGGCGTACGGTACATCAAAGTTCAAAGTCACTCTGGAATGATAAATGCCAAAAATGTTGGTGATTTCGGCATACGCCCAAAAGTGGGCGTACGCCGTGTTGATAAATGATGGCCTCCAACTTCACCGAAGCAAAGCATGGATAACACATTGTGATATAACCTACAGGGATTTTGCATATTGTAATATCGTGATATAGCAAAACTGTTGTCCTTTACTGATTTTAATCACAAAATACCAGATCTACAAGCTCACGACACAACGCCTTGTGATGTGACATGATTCTGAGCTTGTAGGCTAGCAAATGTAGCTATTTTGACAATCTTTAAAATAAATTGTATTTTGTCACAATACGGCATTATCATCGCAAATCACAACATGATATTCGTCTCGATATCGAGGTAACTGTAAAATCCTCAATATTAACTTAACTCAGAGTGTACAAATGTAACCAAATGGACACTTATCGGCCCAGCACTGTGGTTAGGTACACCCTGTCGTGTACAGCTGTTTCTGATCATGTACAGATTGTGCTAAAGGAGCTTGTATCTCTGCTCAGTGGTGCATACCGGTATATCTGGTTACTGGTGAACAATACACTTTAAAGGACGGTGTGCATCTGTTCTAAAGTTAAATCTTTAGTGACATAATGTCCATACCCCTCCATCACATATAGACCGTTTCAGCATTCTGTTGCTGCTAGTAGATAGTGCACTGCCAGTGCTAACCCATGTCAACGACCTCTGATCCAGTTTATTACAAGGGCAACAATTACAAACCGTATGTTTAGAAGAGTTGGACAGGGCCCGGGCTGGCCTAGCGGTCCGGCCACCTCGGCTGCTGATCCAGCCTGACTGAGTGTTGCCGGTTCGACTCCCGATTCCGACGACCTTTGCTGCGTGTTGAGTTAAGTTGTTGGACAGGTGTTATCGTTTACAGAATGAAACCGACTCACATCTCAATCAAATAGCCATTGATTTGTCTAAATAGCATTATAGAAATTACAGATCAATAACTTGGATATTTAATAATTGTAGGGTTAGTTTAGTTAGATTATTTAAGAATGATATTTCCAGCTATGAACCTAGCAGGGCATTATAATGGTTGTACTTGTTAACTGGTTATCTTTCAAATCTTTTCCAGATTCTTCCAACTTGGCTGGCTCCAAACCTCATCACTTTCATTGGCTTCATGTTCCTGGTCCTTAACTTCCTCATGTTGTCATTCTACGACTTTGACTTCTATGCATCTGGTGGGTCCGCTGCTTTGCCTGTTTCTTTTTTTTAGCGGTGCCTCCGCTCCGTTACGCAGCTATGTGTGTCCCTGTGTAACTAACTAAGCCATCAAAGTGGAAAAAGAACCTGTGTTGTTGGATCCAATGTAGTTCTTTTTAGTCAAAAGCTCAAAACAAAACACCGACTTTAATTTATCACCTACAAAAGTTCAAGATCACAATGTGTCTTGATGCGAGGCGCTCTGAGCTTGTAGATTGGCTAATTGCTATGTACAATGAAGTAGGCAGGGCATTAATTTACTTATTAAAATTATTTTAGAAAACATGAAATATGGAGATACAAGGTTCATGCCCAACAGCGACGATGTACTAAATAATGCCGATCTGAGTGACAGAGTTGTGTGATCCCCTTACTTGCCAACTATATAATGGTTTATATACAACAATTAGCTGTAAAACTAGTAAAAATCAAAGCAGCAGCACTAAGAAGAATAAGATGCAGGAGTCGCATTATTGTTGTTGGACTTTGCATAACATAGGACTATATTCAGACGGTAGGTAAAACTAGACCCCCGACATGAGGCGGTGCTTAATTGTCTGTAGCAGGTGGTAAACAATATGATGAATGAAATGTAGGTGAGAGAAACGAGTACCCATGTGCAGGAGTTTAATGTATGATTAATACTGTGGATTGACAATAGACAGGGCTACTACTTGGTGTACATTGTTTTTAAATCTTTT
>NC_139717.1:27278758-27283758 GCF_964188405.1 Protomyctophum parallelum
CAGCAAATGTAGCCAATCTACAAGCTTAACCCATTTAGACCTGAGATCAGATTCTAAAAATGTCTTCTACATCCAATAAAATGTGTAAGATATTTTAAAATATATTTTCTTTAACGGAAATGGCAGCTTCCTTACTCGGATTCCGGGAGGTGTATAGTTCCAGGGTTAGGGTTAGGGTTAGGGAATTATGGTTCTGTGCAGCTGCTGATCAGAATTACTTGCTGACATCACTGTGTGTGAAGTATATGTGTGATTGATAAACGACTTGCTATTTTTATAGCAGTGTGTCAGGATGTCCTGGATGAATCATGGTATTTATTTAAACAGCTCATGGGAGCTCAGTAACAACAAAAGACATACGCCTCTATGTATACAGTATCTCACACTGCTCTCTTCCAAAGTCCAGTGAGATACTGACTGCAGAGACTTGAGTGCCTCTGTGTTATACACTCTCATCATCTTATTTATTATTGAATGGATTGGGACTTGTGTGCGTGTTTGTGCGTGTGTGTGTGTGTGTGTGTGTGTGTGTGTGTGTGTGTGTGTGTGTGTGTGTGTGTGTGTGTGTGTGTGTGTGTGTGCGCGCGTGCCTGTGAACAGCTAATCTCTGGACCGATCGGTGTGAATCCTTTTCACACACACTCCCAGTAGGAGTTCGAGTCCCGTTCATGACGACCTTTGTCTCTCCCCTTCTCTCCCTCCCTCCTTCCCGTCTATGTTCACTATTAATTATCAATAAAGGCAAAAAGCCATAAACAAATCTTTAAAAAAAGAAGAATCTTGAACTGTATGTCTTACTTGGATTACTTGGATCATGACACAACTCCCCGTACCATTTTAAGCCTGATAAGCTTTTCTGTCATTAGTATTGTCTTTAAAATACCTAACTGCCTATAACAGCCGAAACAGAACAGCATTTGGCAAGTTGTTGGCTTTGCTTTTTGTCATGCCAGCTATTCTTAGGCCACTCATGGTCAGTTTATGCACATGGCACACACACACACACACACACACACACACACACACACACACACATTTGCCCTGAGGCACATACAGTATGGATGGATGTGTTATGGTCGTCATTCAACAAATCGTTGAGTTCTTCAACACATAAGTGACGTGTTTCTTGCTGACATGTTTCCCTGTGCCTCTCTCACCAGACCATCTCTGTCGTGTACATCGTGACTGCCGTGGTCGGCGTGGAAACGTGGTACAAGCCAATCGTGGCGAGTTTCCACTATAGAGACCTCTTCACCGTCATGATTCTCGGTGAGCTATGATTGGGCGATCTGATATCACTCTGATGTGTTTTTGTCAAGTGTAACCTGACTAGTGTTTACCCCTATAAGTTAGACGACCAGATCGACACCCAATGGGGACGACAAGCAAGTTTGCAGTGTTCGCGTGTCACTCGATAACAAACCGCGGCTGAAACAGCGCAGCACAGCCAATGCAAAGCCACAACAAAACACTGTCATTGAACCACGCACAGAATCAATGTATATAATGTATCGTGATTCGTGTCGAGTCTCCGTGTACCACTGCTGCACTGCGGGGAAGGGCCATCGTTACTAGCAGCCTGTACAGCCAGCAAGAGACAGCAAGCAGCAAGAGACAACGGCGTGTGCCTGCGGAATACGCTCCAAATCAATTCATATGCCTAGTTCGGTCTTCAAAGCCCGACAATACGCATCCAAATGGACTCGCCCAAGTTGAAATAATAGTTTTCAATTTATAATTTATAATTAAACAACAGAGACAGCGCCTCTTACACCTGACACATTATTACTATGTAATCATGCCATGTTTCTTCTTGACATCTCTTTGATGAGTAGACAGATGGTGTCTTTTGCGTGTACATTAATACTGCAAAGACTAATATCAGGCAATATCAGGTTGATGCAATAATTTGCCGTTAAGTGCTTACATTAGTGCATTTCGCATTAGTAGCAAAAACTCTGGATTACAGGATTTGTTTTTAGCCACGTTTTTTCTCCGTTAACGGACCGGTAAATGCTTCCTGGGCTTAACTGACCATATACTACAGTGTCAACCACATAATCTTATCATCCTGTTCACTTCTTTCTGGCACCCAACAGAAATCTGACAAAGCGTTAAACCAATCTGTAAACCAAATAAATTGAAAGATTGAACAAAAGGATTAACAGAAAAGGCTTGCAAGCTGACCAAAAATATTTTTAGGCTTTCTGTTGATCCTGGGCTGTTATGCTGACATCTCATACCTGGCTTCATCTTTGTGAAGCCTTTAGACCAGAGTACACCCCTTTCTATTTTATTATGGTTGGTAGAGAGAGAGAGAAAAATAACAGCTTAATGTAAATTAGGTTTTGCTAATGCCTACTTTACTAGAGTATTGCCTGAATCAGGGTTACCATTGTTTATGTGTACACAATACACATATTATTGACTCATGATGTTGACATTCTCCTCTCCTATCTGACACTAGCCTGTTCTTTCTGTGTGACCCTGCCCATGAGCCTCTACAATGTTTTCAGGTAAGTGTCCCAAATGATCTCAACAACCTTTTTGTAATACACATAGGGCTGTATTTTGCGTGTCTTAAGTACCAGGTCTTATTCCCTAACTTGAGTAAACTAAAGACCTGGAGGCGTGATCAATGCTCTTTGGCCACTCAGAATAGCCAAATGGCATTGATCACGCCTCCAGGTCTTTAGTTTACTCAAGTTAGGGAATAAGACCTGGTACTTAAGACACGCAAAATACAGCCCCTAGTGTCAGTGTTCGTGTTTGTCTTTATGTTGGCGTTGGTTTTTTTTAGTTTAGTAAATCAGAACAGTAACTTAAAATGCAACACAGTTGGTAGTGCTGTCGCCTCACAGCTAGAAGGTCCTGGGTTCGATTCCCGCTCGGGGCGCTGGCGGCGTGGTTCCTCCTCCACGTCATCAGTGCCCATACCCGAGGCGGGGTTGGCGAACGTGTGGAGTTTGCATGTTCTCCCGTGTCCCCTAGGGTACTAGGTACCCTCACAAAAAACATCCAGTAATCCTGGTCTCTAAACTGCCTCCCCCTGGCCAGCCGGGGCACCTGATGGAGGGGAAAGGAACTGGTTGGAATAACGTGTTCCTTCCACGCGCTACGTCCAACCAGGGAAACTCCCCCCTGTCAGGTGTAAAGGAGCAACTTGGACACTCAGGCATGAAGGAAGCATGAGGGTGTGTAGAGCACAGGATCACATTAGATAATTGACACAGGGGAAAAATGGGTTACAAAATCGTGGGATAAAATGTATTAAAAAAATAAATGCAACACAATGCACTAATGAAATGGTAGATAAAGATCAAACAATAAAACGGAAACAATACAACTACTGTTGTATTTTAACAATGGTTTGTGTTATTTTATTTATTAGTGATTGTAACACGCTGTTCTGATCTCTTCAGGGCGTACCGCAGTAGAACCATGAAACATGGCAGTGCATACGAGGCCTTCCTGCCCTTCCTCTCTCCCATCCTCCTCTTCCTCCTCGCTACGATCTGGGCTGTGTTCTCTCCATCCGCCATCCTCCATCAGCAGCCCAGGATATACTACCTCATGGTTGGCACAGCCTTCGCCAATGTCACCGTGAGTCAATGCCTATGTGTGTGTGGGTTAGGGTTAAGGGTCTCTCTCTCGGGTGCGCACAATATCTCTGTCTCTTCTCTCTCTTTCCTATCTCTCTAGAAACTATTGTAGTTGAAGGGATAGTTCAGATTTTTTTAACTTAAGTTGTATGAAATACTTGCTTGCCATTAATATAGTGGTTGCAACTGTATTAATTGATTGCCAGAGTCCCGTGGTGGGAGTTCTGCTCTGGTTTTAGTGAAATATCAAGTAGTTCCGGTCATTTTGTGGGGGGCACTGGGGCCACGCAGTACAGGTAAATGAATCCACAAAACGAACGTTATTTGTATTGTTGACCTATTTCTAAAATATTAGCGAGACTTTCGTTCAACTTTGACCCCTTCATCACATGGAACTATTTTTTGGGTGTAGTGTGATAGAGGGGTAAACGAATAACAAAAGTTGCACTAATATTTTAGAAACTCGGGCAATCAATTAATACAGTTGCAACCACTATATTAATGGCAAGTATTTCATACAACTTAAGTTAAAACAATCTGATCTATCCCAGCATACTATACTATAACAGCATATAATAATTTACCGGTAAAAAAGGTACTATTCACAGCCTGTTCAACACCACAACTGCACAAGCCCAAATACAGTAATGGTCTGCTCTGGAGCCATTCAGGACCAAGCTAAGCATTAGGATTACTGAGTATACCATGTGTTATCTCTTTCAAACTCCTAGGTGGAACAAGTGGAATTGTGATTGACAAGATCTGATTTGTCATTCTCAATCCCTTGGCTTTATATAAGGTTTGATCAGATATGTCCATAGAATATGAACTAACACACGTCCATTTTCAAGTTGGCAGAAAATAGTAACTAAGTAAAATGTAAGTGTACTTTATGGAAAGTTGTTTTGTGTTGGTGAGAAATGACACGCATAAACTAAAGCAAGTTTCAAGTCTCTTGGTGAAATAGAGTGGTGTGGCTGATGCTTTTAGAGTGTCTACTTATTGTAGCGCCCCCTGTGGGCAAATTGGTACCAGGCCTTTTGGACACCTACGGATAAGAGGTTGAAGATGGATGAAGTTATTAACCCCCTCCTTTTATGTTTTATTCTTAAAATTGCTAAATACAGTACTTAGTATTGATGCAATCAATTATTTGCATTTCAAAACGATTCGATACAGATTATTTGCATTGCAAAACAATAAGTGTAATGTTGCTGTTTACATTTCGAAATTCGAAATTAAAATAGATTTTTCAATATAGTTATATATAGTTATAGTTACTATATTGTTACACCCCTAGTTGTGACAAACAAGATACACTGTGTGTGTGTGTGTGTGTGTGTGTGTGTGTGTGTGTGTGTGTGTGTGTGTGTGTGTGTGTGTGTGTGTGTGTGTGTG
>NC_139717.1:27286258-27398027 GCF_964188405.1 Protomyctophum parallelum
ATATTATTGCCTTGGGGAAACGCCATTTCAATTTAATTTTGCTTAATAGAGACGGTGTATCGCTATTTAAACCCTGAACAAGAATCAAAGTCCTGGCCTATTGAAGGGCTCAGGCCTTGGCTCTCACGTCTGGCTGGTACCATGTCCAGACTCTGCAGGATGACTTTCTCCAATCACCTTTCATGATGGGCTGATTTGGGGACGATGTCAGTGGGAGAATGCCATGATATATGTAACTAGTATTTAACTCTATTATATCAACATGGGATGGGTTTTGGGGGCATTTGTATTGAGTCTTGAAACAAATTAATCATTGAATATGTAGGGAAATGGATAAAAAAAAAGAATAAGTTGATTTCTCCCATAAAAAAAAACACTTGTATATTTCCCACACTTCTTCTAACTATCACTATTCACACACCCTGTTCTGCGTGACCATGAATCAACCCTTGTCAGTCAGGAGCTGACTATTGAATCAACCCCGTCAGTCAGGAGCTGACTATTGAATCAACACCGTCAGTCAGGAGCTGACTATTGAATCAACACCGTCAGTCAGGAGCTGACTATTCCGGGCCAGAACTGACCAGAGTTTGACGTTCATAAGCTCCAGTGACCTTCAACTATGACCTCCGCCTGAGCACTGTACCTCCAGCCTCCTCCTCCTTACCCTCTGAGGTGTAGTGTCAACATGCCGATTCGTTCCACTTTTATTTGCTTATTTTTTTCTTATTTTTTTAATTCTTGTTGCCAGACTTTGAGTGGGTACAGTTTCGTTCCGTCGTGCTTGAATGAAGAGTGCGCCCAAAAGCCGCCTCGCGGAGCGGACGCACTCTGAGGGAACAAGCCGACGCACACGACACAGCGGATGCCACCCACACTGCCTGGCATCGTCGTTCTCTTAACTGTTGTACTATAATATTGCTGTCTGTCACCACCTTTGATGTCTGTCAAACTCCTGTGCTCGACCTTGTGCTCATATGATTCATTTTCTTTATTAGGTTTTATTTTTCCTGTTTGTTTCATTGTTTTTACTGTTTTGTTATACACTGGTCTGTTCCTTCTTATTTTATGATTGTTCAAGAGACCTGGTTTTCACATTGGGGTCAGATAAGGACACCCAGGAATCGATGTTGGTCTGTCACTCATTTAACCTCAGCAAGATTATGAGTTATCCTTTCTTTTTTCTTTTCTTTTTTGTTCCTTGTTGCCAACGTGGACGCTTTCTCAGTCTTTTCTGGCTTACCTCTCTCACTGCTAAGTTTGCTATGACTGGATTTAAAACGGACAGATAATGTCTGATTCAGAAACAGAGCGCTATGCTTCAATGATGAAAATGGCATGCAAACGAAAAATAGTATATATAATTATTTTGAAAACATGTTTTATCTTTTTCACCAAAGCATAAATCAGGCTTTAGTCTCTGCATCCACTAAGACTAGAGATGCATGATATAATCGGTAGTGTAGCGAAATCGGCCATAAAATGCCATATCGGTATTGTCGCAAAAATAATCCTTATTTTCACCGATATTGATGACGCAATAATAACATGACCGTCAAACGGCGTCAATGGCTTTGTACTCGCAGAGCAGAGAGTCTGCCTGTCTCGGTCGAGTGTCAGCTGTTAGTGAGGGGAAAAATTCAGCGATGAGTTCAATATAATTATGTAATATATCCGTATCGGCCGATATGACCCTCCAAATAATCGGTGATCGGATATCAGTCATAATTTCAATATTGTGCATCTCTAACTCAGACCATTTAAAAAAAAAGAAAAACGGCACTTGATGTTCCATGTTTGACTCTGGCATTAACATTTGAACTTCAGCCAACCAATTTGACACCTGAACAACATAATGTCCAAGCGAAAGTTTTCCTATCCCACACCAGAGTAAAGCTGATTGCATATCATTAAAGGACAACTTTAGTTTTTTTCAACCAAGGTTCATGTTTTAGGTTATTAGAGAAAGTAAAAGGTCAGTGTTCAATGTTTTTCATTTGCTGCTTTCTTTCGTTTTAGCGATTTTAGATATTTTTGACAGGGGGGCGGGGGCATTCGAACAAGGTCCTAAATATGTATTTTTTTACCAAAAAATATGGTGATTTATTTTTGTATTATTTACTATAGTCCTACTAGACACGAAGAAATTATCTCTGGCCACAAAAGATCACGGGATCTATTGAATGTGACAAACTGACATATTGAGCCTACGACACACAGTATGGCATCCTAGTACCTTCACATTCAGTAGATCCTGTGATTTGTTTTTGTAGCCAGATGTAATTTCCTGGGGACTATAATATATTTTGTAAAAAAAAACTTATTTAGCCCCATGTTCGAATGCTAAAACGCTAAAACGAAAGAAAGCAGCAAATGAAAAAGAAATAACACTCACCTTTTACTTTGTCTAATAACAACCTAAAACTTGAACCGTGGTTGAAAAAAACTAAAGTTGTCCTTTAACTTTGATCCGGAGCTTGACCTATTGCACACTGGTGCACATCAGTTAAGTGCATACAGTTGTACTACCGTTCTACCTGTCTTTAAAGAAACCACTGAAAACCACCCCCCCCCCCCCCCCTCATCCAACAACCAGATAAAGGGCAAGGACAAATCGTGTCGCTTTGAAGGAAAATGTCTAAACTGAAATTAGAAATGTCTTTTTCTTGTAATGCTATCGCTGTAAACATGTTTTTGACGTTCGTCTGGCCGAGTGTGAACTAAGTATTAACAGTGGTTACTGGTTAAGGTGAGATGGGGACAAATATGAATTAGGAAAGAGAGAAGCACAGGGGCTTTATATAGAAAAGAAAAAGAGAAAAAACTTTAAAATTTAAAATGTGCATTTGCATCGTGTTGAAATTGAAAAGCTCTTGAACATTAATTGTTTAGTATGTACCGGTCATCTTCAAACCAACCTCAGTGTGAATGCTAAATGGTTTCGACTTGAGTGTCATTTGTGTCATGTCCTATAGTTGGAGGCTCTGAAATAGCTGGGGAGAAAAAAAAACGCACAAAATAGTTCAGGCTAGTTTTTAGTTTGGTCGCAGTATACTTTCTCAAAATGTGCAATACCTCTGCTCTGCAATTTGGGAAAGCCTATGTCAAATACGTACTGTAGCCGGCTATAGAGCTGGGAACCTTTTCCATACCAAGGTCTACCACTGGGGCTGAGCAATATATACGATGTGTATATATATATATATATATAATATGCCGATATCGTGGGATGCGACTAGGTATCGTATAGGGTTTCAGAGTTGTATTTCCCTGGTTTGAATCACTTAAGCCTTATTTTATACTTTAAAAATTGTCAAAAAAAAAACAAAAAAAAAAAACAGCAAAAATAGCTGATCTTCAAGCTCAATGTGATGCACTATAAGCTTGTACATAGGTTATTTTAGCTGTTTTAAAAAAGAAAATGTATATCTTCATACTACAATATCGTCACAATATCAATATCGAGGTATTTTGTTTAAAATACTTCTATATATATATATAGTCTATATAGCCCAGCCCTATCTACCACTAATCACTTTGAAGTCAGTTTTCTATATGACCGAACCAATCTATTCTGAGATCCATTTATAAACTATGCCCCACTATACTAGTTTTCTAACGATGGGACAACAAACGTGGAACTGTGAGAGATTTTTGTTTAGTTTTTTGCCACCAGAAAACAGTCTGCTCAAGTGAACTGGAGGATTTTCGGTGGTGGGTGTATGCAGTGTATGTGTACGTGCAGATCCATGTATGCATGTCCCTTTGTATGTGTGTATAATCGGTGTGGATGTCTGTGTAAATACATATATACGATTTCTTTGTTTTGTTTTGTGTGTTTGTTTTTCTAACACGAGTGAGATTGTAATCATATACTATAGAGTACTAGACTGTCCTATCTTGATTCATTGATATGGGGACGGTTTCGGTGGGTGAACTGGGAGACGAGGGAGTAACAAATACCAATCAGCACATTTATTTTGCAGATCAGCCTCATACCTTGATGATATAACATATATACCTGTACAAGAAAACATTCATGTAAAAACCTTTGCAACCGTCATAGCTTGAAGAAGAAATGAAAGTATACAATGGTGCTTTGCATGATATGAAAATTTCTCTCTACTGCTACTCAGTACCCACTGCAGGGGTGATTGGCATGGACCCCCAGATCCCCTCCTCTTCTTTGGGTTGACCAGTCTGTGGTGTGAAGATCGCCACCACAGGCTCATGGTACACTACACAAAATGTGCCTTGGCAGCACGGGATCATCGGGATGTGATAACTGTATCAAGGTGCATGGGAAACCTGACAAACGGGAGCAAATTTTAGTTTTTTCAATGCTTGTTTTTCATAGAAGATTTTACAAAACAACTGAAAAGATATATTGAAATTTAGATCGATTGTTTAAAGCAGTGGTTCCCTAAGTGGGGTCCGGGGACCTCCAGGGGTCCTTGAGGGAGTTCCAGTAGGTCCCCAGCTAAATGATAGTTTGGAACCAAATGGACCCTTTTGGGTCTGTAACTCTGAGAGTGTACAAATGGACCCTAACAGGTCCATTTGCTGATTGATTTTACAATATAAATGGGGGGTCCCAGAGATATAAATGCCATTAAATGGGGGTCCGAGACTAATGCATGTCAAACTGGGGGTCCTTGAAATTAAACAATAAACAGGTTGAGAATCACTGCTAGAGCCATAAAAGTCTTCTCGTTAGTGGCATATGTTTTTAAATGGGGGTTTGCGGGCTATTTAGTGTCAATTTGGGGATCCTTGACATGAAAAGGTTTTGGAACCACTGGTTTAAAGAACATAATCTAGGACAAGATCATCCCCAAATGGAGATTTGGTGTGGTCAGGAATCTGGATTGCAAGTTCAAATCTCTCACCCATTTGGCAAATTCCTTCCTTTGTCTCAAGTCTTAATAACTTTAATATTTTGCCAAGACAGAAGTTGTCTGCAGTCCTTGTCTTAGCTCACCACACCATACAAAACCAGTTGACAATGTTCCCTTAACCAAACTGTTGGATTGGTGACACTATATTGTTCTATGCCTTGGAACACACTCCAGGGATTGGATTCAGCTAATATGATGATAATGTATTAAACTGAAAGAACAGACTGTCCAAACACAAATAAAATGCAGTTTTCCTTAAAAACATGTCCATTAGACAGAATGTTAAATGTGAATTTGTGTTGAAAAAACATGTTTTCTGTTTGCTGGATTAAATTGAACAAACATAATTAATACTAAGGTACCTTGACCACTTTTTAGATTTTTCGATTAGCCTTTTTCACAATTTTTCAATTCTGAACAAAAAATAAAAAGTTATCAAATTTCTGTTTGCTGGATTCAAATTAAACAAACAAAAATCACAAACATGTTTTTTTATATGTTGGATTCAGATTGAAATAGGCCAATTATACTAAGGTCCCCTGACCGTACATACTTACACCTGGAAACCCAGCATTCAAACTTATAGGACATGTTTGCCTGAAAATGAATCTTTGAAATGTTTCATAGTTTTAGAAATATGATGTTTCAAATTTGAAAAATGTATAATAGGGGTCAATGGCAGATTTTTCCCGAAACCATGAACTGTAGTATGTCGTTTTTTCATCATTTTCTTTTTCTATAATTTTTACCCCACGATTTCGCAACCCATTTTTTCACCCAGTGTCAATTTTCTAATCCTGGGCGCTACACTTCCTCTGCCAACCTGGGGAACATGCAAACTCCACACAGAAAGGCCCTTTTGCCAACCCTGCCTCGGGTATGGGCACTGATGACGCGAAACAAAAAAATAATAACCTAGGCCTACTATAGTTCATGGTTTCGGACGGCAATAGACGTCTAAAACACGTCTATTTTTAGACGTGTTTTAGACGTCTATTTTTAGACATTTTTATCCCATTTGTAGACGCTCGTCTAATAGCCCATACTGTACGGCATACTATAGCACGCCGTTTTTCATCATTTTTGAGGTTTGAAAAAAATGAAAAAAAAAAAAACATGGGTTATAGCCCATCGTTTTTTGAATTTTTGAAAAAACAATTAACCTTGTTTTTCATCATTTTTGACCATGGGCTATGGCCCATACCGTACGGCATACTATAGATATTTTTTTCAAACCCTCAAACATGATGAAAAACGGCTTGCTATAGTATGCCGTACAGTATGGGCTATAGCCCATGGTCAAAAATTGGATGAAAAACATCTAAAAATAGACGTCTAAAAAAAAAAATTGACGTGTTTTAGACGTCTATTTTTAGACATTTTTATCCCATTTTTAGACGCTCGTCTAATAGCCCATACTGTACGGCATACTATAGCACGCCGTTTTTCATCATTTTTGAGGATTAAAAAAAAAAAAAAAAAAACGATGGGCTATAACCCATCGTTTTTTTCCCCCCATTTTTTTCAAACCCTCAAACATGATGAAAAACGACTTGCTATAGTATGCCGTACAGTATGGGCTATAGCCCATGGTCAAAAATGGGATAAAAAACGTCTAAAAATAGACGTCTAAAACACGTCTATTTTTAGACGTGTTTTAGACGTCTATTTTTAGAATTTTTTATCCCATTTGTAGACGCTCGTCTAATAGCCCATACTGTACGGCATACTATAGCACGCCGTTTTTCATCATTTTTGAGGATTTGAAAAAAAAAAACAAAAAAAAAAACATGGGTTATAGCCCATGGTTTTTTTAATTTTTGAAAAAAAATAATTAACCTTGTTTTTCATCATTTTTGACCATAGGCTATGGCCCATACCGTACGGCATACTATAGCACGCCGTTTTTCATCATTTTTGAGGATTTGAAAAAAATGAAAAAAAAACAAAACATGGGTTATAGCCCATCGTTTTTTGAATTTTTGAAAAAAAAAATTAACCTTGTTTTTCATCATTTTTGACCATGGGCCATGGCCCATACCGTACGGCATACTATAGCACGCCGTTTTTCATCATTTTTGAGGATTTGAAAAAAAAAACAAAAAAAAAAACATGGGTTATAGCCCATGGTTTTTAGAATTTTTGAAAAAAAAATTAACCTTGTTTTTCATCATTTTTGACCATGGGCTATGGCCCATACCGTACGGCATACTATAGCACGCCGTTTTTCATCATTTTTGAGGATTTGAAAAAAATGAAAAAAAAACAAAACATGGGTTATAGCCCATCGTTTTTTGAATTTTTGAAAAAAAAATTAACCTTGTTTTTCATCATTTTTGACCATAGGCTCTGGCCCATACCGTACGGCATACTATAGCACGCCGTTTTTCATCATTTTTGAGGATTTGAAAAACAAAAAACAAAAATAAACATGGGTTATAGCCCATCGTTTTTTGAATTAAAAAAAAAAAGATTAACCTTGTTTTTCATCATTTTTGACCATAGGCTCTGGCCCATACCGTACGGCATACTATAGCACGCCGTTTTTCATCATTTTTGAGGATTTGAAAAAAATGAAAAAAAAAAAAAACATGGGTTATAGCCCATCGTTTTTCGAATTTTTGAAAAAAAAAATTAACCTTGTTTTTCATCATTTTTGACCATGGGCCATGGCCCATACCGTACGGCATACTATAGCACGCCGTTTTTCATCATTTTTGAGGATTTGAAAAAAAAACAAAAAAAAAACATGGGTTATAGCCCATGGTTTTTTGAATTTTTGAAAAAAAAATTAACCTTGTTTTTCATCATTTTTGACCATGGGCTATGGCCCATACCGTACGGCATACTATAGCACGCCGTTTTTCATCATTTTTGAGGATTTGAAAAAAATGAAAAAAAAAAAAAAACATGGGTTATAGCCCATCGTTTTTTGAATTTTTGAAAAAAAAAATTAACCTTGTTTTTCATCATTTTTGACCATAGGCTCTGGCCCATACCGTACGGCATACTATAGCACGCCGTTTTTCATCATTTTTGAGGATTTGAAAAACAAAAAACAAAAATAAACATGGGTTATAGCCCATCGTTTTTTGAATAAAAAAAAAAAATTAACCTTGTTTTTCATCATTTTTGACCATAGGCTCTGGCCCATACCGTACGGCATACTATAGCACGCCGTTTTTCATCATTTTTGAGGATTTGAAAAAAATGAAAAAAAACAAAAAAACATGGGCTATAACCCATCGTTTTTTTTTCTTTCATTTTTTTCAAACCCTCAAACATGATGAAAAACGGCTTGCTATAGTATGCCATACAGTATGGGCTATAGCCCATGGTCAAAAATGGGATAAAAAACGTCTAAAAATAGACGTCTAAAACACGTCTATTTTTAGACGTGTTTTAGACGTCTATTTTTAGACATTTTTATCCCATTTTTAGACGCTCGTCTAATAGCCCATACTGTACGGCATACTATAGCACGCCGTTTTTCATCATTTTTGAGGATTAAAAAAAAAAAAAAAAAAAAGAAAAACGATGGGCTATAACCCATCGTTTTTTTTTCTTTCATTTTTTTCAAACCCTCAAACATGATGAAAAACGGCTTGCTATAGTATGCCATACAGTATGGGCTATAGCCCATGGTCAAAAATGGGATAAAAAACGTCTAAAAATAGACGTCTAAAACACGTCTATTTTTAGACGTGTTTTAGACGTCTATTTTTAGACATTTTTATCCCATTTTTAGACGCTCGTCTAATAGCCCATACTGTACGGCATACTATAGCACGCCGTTTTTCATCATTTTTTAGGATTTGAAAAAAATGAAAAAAAAAAAAAACATGGGTTATAGCCCATCGTTTTTTGAATAAAAAAAAAAATTAACCTTGTTTTCATCATTTTTGACCATAGGCTATGGCCCATACCGTACGGCATACTATAGCACGCCGTTTTTCATCATTTTTGAGGATTTGAAAAAAATGAAAAAATAAAAAACGATGGGCTATAACCCATCTTTTTTTTTTCCCCATTTTTTTCAAACCCTCAAACATGATGAAAAACGGCTTGCTATAGTATGCCGTACAGTATGGGCTATAGCCCATGGTCAAAAATGGGATAAAAAACGTCTAAAAATAGACGTCTAAAACACGTCTATTTTTAGACGTGTTTTAGACGTCTATTTTTAGACATTTTTATCCCATTTTTAGACGCTCGTCTAATAGCCCATACTGTACGGCATACTATAGCACGCCGTTTTTCATCATTTTTGAGGATTTGAAAAAAATGAAAAAAAAAAAAAACATGGGTTATAGCCCATCGTTTTTTGAATTTTTGAAAAAAAAAATTACCTTGTTTTTCATCATTTTTGACCATAGGCTATGGCCCATACCGTACGGCATACTATAGCACGCCGTTTTTCATCATTTTTGAGGATTTGAAAAAAATGAAAAAAAAAAAAAACATGGGTTATAGCCCATCGTTTTTTGAATTTTTGAAAAAAGAATTAACCTTGTTTTTCATCATTTTTGACCATGGGCTATGGCCCATACCGTACGGCATACTATAGCACGCCGTTTTTCATCATTTTTGAGGATTTGAAAAAAATGAAAAAATAAAAAACGATGGGCTATAACCCATCGTTTTTTTTTTCCCATTTTTTTCAAACCCTCAAACATGATGAAAAACGGCTTGCTATAGTATGCCGTACAGTATGGGCTATAGCCCATGGTCAAAAATGGGATAAAAAACGTCTAAAAATAGACGTCTAAAACACGTCTATTTTTAGACGTGTTTTAGACGTCTATTTTTAGACATTTTTATCCCATTTTTAGACGCTCGTCTAATAGCCCATACTGTACGGCATACTATAGCACGCCGTTTTTCATCATTTTTGAGGATTTGAAAAAAATGAAAAAAAAAAAAACATGGGTTATAGCCCATCGTTTTTTGAATTTTTGAAAAAAAAATTAACCTTGTTTTTCATCATTTTTGACCATAGGCTATGGCCCATACCGTACGGCATACTATAGCACGCCGTTTTTCATCATTTTTGAGGATTTGAAAAAAATGAAAAAAAAAAAAAACATGGGTTATAGCCCATCGTTTTTTGAATTTTTGGAAAAAAAATTAACCTTGTTTTTCATCATTTTTGACCATGGGCTATGGCCCATACCGTACGGCATACTATAGCACGCCGTTTTTCATCATTTTTGAGGATTTGAAAAAAATGAAAAAAAAAAAAACGATGGGCTATAACCCATCATTTTTTTTCCCCATTTTTTTCAAACCCTCAAACATGATGAAAAACGGCTTGCTATAGTATGCCGTACAGTATGGGCTATAGCCCATGGTCAAAAAAGGGATAAAAAACGTCAAAAAATAGACGTCTAAAACACGTCTATTTTTAGACGTGTTTTAGACGTCTATTTTTAGACATTTTTATCCCATTTTTAGACGCTCGTCTAATAGCCCATACTGTACGGCATACTATAGCACGCCGTTTTTCATCATTTTTTAGGATTTGAAAAAAATGAAAAAAAAAAAAAACATGGGTTATAGCCCATCGTTTTTTGAATAAAAAAAAAAAAAATTAACCTTGTTTTCATCATTTTTGACCATAGGCTATGGCCCATACCGTACGGCATACTATAGCACGCCGTTTTTCATCATTTTTGAGGATTTGAAAAAAATGAAAAAATAAAAAACGATGGGCTATAACCCATCTTTTTTTTTTCCCCATTTTTTTCAAACCCTCAAACATGATGAAAAACGGCTTGCTATAGTATGCCGTACAGTATGGGCTATAGCCCATGGTCAAAAATGGGATAAAAAACGTCTAAAAATAGACGTCTAAAACATGTCTATTTTTAGACGTGTTTTAGACGTCTATTTTTAGACATTTTTATCCCATTTTTAGACGCTCGTCTAATAGCCCATACTGTACGGCATACTATAGCACGCCGTTTTTCATCATTTTTGAGGATTTGAAAAAAATGAAAAAAAAAAAAAACATGGGTTATAGCCCATCGTTTTTTGAATTTTTGAAAAAAAAATTAACCTTGTTTTTCATCATTTTTGACCATAGGCTATGGCCCATACCGTACGGCATACTATAGCACGCCGTTTTTCATCATTTTTGAGGATTTGAAAAAAATGAAAAAAAACATGGGTTATAGCCCATCGTTTTTTGTATTTTTGAAAAAAAAATTAACCTTGTTTTTCATCATTTTTGACCATGGGCTATGGCCCATACCGTACGGCATACTATAGAACGCCGTTTTTCATCATTTTTGAGGATTTGAAAAAAATGAAAAAAAAAAAACATGGGTTATAGCCCATCGTTTTTTGAATTTTTGAAAAAGAAATTAACCTTGTTTTTCATCATTTTTGACCATAGGCTATGGCCCATACCGTACGGCATACTATAGCACGCCGTTTTTCATCATTTTTGAGGATTTGAAAAAAAAACAAAACAAAAAAAACATGGGTTATAGCCCATCGTTTTTTGAATTTTTGGAAAAAAAAATTACCTTGTTTTTCATCATTTTTGACCATGGGCTATGGCCCATACCGTACGGCATACTATAGCACGCCGTTTTTCATCATTTTTGAGGATTTGAAAAAAATGAAAAAAAAAAAAACGATGGGCTATAACCCATCATTTTTTTTTCCCCATTTTTTTCAAACCCTCAAACATGATGAAAAACGGCTTGCTATAGTATGCCGTACAGTATGGGCTATAGCCCATGGTCAAAAAAGGGATAAAAAACGTCAAAAAATAGACGTCTAAAACACGTCTATTTTTAGACGTGTTTTAGACGTCTATTTTTAGACATTTTTATCCCATTTTTAGACGCTCGTCTAATAGCCCATACTGTACGGCATACTATAGCACGCCGTTTTTCATCATTTTTGAGGATTTGAAAAAAATGAAAAAAAAAAAAAAACATGGGTTATAGCCCATCGTTTTTTGAATTTTTGAAAAAAAAAATTAACCTTGTTTTTCATCATTTTTGACCATAGGCTATGGCCCATACCGTACGGCATACTATAGCACGCCGTTTTTCATCATTTTTGAGGATTTGAAAAAAAAACAAAAAACAAACATGGGTTATAGCCCATCGTTTTTTGAATTTTTGAAAAAAAAAAATAACCTTGTTTTTCATCATTTTTGACCATGGGCTATGGCCCATACCGTACGGCATACTATAGCATGCCGTTTTTCATCATTTTTGAGGATTTGAAAAAAATGAAAAAAAAAAAAAACATGGGTTATAGCCCATCGTTTTTTGAATTTTTGAAAAAAAAATTAACCTTGTTTTTCATCATTTTTGACCATAGGCTATGGCCCATACCGTACGGCATACTATAGCACGCCGTTTTTCATCATTTTTGAGGATTTGAAAAAAACGAAAAAAAAAAAAACATGGGTTATAGCCCATCGTTTTTTTAATTTTTGAAAAAAAAATTAACCTTGTTTTTCATCATTTTTGACCATAGGCTATGGCCCATACCGTACGGCATACTATAGCACGCCGTTTTTCATCATTTTTGAGGGTTTGAAAAAAAAAAAAAAAAAAAAAAAACATGGGTTATAGCCCATCGTTTTTTGAATTTTTGAAAAAAAAATTAACCTTGTTTTTCATCATTTTTGACCATAGGCTATGGCCCATACCGTACGGCATACTATAGCACGCCGTTTTTCATCATTTTTGAGGATTTGAAAAAAATTAAAAAAAAAACAAAAACATGGGTTATAGCCCATCGTTTTTTGAATTTTTGGAAAAAAAATTAACCTTGCTTTTCATCATTTTTGACCATAGGCTATGGCCCATACCGTACGGCATACTATAGCACGCCGTTTTTCATCATTTTTGAGGATTTGAAAAAAACGAAAAAAAAAAAAACATGGGTTATAGCCCATCGTATTTTGAATTTTTGGAAAAAAAATTACCTTGTTTTTCATCATTTTTGACCATGGGCTATGGCCCATACCGTACGGCATACTATAGCACGCCGTTTTTCATCATTTTTGAGGATTTAAAAAAAAAAAAAAAAAAAAAAACATGGGTTATAGCCCATCGTTTTTTGAATTTTTGAAAAAAAAATTAACCTTGTTTTTCATCATTTTTGACCATAGGCTATGGCCCATACCGTACGGCATACTATAGCACGCCGTTTTTCATCATTTTTGAGGATTTGAAAAAAATGAAAAAAAAAAAAAACATGGGTTATAGCCCATCGTTTTTTGAATTTTTGAAAAAAAAAATTAACCTTGTTTTTCATCATTTTTGACCATAGGCTCTGGCCCATACCGTACGGCATACTATAGCACGCCGTTTTTCATCATTTTTGAGGATTTGAAAAACAAAAAACAAAAATAAACATGGGTTATAGCCCATCGTTTTTTGAATAAAAAAAAAAAATTAACCTTGTTTTTCATCATTTTTGACCATAGGCTCTGGCCCATACCGTACGGCATACTATAGCACGCCGTTTTTCATCATTTTTGAGGATTTGAAAAAAATGAAAAAAAACAAAAAAACATGGGCTATAACCCATCGTTTTTTTTTCTTTCATTTTTTTCAAACCCTCAAACATGATGAAAAACGGCTTGCTATAGTATGCCATACAGTATGGGCTATAGCCCATGGTCAAAAATGGGATAAAAAACGTCTAAAAATAGACGTCTAAAACACGTCTATTTTTAGACGTGTTTTAGACGTCTATTTTTAGACATTTTTATCCCATTTTTAGACGCTCGTCTAATAGCCCATACTGTACGGCATACTATAGCACGCCGTTTTTCATCATTTTTGAGGATTAAAAAAAAAAAAAAAAAAAAGAAAAACGATGGGCTATAACCCATCGTTTTTTTTTCTTTCATTTTTTTCAAACCCTTAAACATGATGAAAAACGGCTTGCTATAGTATGCCATACAGTATGGGCTATAGCCCATGGTCAAAAATGGGATAAAAAACGTCTAAAAATAGACGTCTAAAACACGTCTATTTTTAGACGTGTTTTAGACGTCTATTTTTAGACATTTTTATCCCATTTTTAGACGCTCGTCTAATAGCCCATACTGTACGGCATACTATAGCACGCCGTTTTTCATCATTTTTTAGGATTTGAAAAAAATGAAAAAAAAACAAAACATGGGTTATAGCCCATCGTTTTTTGAATTAAAAAAAAAAAATTAACCTTGTTTTCATCATTTTTGACCATAGGCTATGGCCCATACCGTACGGCATACTATAGCACGCCGTTTTTCATCATTTTTGAGGATTTGAAAAAAATGAAAAAATAAAAAACGATGGGCTATAACCCATCTTTTTTTTTTCCCCATTTTTTTCAAACCCTCAAACATGATGAAAAACGGCTTGCTATAGTATGCCGTACAGTATGGGCTATAGCCCATGGTCAAAAATGGGATAAAAAACGTCTAAAAATAGACGTCTAAAACACGTCTATTTTTAGACGTGTTTTAGACGTCTATTTTTAGACATTTTTATCCCATTTTTAGACGCTCGTCTAATAGCCCATACTGTACGGCATACTATAGCACGCCGTTTTTCATCATTTTTGAGGATTTGAAAAAAATGAAAAAAAAAAAAAACATGGGTTATAGCCCATCGTTTTTTGAATTTTTGAAAAAAAAAATTACCTTGTTTTTCATCATTTTTGACCATAGGCTATGGCCCATACCGTACGGCATACTATAGCACGCCGTTTTTCATCATTTTTGAGGATTTGAAAAAAATGAAAAAAAAAAAAAACATGGGTTATAGCCCATCGTTTTTTGAATTTTTGAAAAAAGAATTAACCTTGTTTTTCATCATTTTTGACCATGGGCTATGGCCCATACCGTACGGCATACTATAGCACGCCGTTTTTCATCAAAAATGGGATAAAAAACGTCTAAAAATTGACGTCTAAAACACGTCTATTTTTAGACGTGTTTTAGACGTCTATTTTTAGACATTTTTATCCCATTTTTAGACGCTCGTCTAATAGCCCATACTGTACGGCATACTATAGCACGCCGTTTTTCATCATTTTTGAGGATTTGAAAAAAATGAAAAAAAAAAAAACATGGGTTATAGCCCATCGTTTTTTGAATTTTTGAAAAAAAAATTAACCTTGTTTTTCATCATTTTTGACCATAGGCTATGGCCCATACCGTACGGCATACTATAGCACGCCGTTTTTCATCATTTTTGAGGATTTGAAAAAAATGAAAAAAAAAAAAAACATGGGTTATAGCCCATCGTTTTTTGAATTTTTGGAAAAAAAATTAACCTTGTTTTTCATCATTTTTGACCATGGGCTATGGCCCATACCGTACGGCATACTATAGCACGCCGTTTTTCATCATTTTTGAGGATTTGAAAAAAATGAAAAAAAAAAAAACGATGGGCTATAACCCATCATTTTTTTTCCCCATTTTTTTCAAACCCTCAAACATGATGAAAAACGGCTTGCTATAGTATGCCGTACAGTATGGGCTATAGCCCATGGTCAAAAAAGGGATAAAAAACGTCAAAAAATAGACGTCTAAAACACGTCTATTTTTAGACGTGTTTTAGACGTCTATTTTTAGACATTTTTATCCCATTTTTAGACGCTCGTCTAATAGCCCATACTGTACGGCATACTATAGCACGCCGTTTTTCATCATTTTTTAGGATTTGAAAAAAATGAAAAAAAAAAAAAACATGGGTTATAGCCCATCGTTTTTTGAATAAAAAAAAAAAAAATTAACCTTGTTTTCATCATTTTTGACCATAGGCTATGGCCCATACCGTACGGCATACTATAGCACGCCGTTTTTCATCATTTTTGAGGATTTGAAAAAAATGAAAAAATAAAAAACGATGGGCTATAACCCATCTTTTTTTTTTCCCCATTTTTTTCAAACCCTCAAACATGATGAAAAACGGCTTGCTATAGTATGCCGTACAGTATGGGCTATAGCCCATGGTCAAAAATGGGATAAAAAACGTCTAAAAATAGACGTCTAAAACACGTCTATTTTTAGACGTGTTTTAGACGTCTATTTTTAGACATTTTTATCCCATTTTTAGACGCTCGTCTAATAGCCCATACTGTACGGCATACTATAGCACGCCGTTTTTCATCATTTTTGAGGATTTGAAAAAAATGAAAAAAAAAAAAAACATGGGTTATAGCCCATCGTTTTTTGAATTTTTGAAAAAAAAATTAACCTTGTTTTTCATCATTTTTGACCATAGGCTATGGCCCATACCGTACGGCATACTATAGCACGCCGTTTTTCATCATTTTTGAGGATTTGAAAAAAATGAAAAAAAACATGGGTTATAGCCCATCGTTTTTTGTATTTTTGAAAAAAAAATTAACCTTGTTTTTCATCATTTTTGACCATGGGCTATGGCCCATACCGTACGGCATACTATAGAACGCCGTTTTTCATCATTTTTGAGGATTTGAAAAAAATGAAAAAAAAAAAACATGGGTTATAGCCCATCGTTTTTTGAATTTTTGAAAAAGAAATTAACCTTGTTTTTCATCATTTTTGACCATAGGCTATGGCCCATACCGTACGGCATACTATAGCACGCCGTTTTTCATCATTTTTGAGGATTTGAAAAAAAAACAAAACAAAAAAAACATGGGTTATAGCCCATCGTTTTTTGAATTTTTGGAAAAAAAAATTACCTTGTTTTTCATCATTTTTGACCATGGGCTATGGCCCATACCGTACGGCATACTATAGCACGCCGTTTTTCATCATTTTTGAGGATTTGAAAAAAATGAAAAAAAAAAAAACGATGGGCTATAACCCATCATTTTTTTTTCCCCATTTTTTTCAAACCCTCAAACATGATGAAAAACGGCTTGCTATAGTATGCCGTACAGTATGGGCTATAGCCCATGGTCAAAAAAGGGATAAAAAACGTCAAAAAATAGACGTCTAAAACACGTCTATTTTTAGACGTGTTTTAGACGTCTATTTTTAGACATTTTTATCCCATTTTTAGACGCTCGTCTAATAGCCCATACTGTACGGCATACTATAGCACGCCGTTTTTCATCATTTTTGAGGATTTGAAAAAAATGAAAAAAAAAAAAAAACATGGGTTATAGCCCATCGTTTTTTGAATTTTTGAAAAAAAAAATTAACCTTGTTTTTCATCATTTTTGACCATAGGCTATGGCCCATACCGTACGGCATACTATAGCACGCCGTTTTTCATCATTTTTGAGGATTTGAAAAAAAAACAAAAAACAAACATGGGTTATAGCCCATCGTTTTTTGAATTTTTGGAAAAAAAAAATAACCTTGTTTTTCATCATTTTTGACCATGGGCTATGGCCCATACCGTACGGCATACTATAGCATGCCGTTTTTCATCATTTTTGAGGATTTGAAAAAAATGAAAAAAAAAAAAAACATGGGTTTATAGCCCATCGTTTTTTGAATTTTTGAAAAAAAAATTAACCTTGTTTTTCATCATTTTTGACCATAGGCTATGGCCCATACCGTACGGCATACTATAGCACGCCGTTTTTCATCATTTTTGAGGATTTAAAAAAAAAAAAAAAAAAAAAAAACATGGGTTATAGCCCATCGTTTTTTGAATTTTTGGAAAAAAAATTAACCTTGTTTTTCATCATTTTTGACCATGGGCTATGGCCCATACCGTACGGCATACTATAGCACGCCGTTTTTCATCATTTTTGAGGATTTGAAAAAAACGAAAAAAAAAAAAACATGGGTTATAGCCCATCGTTTTTTTAATTTTTGAAAAAAAAATTAACCTTGTTTTTCATCATTTTTGACCATAGGCTATGGCCCATACCGTACGGCATACTATAGCACGCCGTTTTTCATCATTTTTGAGGGTTTGAAAAAAAAAAAAAAAAAAAAAACATGGGTTATAGCCCATCGTTTTTTGAATTTTTGAAAAAAAAATTAACCTTGTTTTTCATCATTTTTGACCATAGGCTATGGCCCATACCGTACGGCATACTATAGCACGCCGTTTTTCATCATTTTTGAGGATTTGAAAAAAATTAAAAAAAAACAAAAACATGGGTTATAGCCCATCGTTTTTTGAATTTTTGGAAAAAAAATTAACCTTGCTTTTCATCATTTTTGACCATAGGCTATGGCCCATACCGTACGGCATACTATAGCACGCCGTTTTTCATCATTTTTGAGGATTTGAAAAAAACGAAAAAAAAAAAAACATGGGTTATAGCCCATCGTATTTTGAATTTTTGGAAAAAAAATTACCTTGTTTTTCATCATTTTTGACCATGGGCTATGGCCCATACCGTACGGCATACTATAGCACGCCGTTTTTCATCATTTTTGAGTATTTAAAAAAAAAAAAAAAAAAAAAAAACATGGGTTATAGCCCATCGTTTTTTGAATTTTTGAAAAAAAAATTAACCTTGTTTTTCATCATTTTTGACCATAGGCTATGGCCCATACCGTACGGCATACTATAGCACGCCGTTTTTCATCATTTTTGAGGATTTGAAAAAAATGAAAAAAAAAAAAAACATGGGTTATAGCCCATCGTTTTTTGAATTTTTGGAAAAAAAATTAACCTTGTTTTTCATCATTTTTGACCATGGGCTATGGCCCATACCGTACGGCATACTATAGCACGCCGTTTTTCATCATTTTTGAGGATTTGAAAAAAACGAAAAAAAAAAAAACATGGGTTATAGCCCATCGTTTTTTGAATTTTTGAAAAAAAAATTAACCTTGTTTTTCATCATTTTTGACCATAGGCTATGGCCCATACCGTACGGCATACTATAGCACGCCGTTTTTCATCATTTTTGAGGATTTGAAAAAAATGAAAAAAAAAAAAAACATGGGTTATAGCCCATCGTTTTTTGAATTTTTGGAAAAAAAATTAACCTTGTTTTTCATCATTTTTGACCATGGGCTATGGCCCATACCGTACGGCATACTATAGCACGCCGTTTTTCATCATTTTTGAGGATTTGAAAAAAATGAAAAAAAAAAAAACGATGGGCTATAACCCATCATTTTTTTTCCCCATTTTTTTCAAACCCTCAAACATGATGAAAAACGGCTTGCTATAGTATGCCGTACAGTATGGGCTATAGCACATGGTCAAAAAAGGGATAAAAAACGTCAAAAAATAGACGTCTAAAACACGTCTATTTTTAGACGTGTTTTAGACGTCTATTTTTAGACATTTTTATCCCATTTTTAGACGCTCGTCTAATAGCCCATACTGTACGGCATACTATAGCACGCCGTTTTTCATCATTTTTTAGGATTTGAAAAAAATGAAAAAAAAAAAAAACATGGGTTATAGCCCATCGTTTTTTGAATTAAAAAAAAAAATTAACCTTGTTTTCATCATTTTTGACCATAGGCTATGGCCCATACCGTACGGCATACTATAGCACGCCGTTTTTCATCATTTTTGAGGATTTGAAAAAAATGAAAAAATAAAAAACGATGGGCTATAACCCATCTTTTTTTTTTCCCCATTTTTTTCAAACCCTCAAACATGATGAAAAACGGCTTGCTATAGTATGCCGTACAGTATGGGCTATAGCCCATGGTCAAAAATGGGATAAAAAACGTCTAAAAATAGACGTCTAAAACACGTCTATTTTTAGACGTGTTTTAGACGTCTATTTTTAGACATTTTTATCCCATTTTTAGACGCTCGTCTAATAGCCCATACTGTACGGCATACTATAGCACGCCGTTTTTCATCATTTTTGAGGATTTGAAAAAAATGAAAAAAAAAAAAAACATGGGTTATAGCCCATCGTTTTTTGAATTTTTGAAAAAAAAAATTACCTTGTTTTTCATCATTTTTGACCATAGGCTATGGCCCATACCGTACGGCATACTATAGCACGCCGTTTTTCATCATTTTTGAGGATTTGAAAAAAATGAAAAAAAAAAAAAACATGGGTTATAGCCCATCGTTTTTTGAATTTTTGAAAAAAGAATTAACCTTGTTTTTCATCATTTTTGACCATGGGCTATGGCCCATACCGTACGGCATACTATAGCACGCCGTTTTTCATCATTTTTGAGGATTTGAAAAAAATGAAAAAATAAAAAACGATGGGCTATAACCCATCGTTTTTTTTTTCCCATTTTTTTCAAACCCTCAAACATGATGAAAAACGGCTTGCTATAGTATGCCGTACAGTATGGGCTATAGCCCATGGTCAAAAATGGGATAAAAAACGTCTAAAAATAGACGTCTAAAACACGTCTATTTTTAGACGTGTTTTAGACGTCTATTTTTAGACATTTTTATCCCATTTTTAGACGCTCGTCTAATAGCCCATACTGTACGGCATACTATAGCACGCCGTTTTTCATCATTTTTGAGGATTTGAAAAAAATGAAAAAAAAAAAAACATGGGTTATAGCCCATCGTTTTTTGAATTTTTGAAAAAAAAATTAACCTTGTTTTTCATCATTTTTGACCATAGGCTATGGCCCATACCGTACGGCATACTATAGCACGCCGTTTTTCATCATTTTTGAGGATTTGAAAAAAATGAAAAAAAAAAAAAACATGGGTTATAGCCCATCGTTTTTTGAATTTTTGGAAAAAAAATTAACCTTGTTTTTCATCATTTTTGACCATGGGCTATGGCCCATACCGTACGGCATACTATAGCACGCCGTTTTTCATCATTTTTGAGGATTTGAAAAAAATGAAAAAAAAAAAAACGATGGGCTATAACCCATCATTTTTTTTCCCCATTTTTTTCAAACCCTCAAACATGATGAAAAACGGCTTGCTATAGTATGCCGTACAGTATGGGCTATAGCCCATGGTCAAAAAAGGGATAAAAAACGTCAAAAAATAGACGTCTAAAACACGTCTATTTTTAGACGTGTTTTAGACGTCTATTTTTAGACATTTTTATCCCATTTTTAGACGCTCGTCTAATAGCCCATACTGTACGGCATACTATAGCACGCCGTTTTTCATCATTTTTTAGGATTTGAAAAAAATGAAAAAAAAAAAAAACATGGGTTATAGCCCATCGTTTTTTGAATAAAAAAAAAAAAAATTAACCTTGTTTTCATCATTTTTGACCATAGGCTATGGCCCATACCGTACGGCATACTATAGCACGCCGTTTTTCATCATTTTTGAGGATTTGAAAAAAATGAAAAAATAAAAAACGATGGGCTATAACCCATCTTTTTTTTTTCCCCATTTTTTTCAAACCCTCAAACATGATGAAAAACGGCTTGCTATAGTATGCCGTACAGTATGGGCTATAGCCCATGGTCAAAAATGGGATAAAAAACGTCTAAAAATAGACGTCTAAAACACGTCTATTTTTAGACGTGTTTTAGACGTCTATTTTTAGACATTTTTATCCCATTTTTAGACGCTCGTCTAATAGCCCATACTGTACGGCATACTATAGCACGCCGTTTTTCATCATTTTTGAGGATTTGAAAAAAATGAAAAAAAAAAAAAACATGGGTTATAGCCCATCGTTTTTTGAATTTTTGAAAAAAAAATTAACCTTGTTTTTCATCATTTTTGACCATAGGCTATGGCCCATACCGTACGGCATACTATAGCACGCCGTTTTTCATCATTTTTGAGGATTTGAAAAAAATGAAAAAAAACATGGGTTATAGCCCATCGTTTTTTGTATTTTTGAAAAAAAAATTAACCTTGTTTTTCATCATTTTTGACCATGGGCTATGGCCCATACCGTACGGCATACTATAGAACGCCGTTTTTCATCATTTTTGAGGATTTGAAAAAAATGAAAAAAAAAAAACATGGGTTATAGCCCATCGTTTTTTGAATTTTTGAAAAAGAAATTAACCTTGTTTTTCATCATTTTTGACCATAGGCTATGGCCCATACCGTACGGCATACTATAGCACGCCGTTTTTCATCATTTTTGAGGATTTGAAAAAAAAACAAAACAAAAAAAACATGGGTTATAGCCCATCGTTTTTTGAATTTTTGGAAAAAAAAATTACCTTGTTTTTCATCATTTTTGACCATGGGCTATGGCCCATACCGTACGGCATACTATAGCACGCCGTTTTTCATCATTTTTGAGGATTTGAAAAAAATGAAAAAAAAAAAAACGATGGGCTATAACCCATCATTTTTTTTCCCCCATTTTTTTCAAACCCTCAAACATGATGAAAAACGGCTTGCTATAGTATGCCGTACAGTATGGGCTATAGCCCATGGTCAAAAAAGGGATAAAAAACGTCAAAAAATAGACGTCTAAAACACGTCTATTTTTAGACGTGTTTTAGACGTCTATTTTTAGACATTTTTATCCCATTTTTAGACGCTCGTCTAATAGCCCATACTGTACGGCATACTATAGCACGCCGTTTTTCATCATTTTTGAGGATTTGAAAAAAATGAAAAAAAAAAAAAAACATGGGTTATAGCCCATCGTTTTTTGAATTTTTGAAAAAAAAAATTAACCTTGTTTTTCATCATTTTTGACCATAGGCTATGGCCCATACCGTACGGCATACTATAGCACGCCGTTTTTCATCATTTTTGAGGATTTGAAAAAAAAACAAAAAACAAACATGGGTTATAGCCCATCGTTTTTTGAATTTTTGAAAAAAAAAAATAACCTTGTTTTTCATCATTTTTGACCATGGGCTATGGCCCATACCGTACGGCATACTATAGCATGCCGTTTTTCATCATTTTTGAGGATTTGAAAAAAATGAAAAAAAAAAAAAACATGGGTTATAGCCCATCGTTTTTTGAATTTTTGAAAAAAAAATTAACCTTGTTTTTCATCATTTTTGACCATAGGCTATGGCCCATACCGTACGGCATACTATAGCACGCCGTTTTTCATCATTTTTGAGGATTTAAAAAAAAAAAAAAAAAAAAAAAACATGGGTTATAGCCCATCGTTTTTTGAATTTTTGGAAAAAAAATTAACCTTGTTTTTCATCATTTTTGACCATGGGCTATGGCCCATACCGTACGGCATACTATAGCACGCCGTTTTTCATCATTTTTGAGGATTTGAAAAAAACGAAAAAAAAAAAAACATGGGTTATAGCCCATCGTTTTTTTAATTTTTGAAAAAAAAATTAACCTTGTTTTTCATCATTTTTGACCATAGGCTATGGCCCATACCGTACGGCATACTATAGCACGCCGTTTTTCATCATTTTTGAGGGTTTGAAAAAAAAAAAAAAAAAAAAAAACATGGGTTATAGCCCATCGTTTTTTGAATTTTTGAAAAAAAAATTAACCTTGTTTTTCATCATTTTTGACCATAGGCTATGGCCCATACCGTACGGCATACTATAGCACGCCGTTTTTCATCATTTTTGAGGATTTGAAAAAAATAAAAAAAAAACAAAAACATGGGTTATAGCCCATCGTTTTTTGAATTTTTGGAAAAAAAATTAACCTTGCTTTTCATCATTTTTGACCATAGGCTATGGCCCATACCGTACGGCATACTATAGCACGCCGTTTTTCATCATTTTTGAGGATTTGAAAAAAACGAAAAAAAAAAAAACATGGGTTATAGCCCATCGTATTTTGAATTTTTGGAAAAAAAATTACCTTGTTTTTCATCATTTTTGACCATGGGCTATGGCCCATACCGTACGGCATACTATAGCACGCCGTTTTTCATCATTTTTGAGGATTTAAAAAAAAAAAAAAAAAAAAAAAACATGGGTTATAGCCCATCGTTTTTTGAATTTTTGAAAAAAAAATTAACCTTGTTTTTCATCATTTTTGACCATAGGCTATGGCCCATACCGTACGGCATACTATAGCACGCCGTTTTTCATCATTTTTGAGGATTTGAAAAAAATGAAAAAAAAAAAAAACATGGGTTATAGCCCATCGTTTTTTGAATTTTTGGAAAAAAAATTAACCTTGTTTTTCATCATTTTTGACCATGGGCTATGGCCCATACCGTACGGCATACTATAGCACGCCGTTTTTCATCATTTTTGAGGATTTGAAAAAAACGAAAAAAAAAAAAACATGGGTTATAGCCCATCGTTTTTTTAATTTTTGAAAAAAAAATTAACCTTGTTTTTCATCATTTTTGACCATAGGCTATGGCCCATACCGTACGGCATACTATAGCACGCCGTTTTTCATCATTTTTGAGGATTTAAAAAAAAAAAAAAAAAAAAAAAACATGGGTTATAGCCCATCGTTTTTTGAATTTTAAAAAAAAAAAATTAACCTTGTTTTTCATCATTTTTGACCATAGGCTATGGCCCATACCGTACGGCATACTATAGCACGCCGTTTTTCATCATTTTTGAGGATTTGAAAAAAAAACAAAAAACAAACATGGGTTATAGCCCATCGTTTTTTGAATTTTTGAAAAAAAAATTAACCTTGTTTTTCATCATTTTTGACCATGGGCTATGGCCCATACCGTACGGCATACTATAGCATGCCGTTTTTCATCATTTTTGAGGATTTGAAAAAAATGAAAAAAAAAAAAAACATGGGTTATAGCCCATCGTTTTTTGAATTTTTGAAAAAAAAATTAACCTTGTTTTTCATCATTTTTGACCATAGGCTATGGCCCATACCGTACGGCATACTATAGCACGCCGTTTTTCATCATTTTTGAGGATTTGAAAAAAACAAAAAAAACAAACATGGGTTATAGCCCATCGTTTTTTGAATTTTTGAAAAAAAAATTAACCTTGTTTTTCATCATTTTTGACCATGGGCTATGGCCCATACCGTACGGCATACTATAGCATGCCGTTTTTCATCATTTTTGAGGATTTGAAAAAAATGAAAAAAAAAAAAAACATGGGTTATAGCCCATCGTTTTTTGAATTTTTGAAAAAAAAAATTAACCTTGTTTTTCATCATTTTTGACCATGGGCTATGGCCCATACCGTACGGCATACTATAGCATGCCGTTTTTCATCATTTTTGAGGATTTGAAAAAAATGAAAAAAAAAAAAAACATGGGTTATAGCCCATCGTTTTTTGAATTTTTGAAAAAAAAATTAACCTTGTTTTTCATCATTTTTGACCATAGGCTATGGCCCATACCGTACGGCATACTATAGCACGCCGTTTTTCATCATTTTTGAGGATTTAAAAAAAAAAAAAAAAAAAAAAAACATGGGTTATAGCCCATCGTTTTTTGAATTTTTGGAAAAAAAATTAACCTTGTTTTTCATCATTTTTGACCATGGGCTATGGCCCATACCGTACGGCATACTATAGCACGCCGTTTTTCATCATTTTTGAGGATTTGAAAAAAACGAAAAAAAAAAAAACATGGGTTATAGCCCATCGTTTTTTTAATTTTTGAAAAAAAAATTAACCTTGTTTTTCATCATTTTTGACCATAGGCTATGGCCCATACCGTACGGCATACTATAGCACGCCGTTTTTCATCATTTTTGAGGATTTGAAAAAAAAAAAAAAAAAAAAAACATGGGTTATAGCCCATCGTTTTTTGAATTTTTGGAAAAAAAATTAACCTTGTTTTTCATCATTTTTGACCATGGGCTATGACCCATACCGTACGGCATACTATAGCACGCCGTTTTTCATCATTTTTGAGGATTTGAAAAAAACGAAAAAAAAAAAAACATGGGTTATAGCCCATCGTTTTTTTAATTTTTGAAAAAAAAATTAACCTTGTTTTTCATCATTTTTGACCATAGGCTATGGCCCATACCGTACGGCATACTATAGCACGCCGTTTTTCATCATTTTTGAAGATTTGAAAAATAAGAAAAAAAAAAAAAACATGGGTTATAGCCCATCGTTTTTTGAATTTTTGGAAAAAAAATTAACCTTGTTTTTCATCATTTTTGACCATGGGCTATGGCCCATACCGTACGGCATACTATAGCACGCCGTTTTTCATCATTTTTGAGGATTTGAAAAAAACGAAAAAAAAAAAAACATGGGTTATAGCCCATCGTTTTTTTAATTTTTGAAAAAAAAATTAACCTTGTTTTTCATCATTTTTGACCATAGGCTATGGCCCATACCGTACGGCATACTATAGCACGCCGTTTTTCATCATTTTTGAGGATTTGAAAAAAAAGAAAAAAAAAAAAAACATGGGTTATAGCCCATCGTTTTTTGAATTTTTGAAAAAAAAATTAACCTTGTTTTTCATCATTTTTGACCATAGGCTATGGCCCATACCGTACGGCATACTATAGCACGCCGTTTTTCATCATTTTTGAGGATTTGAAAAAAATGAAAAAAAAACAAAAACATGGGTTATAGCCCATCGTTTTTTGAATTTTTGGAAAAAAAATTAACCTTGTTTTTCATCATTTTTGACCATGGGCTATGGCCCATACCGTACGGCATACTATAGCACGCCGTTTTTCATCATTTTTGAGGATTTGAAAAAAACGAAAAAAAACAAAACATGGGTTATAGCCCATCGTTTTTTTAATTTTTGAAAAAAAAATTAACCTTGTTTTTCATCATTTTTGACCATAGGCTATGGCCCATACCGTACGGCATACTATAGCACGCCGTTTTTCATCATTTTTGAAGATTTGAAAAATAAGAAAAAAAAAAAAAACATGGGTTATAGCCCATCGTTTTTTGAATTTTTGGAAAAAAAATTAACCTTGTTTTTCATCATTTTTGACCATGGGCTATGGCCCATACCGTACGGCATACTATAGCACGCCGTTTTTCATCATTTTTGAGGATTTGAAAAAAACGAAAAAAAAAAAAACATGGGTTATAGCCCATCGTTTTTTTAATTTTTGAAAAAAAAATTAACCTTGTTTTTCATCATTTTTGACCATAGGCTATGGCCCATACCGTACGGCATACTATAGCACGCCGTTTTTCATCATTTTTGAGGATTTGAAAAAAAAAAAAAAAAAAAAAAACATGGGTTATAGCCCATCGTTTTTTGAATTTTTGAAAAAAAAATTAACCTTGTTTTTCATCATTTTTGACCATAGGCTATGGCCCATACCGTACGGCATACTATAGCACGCCGTTTTTCATCATTTTTGAGGATTTGAAAAAAATGAAAAAAAAACAAAAACATGGGTTATAGCCCATCGTTTTTTGAATTTTTGGAAAAAAAATTAACCTTGTTTTTCATCATTTTTGACCATGGGCTATGGCCCATACCGTACGGCATACTATAGCACGCCGTTTTTCATCATTTTTGAGGATTTGAAAAAAACGAAAAAAAACAAAACATGGGTTATAGCCCATCGTTTTTTTAATTTTTGAAAAAAAAATTAACCTTGTTTTTCATCATTTTTGACCATAGGCTATGGCCCATACCGTACGGCATACTATAGCACGCCGTTTTTCATCATTTTTGAGGATTTGAAAAAAACGAAAAAAAAAAAAACATGGGTTATAGCCCATCGTTTTTTGAATTTTTGAAAAAAAAATTAACCTTGTTTTTCATCATTTTTGACCATAGGCTATGGCCCATACCGTACGGCATACTATAGCACGCCGTTTTTCATCATTTTTGAGGATTTGAAAAAAAAAAAAAAAAAAAAAAACATGGGTTATAGCCCATCGTTTTTTGAATTTTTGGAAAAAGAATTAACCTTGTTTTTCATCATTTTTGACCATGGGCTATGGCCCATACCGTACGGCATACTATAGCACGCCGTTTTTCATCATTTTTGAGGATTTGAAAAAAACGAAAAAAAAAAAAACATGGGTTATAGCCCATCGTTTTTTTAATTTTTGAAAAAAAAATTTACCTTGTTTTTCATCATTTTTGACCATAGGCTATGGCCCATACCGTACGGCATACTATAGCACGCCGTTTTTCATCATTTTTGAGGATTTGAAAAAAACAAAAAAAACAAACATGGGTTATAGCCCATCGTTTTTTGAATTTTTGAAAAAAAAATTAACCTTGTTTTTCATCATTTTTGACCATGGGCTATGGCCCATACCGTACGGCATACTATAGCATGCCGTTTTTCATCATTTTTGAGGATTTGAAAAAAATGAAAAAAAAAAAAAACATGGGTTATAGCCCATCGTTTTTTGAATTTTTGAAAAAAAAAATTAACCTTGTTTTTCATCATTTTTGACCATGGGCTATGGCCCATACCGTACGGCATACTATAGCATGCCGTTTTTCATCATTTTTGAGGATTTGAAAAAAATGAAAAAAAAAAAAAACATGGGTTATAGCCCATCGTTTTTTGAATTTTTGAAAAAAAAATTAACCTTGTTTTTCATCATTTTTGACCATAGGCTATGGCCCATACCGTACGGCATACTATAGCACGCCGTTTTTCATCATTTTTGAGGATTTAAAAAAAAAAAAAAAAAAAAAAAACATGGGTTATAGCCCATCGTTTTTTGAATTTTTGGAAAAAAAATTAACCTTGTTTTTCATCATTTTTGACCATGGGCTATGGCCCATACCGTACGGCATACTATAGCACGCCGTTTTTCATCATTTTTGAGGATTTGAAAAAAACGAAAAAAAAAAAAACATGGGTTATAGCCCATCGTTTTTTTAATTTTTGAAAAAAAAATTAACCTTGTTTTTCATCATTTTTGACCATAGGCTATGGCCCATACCGTACGGCATACTATAGCACGCCGTTTTTCATCATTTTTGAGGATTTGAAAAAAAAAAAAAAAAAAAAAAACATGGGTTATAGCCCATCGTTTTTTGAATTTTTGGAAAAAAAATTAACCTTGTTTTTCATCATTTTTGACCATGGGCTATGACCCATACCGTACGGCATACTATAGCACGCCGTTTTTCATCATTTTTGAGGATTTGAAAAAAACGAAAAAAAAAAAAACATGGGTTATAGCCCATCGTTTTTTTAATTTTTGAAAAAAAAATTAACCTTGTTTTTCATCATTTTTGACCATAGGCTATGGCCCATACCGTACGGCATACTATAGCACGCCGTTTTTCATCATTTTTGAAGATTTGAAAAATAAGAAAAAAAAAAAAAACATGGGTTATAGCCCATCGTTTTTTGAATTTTTGGAAAAAAAATTAACCTTGTTTTTCATCATTTTTGACCATGGGCTATGGCCCATACCGTACGGCATACTATAGCACGCCGTTTTTCATCATTTTTGAGGATTTGAAAAAAACGAAAAAAAAAAAAACATGGGTTATAGCCCATCGTTTTTTTAATTTTTGAAAAAAAAATTAACCTTGTTTTTCATCATTTTTGACCATAGGCTATGGCCCATACCGTACGGCATACTATAGCACGCCGTTTTTCATCATTTTTGAGGATTTGAAAAAAAAGAAAAAAAAAAAAAACATGGGTTATAGCCCATCGTTTTTTGAATTTTTGAAAAAAAAATTAACCTTGTTTTTCATCATTTTTGACCATAGGCTATGGCCCATACCGTACGGCATACTATAGCACGCCGTTTTTCATCATTTTTGAGGATTTGAAAAAAATGAAAAAAAAACAAAAACATGGGTTATAGCCCATCGTTTTTTGAATTTTTGGAAAAAAAATTAACCTTGTTTTTCATCATTTTTGACCATGGGCTATGGCCCATACCGTACGGCATACTATAGCACGCCGTTTTTCATCATTTTTGAGGATTTGAAAAAAACGAAAAAAAACAAAACATGGGTTATAGCCCATCGTTTTTTTAATTTTTGAAAAAAAAATTAACCTTGTTTTTCATCATTTTTGACCATAGGCTATGGCCCATACCGTACGGCATACTATAGCACGCCGTTTTTCATCATTTTTGAAGATTTGAAAAATAAGAAAAAAAAAAAAAACATGGGTTATAGCCCATCGTTTTTTGAATTTTTGGAAAAAAAATTAACCTTGTTTTTCATCATTTTTGACCATGGGCTATGGCCCATACCGTACGGCATACTATAGCACGCCGTTTTTCATCATTTTTGAGGATTTGAAAAAAACGAAAAAAAAAAAAAAACATGGGTTATAGCCCATCGTTTTTTTAATTTTTGAAAAAAAAATTAACCTTGTTTTTCATCATTTTTGACCATAGGCTATGGCCCATACCGTACGGCATACTATAGCACGCCGTTTTTCATCATTTTTGAGGATTTGAAAAAAAAGAAAAAAAAAAAAAACATGGGTTATAGCCCATCGTTTTTTGAATTTTTGAAAAAAAAATTAACCTTGTTTTTCATCATTTTTGACCATAGGCTATGGCCCATACCGTACGGCATACTATAGCACGCCGTTTTTCATCATTTTTGAGGATTTGAAAAAAATGAAAAAAAAACAAAAACATGGGTTATAGCCCATCGTTTTTTGAATTTTTGGAAAAAAAATTAACCTTGTTTTTCATCATTTTTGACCATGGGCTATGGCCCATACCGTACGGCATACTATAGCACGCCGTTTTTCATCATTTTTGAGGATTTGAAAAAAACGAAAAAAAACAAAACATGGGTTATAGCCCATCGTTTTTTTAATTTTTGAAAAAAAAATTAACCTTGTTTTTCATCATTTTTGACCATAGGCTATGGCCCATACCGTACGGCATACTATAGCACGCCGTTTTTCATCATTTTTGAGGATTTGAAAAAAACGAAAAAAAAAAAAACATGGGTTATAGCCCATCGTTTTTTGAATTTTTGGAAAAAAAATTTACCTTGTTTTTCATCATTTTTGACCATGGGCTATGGCCCATACCGTACGGCATACTATAGCACGCCGTTTTTCATCATTTTTGAGGATTTGAAAAAAAAAAAAAAAAAAAAAAACATGGGTTATAGCCCATCGTTTTTTGAATTTTTGAAAAAAAAATTAACCTTGTTTTTCATCATTTTTGACCATAGGCTATGGCCCATACCGTACGGCATACTATAGCACGCCGTTTTTCATCATTTTTGAGGATTTGAAAAAAATGAAAAAAAAAAAAAACATGGGTTATAGCCCATCGTTTTTTGAATTTTTGGAAAAAAAATTAACCTTGTTTTTCATCATTTTTGACCATGGGCTATGGCCCATACCGTACGGCATACTATAGCACGCCGTTTTTCATCATTTTTGAGGATTTGAAAAAAACGAAAAAAAAAAAAACATGGGTTATAGCCCATCGTTTTTTTAATTTTTGAAAAAAAAATTAACCTTGTTTTTCATCATTTTTGACCATAGGCTATGGCCCATACCGTACGGCATACTATAGCACGCCGTTTTTCATCATTTTTGAGGATTTGAAAAAAAAAAAAAAAAAAAAAAACATGGGTTATAGCCCATCGTTTTTTGAATTTTTGAAAAAAAAAATTAACCTTGTTTTTCATCATTTTTGACCATAGGCTATGGCCCATACCGTACGGCATACTATAGCACGCCGTTTTTCATCATTTTTGAGGATTTGAAAAAAAAAAAAAAAAAAAACATGGGTTATAGCCCATCGTTTTTTTAATTTTTGAAAAAAAAATTAACCTTGTTTTTCATCATTTTTGACCATGGGCTATGGCCCATACCGTACGGCATACTATAGCATGCCGTTTTTCATCATTTTTGAGGATTTGAAAAAAATGAAAAAAAAAAAAACATGGGTTATAGCCCATCGTTTTTTGAATTTTTGAAAAAAAAATTAACCTTGTTTTTCATCATTTTTGACCATAGGCTATGGCCCATACCGTACGGCATACTATAGCACGCCGTTTTTCATCATTTTTGAGGATTTGAAAAAAATGAAAAAAAAAAAAACATGGGTTATAGCCCATTGTTTTTTGAATTTTTGGAAAAAAAATTAACCTTGTTTTTCATCATTTTTGACCATGGGCTATGGCCCATACCGTACGGCATACTATAGCACGCAGTTTTTCATCATTTTTGAGGATTTGAAAAAAACGAAAAAAAAAAAAACATGGGTTATAGCCCATCGTTTTTTTAATTTTTGAAAAGAAAATTAACCTTGTTTTTCATCATTTTTGACCATAGGCTATGGCCCATACCGTACGGCATACTATAGCACGCCGTTTTTCATCATTTTTGAGGATTTGAAAAAAAAGAAAAAAAAAAAAAACATGGGTTATAGCCCATCGTTTTTTGAATTTTTGAAAAAAAAATTAACCTTGTTTTTCATCATTTTTGACCATAGGCTATGGCCCATACCGTACGGCATACTATAGCACGCCGTTTTTCATCATTTTTGAGGATTTGAAAAAAACGAAAAAAAAAAAAAAACATGGGTTATAGCCCATCGTTTTTTGAATTTTTGAAAAAAAAAATTAACCTTGTTTTTCATCATTTTTGACCATGGGCTATGGCCCATACCGTACGGCATACTATAGCATGCCGTTTTTCATCATTTTTGAGGATTTGAAAAAAATGAAAAAAAAAAAAAACATGGGTTATAGCCCATCGTTTTTTGAATTTTTGAAAAAAAAATTAACCTTGTTTTTCATCATTTTTGACCATAGGCTATGGCCCATACCGTACGGCATACTATAGCACGCCGTTTTTCATCATTTTTGAGGATTTGAAAAAAAAAAAAAAAAAAAAAAACATGGGTTATAGCCCATCGTTTTTTGAATTTTTGGAAAAAAAATTAACCTTGTTTTTCATCATTTTTGACCATGGGCTATGGCCCATACCGTACGGCATACTATAGCACGCCGTTTTTCATCATTTTTGAGGATTTGAAAAAAACGAAAAAAAAAAAACATGGGTTATAGCCCATCGTTTTTTTAATTTTTGAAAAAAAAATTAACCTTGTTTTTCATCATTTTTGACCATAGGCTATGGCCCATACCGTACGGCATACTATAGCACGCCGTTTTTCATCATTTTTGAGGATTTGAAAAAAAAAAAAAAAAAAAAAACATGGGTTATAGCCCATCGTTTTTTGAATTTTTGGAAAAAAAATTAACCTTGTTTTTCATCATTTTTGACCATGGGCTATGGCCCATACCGTACGGCATACTATAGCACGCCGTTTTTCATCATTTTTGAGGATTTGAAAAAAACGAAAAAAAAAAAAACATGGGTTATAGCCCATCGTTTTTTTTAATTTTTGAAAAAAAAATTAACCTTGTTTTTCATCATTTTTGACCATAGGCTATGGCCCATACCGTACGGCATACTATAGCACGCCGTTTTTCATCATTTTTGAGGATTTGAAAAAAAAAAAAAAAAAAAAAACATGGGTTATAGCCCATCGTTTTTTGAATTTTTGAAAAAAAAATTAACCTTGTTTTTCATCATTTTTGACCATAGGCTATGGCCCATACCGTACGGCATACTATAGCACGCCGTTTTTCATCATTTTTGAGGATTTGAAAAAAATGAAAAAAAAAAAAAAACATGGGTTATAGCCCATCGTTTTTTGAATTTTTGGAAAAAAAAATAACCTTGTTTTTCATCATTTTTGACCATGGGCTATGGCCCATACCGTACGGCATACTATAGCACGCCGTTTTTCATCATTTTTGAGGATTTGAAAAAAACGGAAAAAAAAAAAAACATGGGTTATAGCCCATCGTTTTTTTAATTTTTGAAAAAAAAAATAACCTTGTTTTTCATCATTTTTGACCATAGGCTATGGCCCATACCGTACGGCATACTATAGCACGCCGTTTTTCATCATTTTTGAGGATTTGAAAAAAACGAAAAAAAAAAAAACATGGGTTATAGCCCATCGTTTTTTGAATTTTTGGAAAAAAAATTTACCTTGTTTTTCATCATTTTTGACCATAGGCTATGGCCCATACCGTACGGCATACTATAGCATGCCGTTTTTCATCATTTTTGAGGATTTGAAAAAAATGAAAAAAAAAAAAAACATGGGTTATAGCCCATCGTTTTTTGAATTTTTGAAAAAAAAATTAACCTTGTTTTTCATCATTTTTGACCATAGGCTATGGCCCATACCGTACGGCATACTATAGCACGCCGTTTTTCATCATTTTTGAGGATTTGAAAAAAAAAAAAAAAAAAAAAAACATGGGTTATAGCCCATCGTTTTTTGAATTTTTGGAAAAAAAATTAACCTTGTTTTTCATCATTTTTGACCATGGGCTATGGCCCATACCGTACGGCATACTATAGCACGCCGTTTTTCATCATTTTTGAGGATTTGAAAAAAACGAAAAAAAAAAAACATGGGTTATAGCCCATCGTTTTTTTAATTTTTGAAAAAAAAATTAACCTTGTTTTTCATCATTTTTGACCATAGGCTATGGCCCATACCGTACGGCATACTATAGCACGCCGTTTTTCATCATTTTTGAGGATTTGAAAAAAAAAAAAAAAAAAAAAACATGGGTTATAGCCCATCGTTTTTTGAATTTTTGGAAAAAAAATTAACCTTGTTTTTCATCATTTTTGACCATGGGCTATGGCCCATACCGTACGGCATACTATAGCACGCCGTTTTTCATCATTTTTGAGGATTTGAAAAAAACGAAAAAAAAAAAAACATGGGTTATAGCCCATCGTTTTTTTTAATTTTTGAAAAAAAAATTAACCTTGTTTTTCATCATTTTTGACCATAGGCTATGGCCCATACCGTACGGCATACTATAGCACGCCGTTTTTCATCATTTTTGAGGATTTGAAAAAAAAAAAAAAAAAAAAAACATGGGTTATAGCCCATCGTTTTTTGAATTTTTGAAAAAAAAATTAACCTTGTTTTTCATCATTTTTGACCATAGGCTATGGCCCATACCGTACGGCATACTATAGCACGCCGTTTTTCATCATTTTTGAGGATTTGAAAAAAATGAAAAAAAAAAAAAAACATGGGTTATAGCCCATCGTTTTTTGAATTTTTGGAAAAAAAAATAACCTTGTTTTTCATCATTTTTGACCATGGGCTATGGCCCATACCGTACGGCATACTATAGCACGCCGTTTTTCATCATTTTTGAGGATTTGAAAAAAACGGAAAAAAAAAAAACATGGGTTATAGCCCATCGTTTTTTTAATTTTTGAAAAAAAAAATAACCTTGTTTTTCATCATTTTTGACCATAGGCTATGGCCCATACCGTACGGCATACTATAGCACGCCGTTTTTCATCATTTTTGAGGATTTGAAAAAAACGAAAAAAAAAAAAACATGGGTTATAGCCCATCGTTTTTTGAATTTTTGGAAAAAAAATTTACCTTGTTTTTCATCATTTTTGACCATAGGCTATGGCCCATACCGTACGGCATACTATAGCATGCCGTTTTTCATCATTTTTGAGGATTTGAAAAAAATGAAAAAAAAAAAAAACATGGGTTATAGCCCATCGTTTTTTGAATTTTTGAAAAAAAAATTAACCTTGTTTTTCATCATTTTTGACCATAGGCTATGGCCCATACCGTACGGCATACTATAGCACGCCGTTTTTCATCATTTTTGAGGATTTGAAAAAAAAAAAAAAAAAAAAAAAACATGGGTTATAGCCCATCGTTTTTTGAATTTTTGGAAAAAGAATTAACCTTGTTTTTCATCATTTTTGACCATGGGCTATGGCCCATACCGTACGGCATACTATAGCACGCCGTTTTTCATCATTTTTGAGGATTTGAAAAAAACGAAAAAAAAAAAAACATGGGTTATAGCCCATCGTTTTTTTAATTTTTGAAAAAAAAATTAACCTTGTTTTTCATCATTTTTGACCATAGGCTATGGCCCATACCGTACGGCATACTATAGCACGCCGTTTTTCATCATTTTTGAGGATTTGAAAAAAACAAAAAAAACAAACATGGGTTATAGCCCATCGTTTTTTGAATTTTTGAAAAAAAAATTAACCTTGTTTTTCATCATTTTTGACCATGGGCTATGGCCCATACCGTACGGCATACTATAGCATGCCGTTTTTCATCATTTTTGAGGATTTGAAAAAAATGAAAAAAAAAAAAAACATGGGTTATAGCCCATCGTTTTTTGAATTTTTGAAAAAAAAAATTAACCTTGTTTTTCATCATTTTTGACCATGGGCTATGGCCCATACCGTACGGCATACTATAGCATGCCGTTTTTCATCATTTTTGAGGATTTGAAAAAAATGAAAAAAAAAAAACATGGGTTATAGCCCATCGTTTTTTGAATTTTTGAAAAAAAAATTAACCTTGTTTTTCATCATTTTTGACCATAGGCTATGGCCCATACCGTACGGCATACTATAGCACGCCGTTTTTCATCATTTTTGAGGATTTGAAAAAAAAAAAAAAACATGGGTTATAGCCCATCGTTTTTTGAATTTTTGGAAAAAAAATTAACCTTGTTTTTCATCATTTTTGACCATGGGCTATGGCCCATACCGTACGGCATACTATAGCACGCCGTTTTTCATCATTTTTGAGGATTTGAAAAAAACGAAAAAAAAAAAAACATGGGTTATAGCCCATCGTTTTTTTAATTTTTGAAAAAAAAATTAACCTTGTTTTTCATCATTTTTGACCATAGGCTATGGCCCATACCGTACGGCATACTATAGCACGCCGTTTTTCATCATTTTTGAGGATTTGAAAAAAAAAAAAAAAAAAAAAACATGGGTTATAGCCCATCGTTTTTTGAATTTTTGGAAAAAAAATTAACCTTGTTTTTCATCATTTTTGACCATGGGCTATGGCCCATACCGTACGGCATACTATAGCACGCCGTTTTTCATCATTTTTGAGGATTTGAAAAAAACGAAAAAAAAAAAAACATGGGTTATAGCCCATCGTTTTTTTAATTTTTGAAAAAAAAATTAACCTTGTTTTTCATCATTTTTGACCATAGGCTATGGCCCATACCGTACGGCATACTATAGCACGCCGTTTTTCATCATTTTTGAGGATTTGAAAAAAAAAAAAAAACATGGGTTATAGCCCATCGTTTTTTGAATTTTTGGAAAAAAAATTAACCTTGTTTTTCATCATTTTTGACCATGGGCTATGGCCCATACCGTACGGCATACTATAGCACGCCGTTTTTCATCATTTTTGAGGATTTGAAAAAAACGAAAAAAAAAAAAACATGGGTTATAGCCCATCGTTTTTTTAATTTTTGAAAAAAAAATTAACCTTGTTTTTCATCATTTTTGACCATAGGCTATGGCCCATACCGTACGGCATACTATAGCACGCCGTTTTTCATCATTTTTGAGGATTTGAAAAAAAAAAAAAAAAAAAAAAACATGGGTTATAGCCCATCGTTTTTTGAATTTTTGGAAAAAAAATTAACCTTGTTTTTCATCATTTTTGACCATGGGCTATGACCCATACCGTACGGCATACTATAGCACGCCGTTTTTCATCATTTTTGAGGATTTGAAAAAAACGAAAAAAAAAAAAACATGGGTTATATAGCCCATCGTTTTTTTAATTTTTGAAAAAAAAATTAACCTTGTTTTTCATCATTTTTGACCATAGGCTATGGCCCATACCGTACGGCATACTATAGCACGCCGTTTTTCATCATTTTTGAAGATTTGAAAAATAAGAAAAAAAAAAAAAACATGGGTTATAGCCCATCGTTTTTTGAATTTTTGGAAAAAAAATTAACCTTGTTTTTCATCATTTTTGACCATGGGCTATGGCCCATACCGTACGGCATACTATAGCACGCCGTTTTTCATCATTTTTGAGGATTTGAAAAAAACGAAAAAAAAAAAAACATGGGTTATAGCCCATCGTTTTTTTAATTTTTGAAAAAAAAATTAACCTTGTTTTTCATCATTTTTGACCATAGGCTATGGCCCATACCGTACGGCATACTATAGCACGCCGTTTTTCATCATTTTTGAGGATTTGAAAAAAAAGAAAAAAAAAAAAAACATGGGTTATAGCCCATCGTTTTTTGAATTTTTGAAAAAAAAATTAACCTTGTTTTTCATCATTTTTGACCATAGGCTATGGCCCATACCGTACGGCATACTATAGCACGCCGTTTTTCATCATTTTTGAGGATTTGAAAAAAATGAAAAAAAAACAAAAACATGGGTTATAGCCCATCGTTTTTTGAATTTTTGGAAAAAAAATTAACCTTGTTTTTCATCATTTTTGACCATGGGCTATGGCCCATACCGTACGGCATACTATAGCACGCCGTTTTTCATCATTTTTGAGGATTTGAAAAAAACGAAAAAAAACAAAACATGGGTTATAGCCCATCGTTTTTTAAATTTTTGAAAAAAAGATTAACCTTGTTTTTCATCATTTTTGACCATAGGCTATGGCCCATACCGTACGGCATACTATAGCACGCCGTTTTTCATCATTTTTGAAGATTTGAAAAATAAGAAAAAAAAAAAAAACATGGGTTATAGCCCATCGTTTTTTGAATTTTTGGAAAAAAAATTAACCTTGTTTTTCATCATTTTTGACCATGGGCTATGGCCCATACCGTACGGCATACTATAGCACGCCGTTTTTCATCATTTTTGAGGATTTGAAAAAAACGAAAAAAAAAAAAACATGGGTTATAGCCCATCGTTTTTTTAATTTTTGAAAAAAAAATTAACCTTGTTTTTCATCATTTTTGACCATAGGCTATGGCCCATACCGTACGGCATACTATAGCACGCCGTTTTTCATCATTTTTGAGGATTTGAAAAAAAAAAAAAAAAAAAAAACATGGGTTATAGCCCATCGTTTTTTGAATTTTTGAAAAAAAAATTAACCTTGTTTTTCATCATTTTTGACCATAGGCTATGGCCCATACCGTACGGCATACTATAGCACGCCGTTTTTCATCATTTTTGAGGATTTGAAAAAAATGAAAAAAAAACAAAAACATGGGTTATAGCCCATCGTTTTTTGAATTTTTGGAAAAAAAATTAACCTTGTTTTTCATCATTTTTGACCATGGGCTATGGCCCATACCGTACGGCATACTATAGCACGCCGTTTTTCATCATTTTTGAGGATTTGAAAAAAACGAAAAAAAACAAAACATGGGTTATAGCCCATCGTTTTTTTAATTTTTGAAAAAAAAATTAACCTTGTTTTTCATCATTTTTGACCATAGGCTATGGCCCATACCGTACGGCATACTATAGCACGCCGTTTTTCATCATTTTTGAGGATTTGAAAAAAACGGAAAAAAAAAAAACATGGGTTATAGCCCATCGTTTTTTGAATTTTTGGAAAAAAAATTTACCTTGTTTTTCATCATTTTTGACCATGGGCTATGGCCCATACCGTACGGCATACTATAGCACGCCGTTTTTCATCATTTTTGAGGATTTGAAAAAAAGAAAAAAAAAAAAAAAACATGGGTTATAGCCCATCGTTTTTTGAATTTTTGAAAAAAAAATTTACCTTGTTTTTCATCATTTTTGACCATAGGCTATGGCCCATACCGTACGGCATACTATAGCACGCCGTTTTTCATCATTTTTGAGGATTTGAAAAAAATGAAAAAAAAAAAAAACATGGGTTATAGCCCATCGTTTTTTGAATTTCTGGAAAAAAAATTAACCTTGTTTTTCATCATTTTTGACCATGGGCTATGGCCCATACCGTACGGCATACTATAGCACGCCGTTTTTCATCATTTTTGAGGATTTGAAAAAAACGAAAAAAAAAAAAACATGGGTTATAGCCCATCGTTTTTTTAATTTTTGAAAAAAAAATTAACCTTGTTTTTCATCATTTTTGACCATAGGCTATGGCCCATACCGTACGGCATACTATAGCACGCCGTTTTTCATCATTTTTGAGGATTTGAAAAAAAAAAAAAAAAAAAAAAACATGGGTTATAGCCCATCGTTTTTTGAATTTTTGAAAAAAAAAATTAACCTTGTTTTTCATCATTTTTGACCATAGGCTATGGCCCATACCGTACGGCATACTATAGCACGCCGTTTTTCATCATTTTTGAGGATTTGAAAAAAAAAAAAAAAAAAAACATGGGTTATAGCCCATCGTTTTTTGAATTTTTGAAAAAAAAATTAACCTTGTTTTTCATCATTTTTGACCATGGGCTATGGCCCATACCGTACGGCATACTATAGCATGCCGTTTTTCATCATTTTTGAGGATTTGAAAAAAATGAAAAAAAAAAAAACATGGGTTATAGCCCATCGTTTTTTGAATTTTTGAAAAAAAAATTAACCTTGTTTTTCATCATTTTTGACCATAGGCTATGGCCCATACCGTACGGCATACTATAGCACGCCGTTTTTCATCATTTTTGAGGATTTGAAAAAAATGAAAAAAAAAAAAAACATGGGTTATAGCCCATTGTTTTTTGAATTTTTGGAAAAAAAATTAACCTTGTTTTTCATCATTTTTGACCATGGGCTATGGCCCATACCGTACGGCATACTATAGCACGCCGTTTTTCATCATTTTTGAGGATTTGAAAAAAACGAAAAAAAAAAAAACATGGGTTATAGCCCATCGTTTTTTTAATTTTTGAAAAGAAAATTAACCTTGTTTTTCATCATTTTTGACCATAGGCTATGGCCCATACCGTACGGCATACTATAGCACGCCGTTTTTCATCATTTTTGAGGATTTGAAAAAAAAGAAAAAAAAAAAAAACATGGGTTATAGCCCATCGTTTTTTGAATTTTTGAAAAAAAAATTAACCTTGTTTTTCATCATTTTTGACCATAGGCTATGGCCCATACCGTACGGCATACTATAGCACGCCGTTTTTCATCATTTTTGAGGATTTGAAAAAAAACGGAAAAAAAAAAAACATGGGTTATAGCCCATCGTTTTTTGAATTTTTGGAAAAAAAATTTACCTTGTTTTTCATCATTTTTGACCATGGGCTATGGCCCATACCGTACGGCATACTATAGCACGCCGTTTTTCATCATTTTTGAGGATTTGAAAAAAAAAAAAAAAAAAAAAACATGGGTTATAGCCCATCGTTTTTTGAATTTTTGAAAAAAAAATTAACCTTGTTTTTCATCATTTTTGACCATAGGCTATGGCCCATACCGTACGGCATACTATAGCACGCCGTTTTTCATCATTTTTGAGGATTTGAAAAAAATGAAAAAAAAAAAAAACATGGGTTATAGCCCATCGTTTTTTGAATTTTTGGAAAAAAAATTAACCTTGTTTTTCATCATTTTTGACCATGGGCTATGGCCCATACCGTACGGCATACTATAGCACGCCGTTTTTCATCATTTTTGAGGATTTGAAAAAAACGAAAAAAAAAAAAACATGGGTTATAGCCCATCGTTTTTTTAATTTTTGAAAAAAAAATTAACCTTGTTTTTCATCATTTTTGACCATAGGCTATGGCCCATACCGTACGGCATACTATAGCACGCCGTTTTTCATCATTTTTGAGGATTTGAAAAAAAAAAAAAAAAAAAAAAACATGGGTTATAGCCCATCGTTTTTTGAATTTTTGAAAAAAAAAATTAACCTTGTTTTTCATCATTTTTGACCATAGGCTATGGCCCATACCGTACGGCATACTATAGCACGCCGTTTTTCATCATTTTTGAGGATTTGAAAAAAAAAAAAAAAAAAAACATGGGTTATAGCCCATCGTTTTTTGAATTTTTGAAAAAAAAATTAACCTTGTTTTTCATCATTTTTGACCATGGGCTATGGCCCATACCGTACGGCATACTATAGCATGCCGTTTTTCATCATTTTTGAGGATTTGAAAAAAATGAAAAAAAAAAAAACATGGGTTATAGCCCATCGTTTTTTGAATTTTTGAAAAAAAAATTAACCTTGTTTTTCATCATTTTTGACCATAGGCTATGGCCCATACCGTACGGCATACTATAGCACGCCGTTTTTCATCATTTTTGAGGATTTGAAAAAAATGAAAAAAAAAAAAAACATGGGTTATAGCCCATTGTTTTTTGAATTTTTGGAAAAAAAATTAACCTTGTTTTTCATCATTTTTGACCATGGGCTATGGCCCATACCGTACGGCATACTATAGCACGCCGTTTTTCATCATTTTTGAGGATTTGAAAAAAACGAAAAAAAAAAAAAACATGGGTTATAGCCCATCGTTTTTTTAATTTTTGAAAAAAAAAATTAACCTTGTTTTTCATCATTTTTGACCATGGGCTATGGCCCATACCGTACGGCATACTATAGCATGCCGTTTTTCATCATTTTTGAGGATTTGAAAAAAATGAAAAAAAAAAAAAACATGGGTTATAGCCCATCGTTTTTTGAATTTTTGAAAAAAAAATTAACCTTGTTTTTCATCATTTTTGACCATAGGCTATGGCCCATACCGTACGGCATACTATAGCACGCCGTTTTTCATCATTTTTGAGGATTTGAAAAAAAAAAAAAAAAAAAAAAAACATGGGTTATAGCCCATCGTTTTTTGAATTTTTGGAAAAAAAATTAACCTTGTTTTTCATCATTTTTGACCATGGGCTATGGCCCATACCGTACGGCATACTATAGCACGCCGTTTTTCATCATTTTTGAGGATTTAAAAAAAACGAAAAAAAAAAAAACATGGGTTATAGCCCATCGTTTTTTTAATTTTTGAAAAAAAAATTAACCTTGTTTTTCATCATTTTTGACCATAGGCTATGGCCCATACCGTACGGCATACTATAGCACGCCGTTTTTCATCATTTTTGAGGATTTGAAAAAAAAAAAAAAAAAAAAAAACATGGGTTATAGCCCATCGTTTTTTGAATTTTTGGAAAAAAAATTAACCTTGTTTTTCATCATTTTTGACCATGGGCTATGGCCCATCGTTTTTTTTAATTTTTGAAAAAAAAATTAACCTTGTTTTTCATCATTTTTGACCATAGGCTATGGCCCATACCGTACGGCATACTATAGCACGCCGTTTTTCATCATTTTTGAGGATTTGAAAAAAAAAACAAAAAAAAAAACATGGGTTATAGCCCATCGTTTTTTGAATTTTTGAAAAAAAAATTAACCTTGTTTTTCATCATTTTTGACCATAGGCTATGGCCCATACCGTACGGCATACTATAGCACGCCGTTTTTCATCATTTTTGAGGATTTGAAAAAAATGAAAAAAAAACAAAAACATGGGTTATAGCCCATCGTTTTTTGAATTTTTGGAAAAAAAAATAACCTTGTTTTTCATCATTTTTGACCATGGGCTATGGCCCATACCGTACGGCATACTATAGCACGCCGTTTTTCATCATTTTTGAGGATTTGAAAAAAACGAAAAAAAAAAAAACATGGGTTATAGCCCATCGTTTTTTTAATTTTTGAAAAAAAAAATAACCTTGTTTTTCATCATTTTTGACCATAGGCTATGGCCCATACCGTACGGCATACTATAGCACGCCGTTTTTCATCATTTTTGAGGATTTGAAAAAAACGAAAAAAAAAAAAACATGGGTTATAGCCCATCGTTTTTTGAATTTTTGGAAAAAAAAATTACCTTGTTTTTCATCATTTTTGACCATGGGCTATGGCCCATACCGTACGGCATACTATAGCACGCCGTTTTTCATCATTTTTGAGGATTTGAAAAAAAAGAAAAAAAAAAAAAAAACATGGGTTATAGCCCATCGTTTTTTGAATTTTTGAAAAAAAAATTAACCTTGTTTTTCATCATTTTTGACCATAGGCTATGGCCCATACCGTACGGCATACTATAGCACGCCGTTTTTCATCATTTTTGAGGATTTGAAAAAAACGAAAAAAAAAAAAACATGGGTTATAGCCCATCGTTTTTTTAATTTTTGAAAAAAAAATTAACCTTGTTTTTCATCATTTTTGACCATAGGCTATGGCCCATACCGTACGGCATACTATAGCACGCCGTTTTTCATCATTTTTGAGGATTTGAAAAAAAAAAAAAAAAAAAAACATGGGTTATAGCCCATCGTTTTTTGAATTTTTGAAAAAAAAAATTAACCTTGTTTTTCATCATTTTTGACCATAGGCTATGGCCCATACCGTACGGCATACTATAGCACGCCGTTTTTCATCATTTTTGAGGATTTGAAAAAAAAAAAAAAAAAAAACATGGGTTATAGCCCATCGTTTTTTGAATTTTTGAAAAAAAAATTAACCTTGTTTTTCATCATTTTTGACCATGGGCTATGGCCCATACCGTACGGCATACTATAGCATGCCGTTTTTCATCATTTTTGAGGATTTGAAAAAAATGAAAAAAAAAAAAAACATGGGTTATAGCCCATCGTTTTTTGAATTTTTGAAAAAAAAATTAACCTTGTTTTTCATCATTTTTGACCATAGGCTATGGCCCATACCGTACGGCATACTATAGCACGCCGTTTTTCATCATTTTTGAGGATTTGAAAAAAAAGAAAAAAAAAAAAAACATGGGTTATAGCCCATCGTTTTTTGAATTTTTGGAAAAAAAATTAACCTTGTTTTTCATCATTTTTGACCATGGGCTATGGCCCATACCGTACGGCATACTATAGCACGCCGTTTTTCATCATTTTTGAGGATTTGAAAAAAACGAAAAAAAAAAAAACATGGGTTATAGCCCATCGTTTTTTTAATTTTTGAAAAAAAAATTAACCTTGTTTTTCATCATTTTTGACCATAGGCTATGGCCCATACCGTACGGCATACTATAGCACGCCGTTTTTCATCATTTTTGAGGATTTGAAAAAATAAAAAAAATAAAAAAACATGGGTTATAGCCCATCGTTTTTTGAATTTTTGAAAAAAAAAATTAACCTTGTTTTTCATCATTTTTGACCATAGGCTATGGCCCATACCGTACGGCATACTATAGCACGCCGTTTTTCATCATTTTTGAGGATTTGAAAAAAAACAAACAAACAAACATGGGTTATAGCCCATCGTTTTTTGAATTTTTGAAAAAAAAATTAACCTTGTTTTTCATCATTTTTGACCATGGGCTATGGCCCATACCGTACGGCATACTATAGCATGCCGTTTTTCATCATTTTTGAGGATTTGAAAAAAATGAAAAAAAAAAAAAACATGGGTTATAGCCCATCGTTTTTTGAATTTTTGAAAAAAAAATTTACCTTGTTTTTCATCATTTTTGACCATAGGCTATGGCCCATACCGTACGGCATACTATAGCACGCCGTTTTTCATCATTTTTGAGGATTTGAAAAAAATGAAAAAAAAAAAAAACATGGGTTATAGCCCATCGTTTTTTGAATTTTTGGAAAAAAAATTAACCTTGTTTTTCATCATTTTTGACCATGGGCTATGGCCCATACCGTACGGCATACTATAGCACGCCGTTTTTCATCATTTTTGAGGATTTGAAAAAAACGAAAAAAAAAAAAACATGGGTTATAGCCCATCGTTTTTTTAATTTTTGAAAAAAAAATTAACCTTGTTTTTCATCATTTTTGACCATAGGCTATGGCCCATACCGTACGGCATACTATAGCACGCCGTTTTTCATCATTTTTGAGGATTTGAAAAAAAAAAAAAAAAAAAAAAACATGGGTTATAGCCCATCGTTTTTTGAATTTTTGAAAAAAAAAATTAACCTTGTTTTTCATCATTTTTGACCATAGGCTATGGCCCATACCGTACGGCATACTATAGCACGCCGTTTTTCATCATTTTTGAGGATTTGAAAAAAAAAAAAAAAACAAACATGGGTTATAGCCCATCGTTTTTTGAATTTTTGAAAAATAAATTAACCTTGTTTTTCATCATTTTTGACCATGGGCTATGGCCCATACCGTACGGCATACTATAGCATGCCGTTTTTCATCATTTTTGAGGATTTGAAAAAAATGAAAAAAAAAAAAAACATGGGTTATAGCCCATCGTTTTTTGAATTTTTGAAAAAAAAATTAACCTTGTTTTTCATCATTTTTGACCATAGGCTATGGCCCATACCGTACGGCATACTATAGCACGCCGTTTTTCATCATTTTTGAGGATTTGAAAAAAAAGAAAAAAAAAAAAACATGGGTTATAGCCCATCGTTTTTTGAATTTTTGAAAAAAAAAAATTAACCTTGTTTTTCATCATTTTTGACCATAGGCTATGGCCCATACCGTACGGCATACTATAGCACGCCGTTTTTCATCATTTTTGAGGATTTGAAAAAAACGAAAAAAAAAAAAACATGGGTTATAGCCCATCGTTTTTTTAATTTTTGAAAAAAAAATTAACCTTGTTTTTCATCATTTTTGACCATAGGCTATGGCCCATACCGTACGGCATACTATAGCACGCCGTTTTTCATCATTTTTGAGGATTTGAAAAAAACGAAAAAAAAAAAAACATGGGTTATAGCCCATCGTTTTTTGAATTTTTGGAAAAAAAATTTACCTTGTTTTTCATCATTTTTGACCATGGGCTATGGCCCATACCGTACGGCATACTATAGCACGCCGTTTTTCATCATTTTTGAGGATTTGAAAAAAATGAAAAAAAAAAAAACGATGGGCTATATAACCCATCATTTTTTTTTCCCCATTTTTTTCAAACCCTCAAACATGATGAAAAACGGCTTGCTATAGTATGCCGTACAGTATGGGCTATAGCCCATGGTCAAAAAAGGGATAAAAAACGTCAACAAATAGATGTCTAAAACACGTCTATTTTTAGACGTGTTTTAGACGTCTATTTTTAGACATTTTTATCCCATTTTTAGACGCTCGTCTAATAGCCCATACTGTACGGCATACTATAGCACGCCGTTTTTCATCATTTTTGAGGATTTGAAAAAAATGAAAAAAAAAACAAACATGGGTTATAGCCCATCGTTTTTTGAATTTTTGAAAAAAAAAATTAACCTTGTTTTTCATCATTTTTGACCATAGGCTATGGCCCATACCGTACGGCATACTATAGAACGCCGTTTTTCATCATTTTTGAGGATTTGAAAAAAAAGAAAAAAAAAAAAAACATGGGTTATAGCCCATCGTTTTTTGAATTTTTGAAAAAGAAATTAACCTTGTTTTTCATCATTTTTGACCATAGGCTATGGCCCATACCGTACGGCATACTATAGCACGCCGTTTTTCATCATTTTTGAGGATTTGAAAAAAAAACTAAAAACAAACATGGGTTATAGCCCATCGTTTTTTGAATTTTTGGAAAAAAAAATTAACCTTGTTTTTCATCATTTTTGACCATGGGCTATGGCCCATACCGTACGGCATACTATAGCATGCCGTTTTTCATCATTTTTGAGGATTTGAAAAAAATGAAAAAAAAAAAAAACATGGGTTATAGCCCATCGTTTTTTGAATTTTTGAAAAAAAAATTAACCTTGTTTTTCATCATTTTTGACCATAGGCTATGGCCCATACCGTACGGCATACTATAGCACGCCGTTTTTCATCATTTTTGAGGATTTGAAAAAAATGAAAAAAAAAAAAAACATGGGTTATAGCCCATCGTTTTTTGAATTTTTGAAAAAAAAAATAACCTTGTTTTTCATCATTTTTGACCATAGGCTATGGCCCATACCGTACGGCATACTATAGCACGCCGTTTTTCATCATTTTTGAGGATTTGAAAAAAATGAAAAAAAAAAAAAAACATGGGTTATAGCCCATCGTTTTTTGAATTTTTGGAAAAAAAATTAACCTTGTTTTTCATCATTTTTGACCATATGCTATGGCCCATACCGTACGGCATACTATAGCACGCCGTTTTTCATCATTTTTGAGGATTTGAACAAAACGAAAAAAAAAAAAACGATGGGCTATAACCCATCGGTTTTTTTTCCCCCATTTTTTTCAAACCCTCAAACATGATGAAAAACGGCTTGCTATAGTATGCCGTACAGTATGGGCTATAGCCCATGGTCAAAAAAGGGATAAAAAACGTCAAAAAATAGACGTCTAAAACACGTCTATTTTTAGACGTGTTTTAGACGTCTATTTTTAGACATTTTTATCCCATTTTTAGACGCTCGTCTAATAGCCCATACTGTACGGCATACTATAGCACGCCGTTTTTCATCATTTTTGAGGATTTGAAAAAAAAAAAAAAAAAAAAAAACATGGGTTATAGCCCATCGTTTTTTGAATTTTTGAAAAAAAAAATTAACCTTGTTTTTCATCATTTTTGACCATAGGCTATGGCCCATACCGTACGACATACTATAGCACGCCGTTTTTCATCATTTTTGAGGATTTGAAAAAAAAACAAAAAACAAACATGGGTTATAGCCCATCGTTTTTTGAATTTTTGAAAAAAAAAATTAACCTTGTTTTTCATCATTTTTGACCATGGGCTATGGCCCATACCGTACGGCATACTATAGCATGCCGTTTTTCATCATTTTTGAGGATTTGAAAAAAAAGAAAAAAAAAAAAAAACATGGGTTATAGCCCATCGTTTTTTTAATTTTTGAGGATTTGAAAAAAATGAAAAAAAAAAAAAACATGGGTTATAGCCCATCGTTTTTTGAATTTTTGGAAAAAAAATTAACCTTGTTTTTCATCATTTTTGACCATGGGCTATGGCCCATACCGTACGGCATACTATAGCACGCCGTTTTTCATCATTTTTGAGGATTTGAAAAAAACGAAAAAAAAAAAAACGATGGGCTATAACCCATCGTTTTTTTTTTCCCCATTTTTTTCAAACCCTCAAACATGATGAAAAACGGCTTGCTATAGTATGCCGTACAGTATGGGCTATAGCCCATGGTCAAAAAAGGGATAAAAAACGTCAAAAAATAGACGTCTAAAACACGTCTATTTTTAGACGTGTTTTAGACGTCTATTTTTAGACATTTTTATCCCATTTTTAGACGCTCGTCTAATAGCCCATACTGTACGGCATACTATAGCACGCAGTTTTTCATCATTTTTGAGGATTTGAAAAAAAAACTAAAAACAAACATGGGTTATAGCCCATCGTTTTTTGAATTTTTGAAAAAAAAAATTAACCTTGTTTTTCATCATTTTTGACCATGGGCTATGGCCCATACCGTACGGCATACTATAGCATGCCGTTTTTCATCATTTTTGAGGATTTGAAAAAAATGAAAAAAAAACAAAACATGGGCTATAACCCATCGTTTGTTTTTTTTTCATTTTTTTCAAACCCTTAAACATGATGAAAAACGGCTTGCTATAGTATGCCGTACAGTATAGGCTATAGCCAATGGTCAAAAATGGGATAAAAAACGTCAAAAAATAGACGTCTAAAACACGTCTATTTTTAGACGTGTTTTAGACGTCTATTTTTAGACATTTTTATCCCATTTTTAGACGCTCGTCTAATAGCCCATACTGTACGGCATACTATAGCACGCCGTTTTTCATCATTTTTGAAGATTAAAAAAAAAAAAAAACGATGGGCTATAACCCATCGTTTTTTCCCCCCCCATTTTTTTCAAACCCTCAAACATGATGAAAAACGGCTTGCTATAGTATGCCGTACAGTATGGGCTATAGCCCATGGTCAAAAATGGGATAAAAAACGTCTAAAAATAGACGTCTAAAACACGTCTATTTTTAGACGTGTTTTAGACATCTATTTTTAGACATTTTTATCCCATTTTTAGACGCTCGTCTAATAGCCCATACTGTACGGCATACTATAGCACGCAGTTTTTCATCATTTGTGAGGATTTGAAAACAAAAAACAAAAAAAAACATGGGTTATAGCCCATGGTTTTTTGAATTTTTGAAAAAAGAAATTAACCTTGTTTTTCATCATTTTTGACCATAGGCTATGGCCCATACCGTACGGCATACTATAGCACGCCGTTTTTCATCATTTTTGAGGATTTGAAAAAAATGAAAAAAAAACATGGGTTATAGCCCATCGTTTTTTTAATTTTTGAAAAAAAAATTAACCTTGTTTTTCATAATTTTTGACCATGGGCTATGGCCCATACCGTACGGCATACTATAGCACGCCGTTTTTCATCATTTTTGAGGATTTGAAAAAAATGGAAAAAAAAAAAAACATGGGTTATAGCCCATCGTTTTTTGAATTTTTGAAAAAAAAATTAACCTTGTTTTTCATCATTTTTGACCATGGGCTATGGCCCATACCGTACGGCATACTATAGCACGCCGTTTTTCATCATTTTTGAGGATTTGAAAAAAATGAAAAAAACAAAAACGATGGGCTATAATGAAGTAAATATTCCTACTTCAAGTACACTAACTAACTGGACTAACTAGACAAAGTACGAAGAGTATTTCGGCAAAGCCTCAGACGGTCGGATGAGGAAAAACACGCAGGCAGAGAGATGAGCTGAATTGAAGATCCATCAGAGTTGTATTTATTGCAATAACCGAGACAGAGACAGCAGAGAGCTTCCCCGTGGACCAGGCTTGGCCCACGGGAGCAGCACACGGACAGCCTAACCACCTCTATGGCTAGCCTGCTATAAGACTCCCTTTCACTTACAAAAGAGACACTTTATACAAAGTTCCGTCCAACATAGGTGTTTCACACATTTTACATATCAACAGTGGGGCAATGCATATATAGTGACGTCTGATTTAATCAACTGCCCTCTTGGTGGAAACAATAGCATGCTAATTCCTGTCACACCCGGCAGAGCCAGGCCACTTACTATCTATGCATGATGGCTCCAGCTAGACTACAGATTCCCACATTGACTTTAGCATAGTAGAATTATACGTCCAGATACGACAATAACCCATCGTTTTCTTTTCCCCCATTTTTTTCAAACCCTCAAACATGATGAAAAACGGCTTGCTATAGTATGCCGTACAGTATGGGCTATAGCCCATGGTCAAAAATGGGATAAAAAACGTCTAAAAATAGACGTCTAAAACACGTCTATTTTTAGACATTTTTATCCCATTTTTAGACGCTCGTCTAATAGCCCATACTGTACGGCATACTATAGCACGCCGTTTTTCATCATTTTTGAGGATTTGAAAAAAATGAAAAAAAAACAAAACGATGGGCTATAACCCATCGTTTTTTTTTCCCCCATTTTTTTCAAACCCTCAAACATGATGAAAAACGGCTTGCTATAGTATGCCGTACAGTATGGGCTATAGCCCATGGTCAAAAATGGGATAAAAAACGTCTAAAAATAGACGTCTAAAACACGTCTATTTTTAGACGTGTTTTAGACGTCTATTTTTAGACATTTTTATCCCATTTTTAGACGCTCGTCTAATAGCCCATACTGTACGGCATACTATAGCACGCCGTTTTTCATCATTTTTGAGGATTTGAAAAAAATGAAAAAAAAAAAAACGATGGGCTATAACCCATCGTTTTTTTTTTTCCATTTTTTTAAAACCCTCAAACATGATGAAAAACGGCTTGCTATAGTATGCCGTACAGTATGGGCTATAGCCCATGGTCAAAAATGGGATAAAAAACGTCTAAAAATAGACGTCTAAAACACGTCTATTTTTAGACGTGTTTTAGACGTCTATTTTTAGACATTTTTATCCCATTTTTAGACGCTCGTCTAATAGCCCATACTGTACGGCATACTATAGCACGCCGTTTTTCATCATTTTTGAGGATTTGAAAAAAATGAAAAAGAAAAAAAAACATGGGTTATAGCCCATCGTTTTTTGAATTTTTGAAAAAAGAATTAACCTTGTTTTTCATCATTTTTGACCATAGGCTATGGCCCATACCGTACGGCATACTATAGCACGCCGTTTTTCATCATTTTTGAGGATTTGAAAAAAAAAAAAAAAAAAACGATGGGCTATAACCCATCGTTTTTTTTCCCCCCATTTTTTTCAAACCCTCAAACATGATGAAAAACGGCTTGCTATAGTATGCCGTACAGTATGGGCTATAGCCCATGGTCAAAAATGGGATAAAAAACGTCTAAAAATAGACGTCTAAAACACGTCTATTTTTAGACGTGTTTTAGACGTCTATTTTTAGACATTTTTATCCCATTTTTAGACGCTCGTCTAATAGCCCATACTGTACGGCATACTATAGCACGCCGTTTTTCATCATTTTTGAGGATTTGAAAAAAATGAAAAAAAAAAAAACGATGGGCTATAACCCATCGTTTTTTTTTTTTCCATTTTTTTAAAACCCTCAAACATGATGAAAAACGGCTTGCTATAGTATGCCGTACAGTATGGGCTATAGCCCATGGTCAAAAATGGGATAAAAAACGTCTAAAAATAGACGTCTAAAACACGTCTATTTTTAGACGTGTTTTAGACGTCTATTTTTAGACATTTTTATCCCATTTTTAGACGCTCGTCTAATAGCCCATACTGTACGGCATACTATAGCACGCCGTTTTTCATCATTTTTGAGGATTTGAAAAAAATGAAAAAGAAAAAAAAACATGGGTTATAGCCCATCGTTTTTTGAATTTTTGAAAAAAGAATTAACCTTGTTTTTCATCATTTTTGACCATAGGCTATGGCCCATACCGTACGGCATACTATAGCACGCCGTTTTTCATCATTTTTGAGGATTTGAAAAAAAGAAAAAAAAAAAAAAAACATGGGTTGTAGCCCATCGTTTTTTGAATTTTTGAAAAAAAAGAAAAACTTGTTTTTCATCATTTTTGACCATAGGCTATGGCCCATACCGTACGGCATACTATAGCACGCCGTTTTTCATCATTTTTGAGGATTTGAAAAAAATGAAAAAAAAAACAAAACATGGGTTATAGCCCATCGTCTTTTGAATTTTTGAAAAAAAAAATAACCTTGTTTTTCATCATTTTTGACCATGGGCTATGGCCCATACCGTACGGCATACTATAGCACGCCGTTTTTCATCATTTCTGAGGATTTGAAAAAAAAAAAAAAAAAAAAAAACGATGGGCTATAACCCATCGTTTTTTTCCCCCCATTTTTTTCAAACCCTCAAACATGATGAAAAACGGCTTGCTATAGTATGCCGTACAGTATGGGCTATAGCCCATGGTCAAAAATGGGATAAAAAACGTCTAAAAATAGACGTCTAAAACACGTCTATTTTTAGACGTGTTTTAGACGTCTATTTTTAGACATTTTTATCCCATTTTTAGACGCTCGTCTAATAGCCCATACTGTACGGCATACTATAGCACGCCGTTTTTCATCATTTTTGAGGATTTGAAAAAAAAAAAAAAAAAAAAACATGGTTTATAGCCCATCGTTTTTTGAATTAAAAAAAAAAAATTAACCTTGTTTTTCATCATTTTTGACCATAGGCTATGGCCCATACCGTACGGCATACTATAGCACGCCGTTTTTCATCATTTTTGAGGATTTGAAAAAAAAGAAAAAAAAGACAAAACATGGGTTATAGCCCATCGTTTCTTTTTATTTTTATTTTTTTTTAATCCTCAAAAATGATGAAAAACGGCTTGCTATAGTATGCCGTACAGTATGGGCTATAGCCCATGGTCAAAAATGGGATAAAAAACGTCTAAAAATAGACGTCTAAAACACGTCTATTTTTAGACATTTTTATCCCATTTTTAGACGCTCGTCTAATAGCCCATACTGTACGGCATACTATAGCACGCCGTTTTTCATAATTTTTGAGGATTTGAAAAAAATGAAAAAAAAAAAAAAACGATGGGTTATAGCCCATCGTTTTTTTAATTTTTGAAAAAAAAAGTTTAACCTTGTTTTTCATCTTTTTTGACCATGGGCTATGGCCCATACCGTACGCCGGGGTATTCAATTAGATTAGGCCGGGGGCCACAACTGTAGAATTATTGTGTGTGGGGGGCCGCACAGTGTGCGCGCGAAGCGCGGAAATTTGTGGGTTCTCAAAATGCTTTTTGTGCTCAAACACGAAGATTTATGTATATTTCCGCACAGTAATGAGCAGGATAATATGTCTATACAGGTATATGCCACCTTAGAATAGATGTAGGCCTAGACCTATTTGACAGTGCATAAACAGCATTGCTTTGACATTAACGACTGGACGGACACACACACACACACACACACAAACACACACACACACACACTCACTCTGCTGTGGGCAGTTCAGAAACCCGTCCACGACCACCAGTGACATCATCGTTAGGCAGATTGTTTTTTAAACAAGATTTATTTACGTGAGAATAGTTTATCAGACTATAAAGATCAGATTACATAGAGCAGTGATTCCCAAAGTGGGGTTCGGGGTCCGGGGACCCCCAGGGTCCTGGAGGCAGTTCCAGGGGGTCCCCAGGGAAATGATGGTTTGGAACCAAATGGACCCTTATGGGTCTGTAACTGTAACTGTGTACAAATGGAACCAAATGGACCCTAACAGGGTTTATTATTGTGAGAATGATGGCTTCCATTTTCGCATTGCAACTTTTCAGGACTAGAAAGCCTGCAGTTTCTATTAGCTTGGATTCTCCATTGATGTCACTGTTGGGTGGGTTTCTGAACTGCCCACAGCCCTCCTATGTGACACAGACCGAGTAGAAAAAAACGTGTCATTTTATCATGATTATTAGTGAGGACCTATTATATGAAGATAGGTTGAAAAGTGGTCCTTTAATGATTACCGTCATTATGGTAATCAAACAATTAATATCGCACACACCATACCTGTAACTTTTATTATCCCTCTTATTATTCTCAAAAAAAAAAAAAAAAAAAAAAAAAAAAAAATTTTTTTTTTTTTTTCCGAAATTCTTCCAGGGGCCACAAGGGGGCGCTCCGCGGGCCGCATGTGGCCCGCGGGCCGCCAATTGAATATGAAATATTCAAACATGATGAAAAACGGCTTGCTATAGTATGCCGTACAGTATGGGCTATAGCCCATGGTCAAAAATGGTCTAAAAATAGACGTCTAAAACACGTCTATTTTTAGACGTGTTTTAGACGTCTATTTTTAGACATTTTTATCCCATTTTTAGACGCTCGTCTAATAGCCCATACTGTACAGCATACTATAGCACGCCGTTTTTCATCATTTTTGAGGATTTGAAAAAAATGAGAAAAAGAAAAAAATGATGGGTTATAGCCCATCGTTTTTAGATTTTTTAGATTTTTTTCAAATCCTCAAAAATGATGAAAAACGGCTTGCTATAGTATACCGTACAGTATGGGCTATAGCCCATGGTCAAAAATGGGATAGAAAACGTCTAAAAATAGACATCTAAAACACGTCTATTTTTAGACGTGTTTTAGACGTCTATTTTTAGACGTTTTTATCCCATTTTTAGACGCTCGTCTAATAGCCCATACTGTACGGCATACTATAGCACGCCGTTTTTCATCATTTTTGAGGATTTTAAAAAAATCTAAAAAATCTAAAAACGATGGGCTATAACCCATCGTTTTTTTTTTTTTTTAATCCTCAAAAATGATGAAAAACGGCGTGCTATAGAGAAACGGCGTGCTATAGTATGCCGTACGGTATGGTGGTCAAAACGTCTAAAAATAGACGTCTATTTTTAGACGTTTTGATGAAATGATGAAAACGAGGATAAAAAAAAATCTAAAAATTCAAAAAAATACATCGTTTAAAAAAAAAATTCAAATCCTCAAAAATGATGAAAAACGGCGTGCTATAGTATGCCGTACGAGTATAGCCCATGGTCAAAAATGATGAAAAACGAGGATTTGAAAAAAAGACGAAAATCACTCCGTGTCTCGAGTGATTTTCGTCTTTTTTTCAAATCCTCAAAAATGATGAAAAACGGCATGCTATAGTATGAAGTTTGAGATAGGCTATACCTTTGCAGCAGAAAATGTCATTGATCACACATTTTTTGTTTATTTTGTTTATACTCCATGTCATTACTTGTGTAAGCACATACTGTAATGTGTTTAATGGCTATATAAATAATTAATTAATAATTATAAATGCTGAAAAACCACATTTCACTGCCATATTGTGGTCAGTTGTCAAGTTACCCCCACATTTATTTTGATTCATGCATTTGCCTTTTTTTCTTCCTTTTTTACTAAAATAGCCAATCTAGCTCCAGCTCACACATTGCAAGCTTGTATATTGGTCCTTTCAAAAGCAGATAATCATTTCATAGGAAACGGAAACCCACTGTCCACCTAGCCTTTTATCAACCTGAAAAGCAGCATAAGGGTGCTGTAAACCAAAGAAAACACACACAATGAAGGGGCGAAAATGACACTGTAAATCTTTATTTTCAGCCAAAACATTTGCACAAGTTATTTTTTAGCCAATGTAACACCTGTCCCATCTGGAACCATTCAGAATTGTCTTTTTATTTCATTAACTGTGATCAGCTCGAAAGCCTGATTAATAATTGGTTGCATGCCGACAATAGCTCATCTGTGAACTTGTAGATTTGCCATTTTCCGTGTGCGACACCAGCATGTAACAAAGTATAAATCAAGTCGAAATGTTTGTTGTTGACAGCAAAAGCCAGAGAATTAATACTGCTAGAGGTACTATTAAACAAACGGATATAACAAAACAGAGTGTGTGTGTGTGTGTGTGTGTGTGAAAAATATGCTCATCAAATATTATCTGGTGTTAGATAGATAAATGACACAAGGAGTGGCTTTTCTAAATCTAAATTATGTACCTCTCTTCTAATAATGGTTAGTCACTGTAGCGGACTCATCTCTCTATCCTGTCCAAATGTTTGCGATCAGAGCTGATGAAAAAATAAATAAATTAAAGCAAAGGAGTAAGTGACAAGATGGGAAAGCCATTTTCAACAATTTCTTCTTGTGGTACAGCTTGTGTGTTGGAATATGGTCCAGTAACCTAGTATAGGTAGATCTAGCTGTTGACATACACGGGCTACAGTTGCCAAAATTAGGCTTTCACAAAACAAAGTTTTAAACCAGAAAAAGCTATTTAAATACCTACCAAGAAACAATATCTATTTGTTGCTACTATCATTTCTTAATATAATTAAAATATAATTAAAAACAAAACAAAAAAATGTATTTACATTGCATTCAGTCAGCATGGCATAGGAAAAGCTTCCTAGTCTAGTTAAACGTATTGCTACTTGCTCATCTACAGCTGCACGGGCAAAAATAAAGAAAGACAATTGCCTGGGTTTACTAATTCACAGGATGCCAAATAGTAGCTCATTTATAGTTGGTTGTACAATCCTTTTAACAACTACTGCAGAGCGTAGTTCAGTCAGGATGTCACAGTATAAATTGTAAGCTTCATTCCGATGGTCATTGTCATACAACCTTAAAGCTAAATGGATAAAAGCATTTCTATATGGCAGTGGCAGCAACAAGTGCTCACTTTGAAATGATAAACATGTTCTAAAAACCACAGGAATTACGGATAACTGGGTATTGTGGTGAACAATTTACAAAGGCCTCTTTCCAGCATACAATACTCCTTACAAATTATTATTAAGTACTAACTGAAACTATAAAAGTGCGTATTGACGGTCTAATACAGTCTTCTAAGCACATGTATGCAGTTAAGTGTACGTAAACATTTTCCCCGTATGTAAATACTATGGTAAGCTCGAAGCAGCCTTTGTAAAGTTCTAACACAAAGTAAATCCCAGTACAAGGTGTGGGGTGTTGCAAGCTTCTAACAGCTCAGGTCAGATTATTGTCAGGGGAGGGCATGGTGAAAAAACAGGGTAACTCATTTTCCTTCTGAAACAGTGACTACATCATGCTCAAAACTACACAACGCTGCCCCCCAGAGGGCATGAGTGGAACCTGAGGTAGCAAAGCCAAATCTAGACTTTGTATTTGATCATGCATGTAAAAAATAATAATAATGCCAAAGCAATGCCTTTTATCGCAATAGTGCATTTTCATTAACACCAAAAATATAATTTACACTCAAGTTTTTAACACTACATCGCTATAAAAGTATACACAAAATTATCAAAAAAAAGAAAAGTAAACTTCCAATGCAACTTTATGACAATGTCCTGGATCCTGAGAGAGAACGTTAATACTAGTAGTTCCACTGTACAGGCATAAAAAAAAAAGCATTTTAATACAATTCTTCTCAATATACACAAGCAAATAGGGGAAGTACTTACAAATTCCTTCAAAATGATAGCCAAGCAGATATTGTGATAATTTGAATATTGAGTGGGTGCGAAAAGTAAAGCCTATCAAAAGATATTATTTATGAAATTGTTAAGTTTAGAGAAAAGTGTACTTATGTCTCTTAAAGAGTAGAAAAAAGTGTACTGTATATACAAAAATATACATCTTAACAAGACTTCCCAGCAGTGGCTTTTTGTGTTTGTCATTCCTTCGAGTTTGTAAACTTTTAAAACTATGCTTTTCAAGTGAAAAAATAAAACAAAAGGCAGCCTTTCAAACAGTAAAACAGTGAAATTTCATTTCAGTGTTGTTGTCGTTTTTTTTATACCAAAATCCATAACATATCGTAGCTCCTTCAAACTTCAAAATAATTTGAAACTCATGTTCTTTTACCCAAACAGTCCATCCATGTTTAAAATGGAAAATGTTAATTTGTCGTCCCAAATGAGCCTCTTGTCACGCCACTTAATTGATGATATGGGGTCTAAAAGGCCTCAAGCTTGGGAGTGTCCGGTGTTGGGGGAGGTGGGTTGTCGGGTAGAGAGGACCTCAGTACACACCTGGAATGATCCGGTAGCGTACGGTCCGGCAGTACTCATCCCACGCCGAGCCATACTTCCTCCGGCAGTCGTTCGTGTCGCGCGAATTCCGGTGCACCAGCAGGATGATGAAGTAGATCATGTAGTACCACGGCAGGAGGTGGCTGAAACCTGAGGGTAGACCAGGGAGAAGTCATTTTACTTAATTGCTTATAGACTCCAAAAAGGAATATCTGTAATATCTTTCAAAATGGGTGAATCAGATGATATATATATATATATATATATATATATATATATATATATATATATATATATATATATATATATATATATATATATAAATGATATATTTGTGTGATTTGATATGATTTGAAATTAGGCTGAATGGTTTTGTTGTACAGAAATATTTTTTTACTCTATGTGCACTTTGTATATACTAAAGTATATATAGTATATTATAAATAAAAAAATCAAAAATAATGGCACCATAGTGCCAAGCAGATGAGGCAGATTTTACTCTGAAAAGCCCCGCCTTCCATTACCCCCCAAAACCGGGAGGCATAATCTTCCGTTACTACCTCGTGCTGTCCCATCTGAAGTCTCTCTAGAAGCGTTTATATTCCAAACGAGATGCTTGGTTAAGTCAGAAAAGACAGAACATTGCCGTTTTGATCAAAACCATGGAGTAAAGAGACCGTTTAGTCGGGCCGTAAACAAGGAAGTGAACGGCAGTGCGCATGTGCAAAACATGTCTAGGATCGCTGAAGAAGGCATGGCCAAAAATAAATACATCAGCGATCCCGTTTGATATAATTAAAAAGGACCTAAAGACGCTTATACACGTCATAAGCACCCTGCGGTTTGATTAGAAAAGATGTGTAGCACAAAAGGTGGTAACATTTGATACATTGTGCTGTGAATGCAGGTTCACCACAACAGATTATAACCCAAGCATCACCCGATTCACCATAGATTATAACAGATACATGTGCTGTGAATGCAGGTTCACCACAACAGATTATAACCCAAGCATCACCATAGATGAACATTGATACATTGTGCTGTGAATGCAAGCTCACCACAAGGAAGGGACCAGGCCAGAGCCATAATCAGGTCTCCAAGATAGTTGGGGTGACGCACCATGCCCCACCAGCCAGACACCAACAGGCTCTTCCCTGTGGCTGTGGGGATGGTCTTCAGATCTGGAATGACAGAAACAAGAGAGAAAAGAGAAGACATAGCCAATGAGTGAGAGTTAGAAATAGACAACCAGAGAGAGAGAGAGATGCAGAAAGACAAAAGAAAAGTACATTCCCCTAAAAAAACAAAAGGACAAATTACAGCAACACATCTTACGGGCTAGTTTGGGGTCGGTGGGGTTTCTCCTGAAGTTGTTCTTCTGAGAGTTAGACATCCTGAAGATGTAGAAACCGAAGACTAAGAGATACAAAAGGAATCAAGATAGAAACATAAAATTAGTCCTCGGACAGACGGACACACAGACGCCTTATAATACATTTTCAACCAATAAACAACGTGATGGTATCATTCAAGAGCCTCCTATACAAGCAACACAAACACAGCCTTTGAGACACAAGGGCGTAATGTATAATTAATGTATAATTCCTCTCCTGAGACAGCAAAGCCTTCAGCTTGGACTGCAAGTCGCTCTGAATAAATCAACTAAATGCCTTACACTAAAATGTTCTGTCAATTCTTAACGTCCCTTGTGGGCCGATAAAGTCTTGGATATGCTTTTCTGCTGCCACTACACCTACTACTCACGTTTCATGGTGATGATGGCCAGGAGTGCAGGCAGGCCCAGGGGGTTGGGATGGCCCACCAGGTAGTAAGCTTGCAGGGAGTAGGTGAAGGGAACCCACACCAGGTCACCGAAGGCCAGCATGAAGCCAAAGCCATCATGCATCAGGTCCATGGTGGTCAGAATGGCTTCCTGCAAAATACAGAAAAGGAATACAGTTCAGTATCACATTCAATACTTGTTATTGCTAACTCAATGTGAACAGTGCGATAATAATGATACAGCTATAAATGGAGCACAATTCATCAAAATGAAAGTCAAAAGTAAAATGTAAATAATGGAAATAACACAATTTAAAGTCTGGCTGGATTAAGTATCGAACTACAAAAGTGCCAAGATGCATTAAAAGAGAGTAGAGCCGCTAGAGCTAGATGGTGGAATACACTATTGAGTTACCACTATTTGCATGAGTAGTTTGCAGCACTTGCTGATTTCACCACTACTGAACCCATAATCAAAACAAATGACTTATAGAGTTGGTTCTGAGGTTTGGTTCTGATACTAGCAGTGGTGTTAATTCTATATTTGCGTTGCAGTGAGCTTGCCTCGTTCCAGAGTCCATCCACCACATAGAGCAGCTGGAACAGGTTGACCAGGATCATGGCGTGAGACGGAGCTTCCAGGCCCTGAACCTTCATCTCAGCCAAGGCCATAGCAAAGTTGATCACACACTGAGAGAGACAGAGACAGATGGAGATACAGACAAAGAAAACCCATATGAGATTGAGTTAAATTCATACTTGATATTGTGAATAATTTTGTGTTCTTGGCATCGGTGATGCCGAACACTCGATACTTGGACCTTGCAGACCTTTTCTTTTCTCCAAAGCTTATTTCTTTGGGCAATTTGTTTTTGCATTATTAGATAGAGAGTAAAGTGCCAGGAAATTGTGGTCAGAGAGAAAGTTGACGTGCACAAATATTTGACGGGTCAAGATTAAAACTTGTTCCTCGAAACTCAGAAGAAGCATGTGGTCCAATAAGCAGAGCCACCCTCCATCCACACATACACACATTTTATCCTAAATAAATAAAACTGGGCCTTGCAGTGAAAAAACAGCCTTTCCCCCATGCCTTCAGTCTCACAAGGGCCAAGGCAAATAAGATTGCTAATGGTACTGACATAAACCTTTTTTAAGTGTTAGTAGTCAAGCTTTTAAATACAAAGTGTCAGAATCAATAAGAAATATTGATTCGGTTTGAGTCTCCGATTGGCCAGCACTCAGCACTTCGATTTAGTCAAAACTAGTGTTGCCACAGAATATTGCAATTGAGTTAATCAATTATCAATCATACTTTGTATACAACCACTGGCTTTTCTAACAAAGTCTCTTGTTCTTCACATTAGCTACTTCATTCTTGAATGGCTTTAGTTTTACTGAGTGCAAAGTGTGATCCGTCAGTGTTAATCACCAACTCTCAGGGTGGGAAAATACATACACTCACATAGCAAATGCAAATGGATGGAACCTGCACAAAATATTGTATGGAAACTGTTTATGTGGTGTCCGACTCCTAAGTGAGGTCATACAAGTACTATTGTGCACCCCTGGGCCTAGTACTGATTCTGTAGGGAAAAGCCACCTGGAATGAATCAATGAATTACATTAATGGTGTACAATTGTACATCAACTGTTCCTGTATGTCTTATCAATATTGAAAGCCTGCTAGTGCTAGTTTATATAGGTCTTACACAAAAAAATATATAAATAATTTTAGGTCTGAAAAAATTGTTCTTCATTTGAATACAACTTTAATCAGTCCACACACTTAATATCCTGACATAGATGTCAGTGTGACTGTGTACAACAAAGGTTGTAGTTCAAAATCAAAAAGCCTTAAATTGAAGTTGATAGTCTCATTGTTACAGTTCCGTTTCATTGTTTTACAGTACCATTTCATTGTTACTGTACCATTTCATACTCAAGACCTATAGGTGTGCAGAGTCAAATCACTGAGCCACTGTCCCAAAATCTGAGCAGCTAACTTTAGCCTAAAGGGTTAGGGTAGTAGGGTATCCAACAAAGCTGGTTGCAGTTTCATATTAACCACCAGAGGGTGCAAAGGATATACAGAATGACTGGAGCAACAATCCTGGCACAGACTCACTGTTTATGTTGGGCAAGATGAAATATGAATAGCTGGCTACAAAGCTGTCAGCTGCACTTCATCAGCTATAATCGTACACCATAACTCTGGAAACATTTCACAGTTATTGTATAATATAGATGTACTTTTCCATTAAAGTTTGCCCCACCTGTTAAAAAGCCACTTTCAAGTTTATATTTTTCTCCCCAATTCAAATTATTCTCATGCCAATTCTCCTGAAACAATTACACCTTGTTGGTCTCGGGGAAGCTGTAGACCAGGGGTTTTCAACCGGTGGTCCGCAGCCCCCTGGTGGTCCGCGGAGGTACTGCTGGTGGTCCGCAGCCAAGCATTCAGAAAAGTTATATTTTTGCCTTTTTTTTCTTTACTTTTTTTTTTACCTTTCTAATATATAATATAAAACTTATTTGCACTCTTTTTACTTGTTTGTAAATAATAATAATAACTTAAGTCGAATCTAACATTTCAAAAGGTCAAGTGCTCAAGGTGTCAAATAAACCAAAAGAAAAGCTGACGGAGTCATCAACTGCCAGCGGAACAACCATCCTGCTCTTCCACCCAACGCATGCATGCTTACCGTGCTTGCTGCCCAAGGCAAGCACGGTAAGACGTTGCCATAAATTATTCATTCAATTCATAATAATACGTTTGGGAAAGTCAAATCTCCCTGCCATAGAGTTATAGCCTAATATCTGCCGCAGATCGATTGAATAGTCTCACATAATACTAGTATTCACTATTCAATGTGCAACTTCTCAGTCTATCGTTGCCGAAAAGGCAGAGCTACAAGCTCACAACGCGATGCAACCAGGTGCGGGCTCCACCGGGCCCGTCAGCGTCGCGTCTCCGTCAGGGAATGTTCCCGTTTTAATCAATGTAGGGTGGCTCCACTGCCCACGTTGTGTTGCGTTGCGTGACTGCATTCAAATTGCCCCAGCTCATGAATGTAGCCTGTGATAGTGTGATTAGTGAGTAACAAGTAAGAAGAAAACAAAATAAATCTTAACCCATGGTGCATGAATGCCCCACCACTATTGTGTTGGGTGGGTCCATCGTAGATCTACGATGAACCCACCCGACAACAGTGGTGGTCCCCAGGCTGCTGCTAGTCAGAATGGTGGTCCCTGGATCAAAAGCAGTTGAAAACCCCTGCTGTAGACAACCACATCTCTTACATCTCTTATTGAGTCACAAGCTGCTTATTTTCACCTGACAGCGAAGGGTTTCACCAAGAGTATGTGTGGGAGGAAGAACATGCTATTCTCCCCAGTTCTATTCACGGGTGAACAGGTGCCCTGACAGGCAAATTAAGTCGCTAGTGCAGCAATACAGAACAGAACACAAACCTAAGCCAGCTTGCCACCCAGAGAACATGGCCAATTGTGACCAATGTGTCAAGTGTTTGAAGGCACTGTGAAGGAATCCACAGAGCCCCAGTCTCCACATTACGCTGCGCCAGCTGGACACACAATAAGCCACTTTCTAAACTGCCCTTTGATGGGGAACAGTGTAAGAATGGTTAACCGCAGCTTGTGGAATACATTTACACCGTGGTTATAAAAGGGTTTGTAGTAAAGGAACACGCCATGCTTTTATCATTTTTATGACTTGAGAAATTGATATTTCAACACTGACACTTTCAAATGAAATGTTGCTACGTAGTTTTTAAGATGCTATTATATTAAAACAAAAGACTTCAAGTGAAATCAATGCTTAAAGACACAGGTGGTGAAGAAGATTACGAATGATACGAAGTGTGACCCAGACTCATGGATTAAAGCAAGACTGAAAATGTTTGTATGGCCAAGCCCTAATGTGTGATTTGTGAAACGGTGTGAAAGGAGACCCCCCCCCACACACACACACACACACACACACACACACATACACACGCACACACCATATGACTGAAATCAGTCACGGCGACTGAACTTTAATCAATGCAGGCTGTGTGTATGTACCCATGACAACTCACCCAGCCAATGAGACCAGGGCGCATCTCACAGAAGAACTTCAGATCAAAGTTTTTGATGCGTGGGTTGAGCTCATGTCCTTTGAAGAAGTCATAGACCACATTGCCTGGAAAAACAGAATGAGAGAAATAAAATAGTTAACATCTACTGGAGCTGTGTGTTTAATTTTTTTTTATATACTTATATAGCCAAAAGAAAAAAATTATGATAGATAAAAAAAAAAAAAAAAAAAAACCTCCAAGTTTCCAAGTTTTGCAAAGTGACTGTTCACCATTCTCTGTATTTGACAGAGTTCTACAAGTGTGTCATTCTAATGTGGGATGCGTACTGCTTTCATTTTTAAACGAAAAGCTTTGCTCTGACACCGTAGATGATGAATAATTGTCTGATGAATAATTGTCTAGGAAGCCTGGGTTCCAGCCTGAATCGCTATGTTCCGTGAATCTGTGTTTTCACTCACTACTCAGTCTGGAAAGGGTCCTATCTCCAAGGTAGATGGGTTAAATCGACCTGTGGCTTCTGATTGGTCTGTGGCGCAGGTTAACCCCCCCCCCCCCCCCCCCCCCCCCCCCCCACTGCACTGCAACGTACATATCATTCACTAAACTCAACCACACAGCCATCAGTTTTTCTTTATTTGGATACAGTTCACTTTGTAGACTCCACAATGAGGAGGCAGGCTCCTATGTTATGTCACTATGGTGTGCTGTGGATACACGTGGATGTTTTTCTATGTACTGTGTCATATATGTATGTAATATACAACTCTTGCACTGACAGTCCAGTACATGCATGTGAAAAATATCTTCAATTCAAAGTCCTTTTGCAGGATTTCAGTACAACCACAAGGGGGCGTCAAACAACAATTACTAACTGGTGCTTCAAACTTTCCTCTGTAACATAACTCATGAAAAGAATCAAGAGTCAAGAATGGTTCACGAGTACAGGTACATTAATGAGAGTCCTGCCAACCCCACCCCTTCTCTCTCTCTCTCACACACACACACACACACACACACACTCTTCCTTTTTTCTCCATACCAGAGTTCCCTCCTAGTGCCAGCTGGTCCGCAGGCTGATAGCGGGAGCGGACGTACAGGTAGACGCTGAGCAGGAAAGAGACCAGGAGGGTGGCCGCGCCCAGCTGCAGGAAGTGGCTGTGGATGTAGGTGAGGTCGACGCCCAGGTACGCGGCCACAGCCACCGCCACAGCACTCGTCACGACGGCAAAGAAACCTGGAGTGGCAGAGCGACAGGGGGCAGATACAGAAAAGGATATAATTAGGAAAAGTAGAGATTGAGATATCAGTGTGACACTCCCTGGCAGAGGACTATATGGACAAAAAACACTCTCTAAAGACATAGTGGTTACAACTTATCCAGTTAATTTCCCAGTGATGAGAAGGCACTGTGTAATAGTCCAAATTTAAATTAAAATGTACCATTAAAACCTTTAGACATCTTTCTCTGAATTAAGAGTGGAAAAGGTGGAATCAGTGCATTCCTCATGTTAAAAAATATATATCTTCTGCCTGTAAAACAGAAAAGGATACTATTGAGAATCGGGTCTGAGATGATGCATCATGGGGGGTGTAAAACTTCATGCTAGGTCATATACTGTAGATGAGGATTATTCATGCAACTAATATCACATACTGTATAACATTTGAAACTATGAAATTTTTTATATTTCTTCATACTTAGCCATACATACATTCCTAAGGAATGATAAAATTGATATCCAGACATGCACAAAGTAACATCATGCAATGATTTTTGGCTGAGCTGCTAATATCTGTCCGCTCCCCAGACAAGTCTACACTGGTGCGAGTCCGGTTTAGGGCCAGTGCAGCTCTGTGGTCTGAGGAGCAGGTGGACTGTTCTCACACGCCAATGACTCAAGCACCTCCAACTGTACAGCCTAGAAAGCTGCTGGGGGTCTCCGAGCTGCTGCAACACTCTGGGACAGAGATCAGCAGCAGCCCAGGAGCACCCCCCCAGAGGTGGATCTAAGGAACGTGTTTCATTATGGTGTTCTTTTGCAAGCCATTGCTCATGTGATGTCAGGCTCTGCCCAAATAAAAGCACAGATAATTAATCCAATCATGTTCAACAGAGTGTAGGGCAACGGTCAACACAGTAAATGTTCAAAACTCCCAGTCCAGGCAGCCTCACCATTGGTTCTGTACTTCAGTCGCTCTCCAGATTTCAGCGGCATGCCCTCACTCAGCTAGAGAGAGAGAGAGAGAGAGAGAGAGAGAGAGACACATCGAAAGAGAAAGACAGGACTTATTATTAACCTGTACTTTAAGGTAATTTCACTAAAACATAGTTAATTATTTGGAGTAACAGTAAAGACTGATTCAATGGCGTGTGAGCGATCGTGCCGTGCACACACAGTAAAGAAGGTGGATGTGTATTGCCTTTCATTCAGACAGACAGACAGATTTTCCAAGAAAGCTCAGGATTTTGAGGCAACAGCGTGTTGGTCACAAGCTCACTACTTAGTGGATTGAAGTAGGGCTCCAAGTAACAATCTATTATTTTCTCAGTGATAATTCCATTGATTACTTTTTCAATTAATCCAATAATCAAAGAGCTTTTTTAGATTTTTTAAAATAGCTATATATACTGTATAAACAAATATTGAAGGAACAGTTAATGGCCATAACTCACGAGTGTAATGCAAAGAAAGGGGCTCCATTAGCTGTCATGGGCTCGATTCACGAATCAATTTGCGCCCATATTTTGGACATTGGGCATTTCAGACAATTCACATGATATTTATGGTCTCGCATTAGTGATGTTAGATCATAAACGTGATGTGAGATCATAAACGTCATCACTTTAGAAATCTTGGTTGCCTTTTATGGTGTTAAATGGTGCGTGGAACAATGCAAATTAACTTCACGGGAATGCACTTGTGATTTTACGATAGCTGGCAGTCTGGCAACCGTCAGTGATATATACCTGTGAGCCCCACATATCAAGGATTTACACACCCCTTTGAACGTTGGTTTTTGCTTAGAGAAAATACACCGTCCTCAAAGGTCCTTTCAGACGGGGAGCGACAGAGTGACGCAGGCGTAGTCGCCTGGATCAGCGACAGGTCTGCTCCACATCTGCTCATGAGGGGCGCGGGACACGTAGCGTAAAAAAAAGCTCACCACAATCCAGGTCTAGTCGCCCGCGGGCTTGTGCACGAAACGAGCATGTGCGTGACAATATTTTTTTTGGAGTATGGTACTTAAACATACATCATCTCATACACAGTGGTGTGCTGTGAATGTTTTAACTAGTAGGGCTGTATTTTAATGACGTCGCATAAAGCGTGTGCATAAAGCTCATTTGAATTGCATGCGGGGGGGGGGCCCTACCGCCAGTTCACCACTGCTCATACATCATCTAATAACGTAATGTTTGTGTTTACACAAACACTCAAAACTGGCCATTCATTTTCAATGGCATTTAATGTTTGTGTTAGGACAATGTTTGAGTTTACAGTACACACACCCTCAAAGCTGGACATAGGAGGGGCTAGCGCCACTCAAAAATATAAATCTGTACAATATAACAAATACTTTTTTATTATGGATTGAATGTACCGTAAACATAAACTGTGGGTGAATTGATTTAACTGATGAGATCCAGCTGTGATCTGTTGCTGGGCTAGCCTATATACTGTATGTCCCCTTCCGTCAGACATACTCTAGTTTGAAACGCTGAGGGCGGTCGTTGTGCCGGAACACGCCCGTTTCTCTAGGTAGACTGATGCTGTTTGTTTGCTCAAAATGTTCATAAGAAACTACTCAAGAGAGTGCAGGTATTCTTTTCTCCATGTTCCAATCTGAGAATATGTCAGGACTAAGGCCTCTCCAACGATGAACCATGACCCCTAACCATTAATCCAATTCCTGACCTCTGGTACACAACAGAAAAAAATCGACAGTCATGTGCAGCACAGGCCAGATCATGAACGGGTAGAGGATCACATGTGTGTCTCGCCCGTGAGAAAGTATGAGCAAGCGCATGATCAGTCAGACCAATTGCATGGTCTGGGTGGAGAGAGCTGCTTTGCATGACATTATTGTGTGACTGAGGCCTTTCCTAATGCCATGTTCCTACAACATTTGTGCTGTACAACATTTGTGAAGTTGCGCAATCACACTTTAGAACTGTAGAATTAGTCTGCCTGAACATCTTTTAACTGGGGAGCAGTCGAGCAGACTATTCACATCCTATTAAAATATGTAATTTTTAATCGCTTTGACTTTTTGTTTTATTTCCTCTCTCTTTAAAAATAAATAAATAAATAAATAAAATAAATGCATTCCATCTCTAGGTCGTCCTCAGACGAGCCCTCCATCGTCGTTTCCAGTCATCCCGGTTCTCCATACATCTGTCCAGTTCGTTGGTACTTTGTGCTCCTGCGTCGTTCTTGAGTACATCCACGTATGTTAGCGTGGGACGTCCTCGTGACCGGTGCCCGTGTGTTGGATCCCACAGCACAAGTTTGCTGGCTGGCAGCTCTTGGTGTCTTTGGCAGTGTCCTGCTAGTCTCATTCTCCTGGCTGCTATTTTCTGGCTCACCCTTGGCATTCCATCATACATGGGAATGTCCTTAATGCTAATAACTTCCGTTCTAAGCCTCGCATAGCGATACTAATGTCACTGCGTGGAGATTTGTCTAATCCCTCGCAGTGTTACATTTTTGTTCGCAAAGTCCCGCCCTATATTTGAATACTGGGCCCTGGACGGTTATAGGCTGGTTCCAGACGAATCTGGTTGGCCGTCACCATTTTGATCGTGAAGTCCTCCCACAATTGAGAGGGGCCATACTTAATATGCCTGGGGCAATATGCATTGCAAAGGCAGGTGAAGGAATGGCTACATGAGACTAGTACCTCGGTTCCATTCTCAATAGAATGCCTTGGGTCTGCACATGTTCCCCATGGCTGTGGGCCCTTACCTTTCCCACGGGCAGCACAAAGAGCACAGCCTGGAAGAGGATCCAGAGGAGAATGACTCCCAGGGCCTGGACATCCAAGAAGCTGTCCAGTGCAGGTAGAGCAGGGGGGAAGTTGACCAGGCTGGGGTCCTCCAGGTTGCCCTGCAGTATCACGAAGAGTACCCAGGCAGGCAGGAAGAGCAGCCAGAAGTACACTCCTGGAAGCACAGAAACACACAGGCATCACAGTGGTTTTTCAACCCTTTTCATATCAAGGTCCATTGTTTATTCGGCATTTGAGCCACGCACAGACCACCATTTGACGAGATTTAGCCTCTAGGACCCCAAACTAAAGAAGATTTTGTAGTCGTTGAATACGATTTTGTCCACAATTCCACTCTGTATTGATGTGGTAGCACAAGAGAGATAACAGGCTAACGTGGACAAAAAAAAAAAAAAAAATCTACATTCTTGTGTCGACTGTAAATGAATGTGATGTTCTTTAACAATAATTAAAATCTTAAGAGCGCAAAATGAAACCAAATGGACTGTTAAAAAATAATGGCCCATTTGGTCACCAACTCTCCATGTATCTGGGGACCACCTGGAACCCCCTCAAGAACCACTGTCTGGTTGAAAACCACTGGTCTATCAGATCTCAATGGTTTTCTTTGACCAAACCATCGCGAAAAAAAACCCAACAAAAACCTGTACTACCGGCAGCACATTGTGGCAGAAATGCCAAGCAAAATGCAGTTTCCTGTCATTGCTAACCTACCTATTTTGCCTCCAAAGTCCAGGGGGGTGGTGCAGGTAGCAGGAGGCGCAGCAGCAGCAGGCTTGGGCTTCTCCTCCTCATCGGCCTCGTGCTGCGGCTTGGTGTCGCTGGCCTTGCCGTCCGTCGTCCTGCGACGGAGGTTGTAGCGGGGGGCCTGGTTCCTCTCCACCTCAGTCTCCACTTTCGCCTCCACATTCTGGAGAGAAAGTTATGTCTAGGTTATTTTTCCGCATACTAGTCTGTGACACGTCGTCATCATCACGTCAACTCAATCTATATTATTATTTACCAAACAATAATCACACACGCCAAACCAATACAACAACAAAACACAGCCTGTGTGCATTATGTTGCACATGTCAGTAACATGTCTGCTGTTCCAAGAACTCCTCACTGTCAAGTTAAAACTTGTATTTTCTCATTACAATGACAATGACTTTATCTGAGCACCATTAGTCAAGCACATTACCATTAACAGTGTTCTGGTGCACAGGGATAACTGTACCTGTACCAAAATACCCATGTCCTTCCTTACAGTGTTAAAATCCTTATTGTTAACTGATTTGTTTTAGTAAACAACCTAAACTCAAGTGATTTTAGCATTTTTGATCAGCTGTTGAATGAGTCATGTTGCAAATGTGCTGCAATTAAGCTGCAGGAAAAATGTCAGTTAATTTCAGGGGTGAGACATGGTGAAACTCAAGTTCCAGTTAAAAGCTTCACGGCCTAAAGGGCTATCTATAGTTCTATACCAAGCACTATAACCATAACAATATCGTTCACCACAATGTCAGTGTTATAGTTGTTGTGTGGCCATTCATTGATTTTTTTAAATTAACTAAAGTCAGTGTTGTAGAATTTGGCCATTAGTCCCAAGCCAGGTCCTATCAGCAGAAAGCATTGTAATTGATTGATCTACAATGACAGTAGTTTAGCTTTTTGTTTTGTTTTAATGTTTTATGAGCATACCCAGGTAACCAGTAAGAAGCAGTTAGTAGAAGCAGCACATGTTGAAATCCCATGTGACTGGGTGAAATCCCATGTGACTGGCTTAATGAAGCATGCTCCTGTGAGGGGAGCCTCACCTAGCTGGAATACACTCACATGCAGGCAAAACACACATACACCCAACATGCCTGCATCATGACATTCCATCAGCTTTAGGTACCCAAAAGCCTATTCACAGCCATGCAGAGAGCCAAGCGACGGGACATCAGTTGTTATTGTATTGCAGTTTACCTGACAAAACTCAAAACTTTTTTTCTAGTTGGCGAGTGTTTTATATGATGTCCATATGTGAATCCATACATTTTCAAAACATGGATAAGATTATAAATTATAAACTTCCCATAAATATCCAGTCTAACAGGCCGTTCACAACAAGCACATAACTTATAGCAATAATTATGTGAACGCTGTCCACACTTTTCAGTCCAGCTGTGTCAGAGCCCTAAAGTGAAACGATGTTGGTTACGGCCATGGTTGTCATAATAGTTGTGGTGTGGACATAGTTATTGTTAGAGATATCATGCTTAAAAGGCACCAACTATAATGATACCATTCACTATAGTTGTGGTGTGAACTCTGCAATCCACTAGAGTTAGATTATTAAAACTATTATAGTTTTTAGTTTTTACACTCTGTACCTGTACACAAGATGTAACAATAAAGTACAACCTTGAACCTATAGTGATTGGTTTGAACGGCCCTTTACACAAGAAGTAAGCTACATATCCCATTGTTTACCTTGTTGGCCGTGTCATTGTTGTCTTCTGTCTTTTCATGCTTGTTGTTGCTGTTGTTCACCACCGGCTACAAAGGCAGCAGGCAGACAGAGGGATGAAGGAAAAGATAACAGCGGCAACGTGAGGAAGAGATACAGGCAACGTGACCTTCTAGTACAAGCAATGAGGATGGAACAACACAGAGGGGCGGGGTTCAAATCCCTGCATGGATTAAAGCAATATAGAATATTGTATAAGTGTTTTACTATGAATTATGAATGAATGAATGAATGATCTTAGACCAATAGAGCGTCACAATCCTGAGCGGCCCGTAAGAGAATTTCCCAATTCATTTTTCCCATAGACGTTTCAAAAAGTATTTATATAAAGACCAGTAAGCCTCGGACAAAGCCAACTCGCATGGTGACAAATCTTGACAATAAACGCATTTCTTTGGGCCGAACAAATAATTAGAAAGAAGAAAAACAACAAAAATATATATTATTCCCTGCCCTTTTTTTCTTTATTTTTTATTGTCATGATATATCAGCAGCTTTGTCCGAGGCTTTAAAGGTCTTTAAATAAATAGTTTCTGAAACATCTATGGGAGAAATTAATGGGAAATACTCTTCCGGGCCGCTTGTCGGGGGCGGGACTGCGACGCTCTAAAGGATTTTATGGAAGATGCTTCTGAACATACAGTATAGTTGTTAGTTTGACCACTTCAAATATTCTAATCTTAGAATAATACAGAACAAGAAATAATGACTAATGTCATATTTGTCAGGTGAAACAAGCGCTCCGTTGTGCATCTGTCCCCCTTTTAGTTTTTCTAACGCTTCCTTTTTTTTGGTAACGTGTAAGTTTCTCTGTTACAACCTCCCGGTCGTTGTTTTCGTTTTGTTGGTTAAATCACTGTGTACAGTTAGCTCATAAAATTAGCCGCTGTTGTCAGCCACTCCGCGTGGCAGTGACTTCCGCAGTGCGCGTGTCATAGCTTAGGAGGCAGCCAATCTTGACTAGGTAGCAATTGGCTACACGAGTGGTTCAGACTCCCATTGGCTTAGACAGTATGGGGTCAGACTCCCATTGGCTTAGGGGGCAGTCAGTCATGACTAGGTCGCTTGTTGTATGTCAGGTTTCACCTGACAAATAAGACTAGTATCTAGGATCTAGATAGGCTATTTTGGCTGCACAGCATGCTTCCATGGCATTGAAGATATGCTTGCTTCTATGGAATCCAAATGACTGAAAATAGTCGTGGCAACTGAGAACTTTAATTCATGTCAATGACTGGATGTCAGTTGTGAAATGGCAGTTCTTATCAAATGTTGGATGTGCTTCAGAGATGTAATTCCATTACATTTTTTACACTTTTCTTTGTAGTTCACTACATCTGACAATCGATCCATTGACTCAATTGCTGAATTTCAGTTCAGCAATTGAGTCAATGAAAAAACATAATCTCCCTCTGTCATTTAAACAAATATAAATGCTGGTGATAACATGCCAACAGGTATTTCTACTAAATTGTTTGCCCTGGAAGGAGAGACCATATTAATCCCACACGGAAATAAAATTGCAGCTTCACTCAGCTGATGACTGCTCACATGGTTATGATGAGCAGTTCGGTGTTAAGTGTGTTGCTCAGGGACACTTCGACACACAGACCGGGGCAGGTAGGCCAACCGGTGATCTTCTGATTGTCACTAAGCTACGGCTATGCTGCTTCCTACCCGGGGACTGAGGCGAGTCTGCAGTACCTCCTTCAGCCTGGCCTCCCTGCGGGAGGAGGGTGTGTTCTCGGGGGTGGTCACAGTGGCAACGGCAGCCGCCGTGCGGGAGGAGGAGCGCCTTGTGGTCCTGGCCGGGGAACGGGAGCGGCTGCGGCGGCGCCCTGGCGACTGGGAACGTGACCGTGAGCGGGAAGCAGGCCGGAAGGCGGCAAATTTCTGAGTGGAAAGAATGTAAAGGATTAGGGTTGCACAATTATGACTAAAATGAAAATCCCAATTACGTCCATAGCCATTATGCGCCGGCCATCCAACTGGGCTATGGGACCGCAACCACGACTACAGATCCTATAGCCTGCGTGGACCGTTAAAGAAACCCGCTAATGAACAACTTAAATTTGGGAAAGGTGAAAAATTGGCTTCATATGCCAATGGTCAATGCCTGGGTTCAAGTTCCGATTGATTGATCAACCCACCAAGGAGACAAATGGATAAAGACAGAATGACAGACAGAGGTTGTCATTTTATAGTAAAGTAGGATTTGAATATTGACACTTATGTGTAAACAAACATACTGTATGTTTTGTTCGTCTTTCTACCATGTCTTTGGTCAAAAGATATGAATGACCTCCGTGATTGTGGTGTTTTTACCATATACTGGTTTATCACAAAAGGAAACGCAGACCCTAGTCACAGTAACTGGTCAATGGTCATATGCAAATTAATCATCACTGGCTCGTTGTATTAATTTACTCCCATCATCCATCATGATTTGGCTTGTGGCAAAGTATTAATTTTCCATCATTTGGCCAGTGGTGAATGTTCATCATTACCCACCCTGACAGGTATTTTACCTCACCAGATTTGACTTAATATCCAAATGATTAATAATTCTACATACACGTATTTCTCCATCTATAGTCTATACATTCCTGGAATATCTATGCATCTGCTCTGAGTCTGAGCCCAGAACAACAATTCCAAGTTGGTGTGTAAATAGATGACCCGACCAACATACAGTACTGTAATAGACTGGCCTACAAGTACTCTCACAACAAACTGCACTAATTAACATCAAACTCTCTGTTTTTAAATGAAATGGCATGCTAACGTCTTAGTAGCTTACCATACAGACATTGAATGATTTGATCAATGATCAGATCACGTTGACTAATTTGATCAAATTAATCTAGTTAACTGATGAACAGCACTGCCCCAGCCGCTTCAAGTGTTAAAGTTTTTCTCTCTTGCTTGAGTGTTAGCGAGATTTGATCAGTCCATTAATCTGTTACTTTCAAGTGACCACGGCCACTAACATCATTACATGTCCAGCTCCAAGTGCATTTCTTCGACCATATACAGATTTCCAACAATAATTGTTACACTGCATGTTTTGAGTTCTGTACACGGCTCAGTTCTGTTAACTGTTTGGCCCTCATATAGAAATAAATTACCAAGAAAACTCCCTTGTGCAGTCACTAGAATACACAAATAACACTACTACTAAATAACATAATTACAAAATATTAGACAAAGTAATTAATTACGGTAAACAGTAACTTGATCCCTTCAATAGTTAATTATGTCCTTCCTCAGGGCACACCATATTTCTTAATTACACCCTAAGCACTACTAAACATTAAACAACATACTATCATCTTGCGTACTTTCCCTTGGTTTCACTACTCGAACAGTCGACTGTTTATTGCAGCTATTGTAAGGGTCTACCTTGATGTCTTGATCGATGAGCTCCAGCTCCGTGCCGTCCTTGTAGATGACCGTGTAGAGCTGACTCTTGCCGTCGAAGCCCAGAACCTTCACCTCATAGTAGAGGTTGCTCCCAGGCCAGCGGCCCATCACCATGTCCCCGCTCTGGAACCTCACGCTAGGCATGATCCTCATTGGCCTGAGGAAGAGAAGAGGGAAAGCAGACATGAAGAAAGAGAAAGAGAGAGAAGGAAACAACTGAAATGGAAACAGAGAGAGAGAGAAGTACGGAAGATTTGGGGGCGTTGAGAAAGTGTAAAGGAAGGACAATGTTAAGAGGGTACATGGTGATTGTCAATATGAGATGTGATTGGAAAAGTGGGAGTGAAAGATGAAAGAGAGAGGAGATTAAGGAACCTTAAGGCCAAATGCATAGTTGCTAGGTTATCTATGGCAATCGGCATTCAATTAACACACAGTAGGACAGCAAAATTGATTGAACAACTAGACCAAATCCACTCGCAACCCTAACTACTGTATTTTCCAAAACATAAAGGCTACACATTTCTCAGTCTGTCAATGTCTGCTATATTGTAGCCCAATTCACAGGGGGGAGGGGATCTTCCTGTCAGTAATACATACATACAAATAATTTGAGCAAAGGGTGGCAATCACATTGATTGCCAGGTATTAATTTATTCATTAATTATTTCGCCACAGCCAGTGTTTTTCAATGTATTGACGGTCAGATTTTCTTAAATGTATTTTTCTAAATATGATAACGTGGAGCTTTTCTTTCACGTCAGGTAAATTTCTGGTTGCATCCTTGCTGCTTGGCAGTCAAGCATGGGATTTGATGTGAGGTAATATGGCATGCTGCTGCTTGGCAGTCAATGTTTAACTACACAATAACTTCAGTCTACAACATAGAAAAAGTATTTTGGACACCTCAACTACTGAAATGGACAGGCATGTAGAAGGAGCAAAAAAGAGAGTTCTGCACATCGTCTTCACAGCAAAAGAGGATTTAATGCAGATACATTTTGGTCGTTCGGACCTTCATCAGGCATCGATGCCTGATGAAGGTCAAAGCGACCGAAAATCTCCTTTTTTGCTCTTCTCAAATCTCTAGAACAGTAAAGCAGCCTGGGTACAATGAATCACAGCTTCTAGTCTGTATAGACTATGGACAATCTGTTTGGGCGAAGAGATTATGTGCATAATGCATAACTGCTGGCAGAATATCTCAATGGGCTCATTGTCACTGTGGAATTTACAAATTTATGTGAAAGCTTCTCTATTATGCCATCCACCTCAAGATACTGTACTGTATGTACAACATTATTCACACTTTGTGAAGACCACTGCCTGACCAGGTTTTAAATACTGTATATTGGGGTTGAACCCACCCGTGGAGGTCGGTATGATGATGGGTGCGGGCAATCAATCAGGCCATTTTTTGTTGTATTTAATTTACATTACACACACCATCTATGTTCCACACTTTTACTGGCCTGTGTGTACTGGATATCAGACATTTATTTAATCTATGTCTAGGTTTCTGTCAACTATTTCAAATTCACCTCAACATGCTGCTTAGTTTGAACAACGTCCACCAGCAAGCGGTTCAGATTAGCGTGTGCCACTGAGACACAATGGAGCGGTCAGTCGCGGTCAGCACTATGGAACACTAGTGACAGTGGAAGCTCAGTGTCTACTAGAACAGCACTGTACTACTGTAGAACTGCTGACGTGCCTGTCCCTACTAGGTTTACCCAAAGCCTTCTATCTCAAAAGAGTTACGCCATTCAAGTCATCGCACCGCAGACGCAGAGGACCGGAGACTCAAATTTGTTTTGGTTTTTAGTTGTTGTGGCTGGTGAAGTTGAGCTATCTCTACTGCTACTCCCTTCGAAAATAGCTATACATTTGACATTTCCTTATCTGAAAATGAGTCCACCTGCACAATACTAAGAATAGCTGGCGAGATTTGGAATTGTGAAACCACACTGGTCGATGAATGTTACGTTTAATGACCTGTGCCTTGCCGCTTTCAAAAAGCACATCCCTGTGCTTTCAAGGTAATGAATGAATGAAGACAGCAAAACCGGTGTTTCCATTGCATAGTGGTCCTGTCAGATATCTGGACAAATCCACTACAAGAATCCCCAGCTTATAAAAAGACAACACAACGGAGTTATTTTGCATCCACTTATTTCTGCTACTCTGCTTCTTGTCCTGCCTGCTTTGGACAGCCTCCATCACATAGGCCTTGGCCTAGCATTTAGAGACAATACTGTAAATCTGTAATTAACCTATTATAGATGTGAGTATTGCTTCTTCAACAACACCAACGAAAAAGGATGTAACCAACAAAATGGAAATTTCAAATATAAATAACTATTACAGGCATTTATACACAGTCACACAGCTTAATTAAAATCATCTGCCAGTGTGGTCTAAATTCTGACAGGTAACATTTACAGTTGGGTTGCTCAAAGACCCTACATTACAATTTGTTATTTACAATTCCATTTATACACTAAGAGTTCCACCATGCTGTAGGATTCAACACGTCATAGAATTCTGAACTTAAAGAGATGGTAAATTGAATTCCACACAAGCCCCTCTTGAATCTTGCCACAATTCAGAACAAGATAAATCCCCCACACTTACAGCAATAAAAGATCAAATAATCCCTTCAAATTGTAGAAGTGTATCCCTCCTGCAGTGTCCCTCCTGTAATGGCCCACCAAGATTAACAACACAAATAGAAGCAAGAGTGAAACATGTGTAGCTAACCCCTAATCCATTGGGCACAGCAAGTCACTACTCTAATCAAGCAAAGCCAAGCATTCCAGAACTTCTCTCAGGGAAAAACCAACTCGATGTGACACACCCAAACTAAGTCGCTGCAGTACCCCTGTTAGCCTTTCCAATTCTATATGTGGGATGTATAGTTAGAACGTGTGTGACAGTAAGACCCGAGCTTAGATGAAAGGTTACGGCTGACGTTGGGTGGAGCTTTAAAAAAAAGAAAAAAAAAAAAAAAGAGAAGGCTTTCCCCCACGCCTGCATGTGGGGAAGCCACGCTGGAATTCAGCTGTTAACATGAATGAAGTAACTCCAGGCCATAGTCAACAAACGCACTTGCACTTTTGCATCAAATTTTCTACATTGACAAAAATTGCATGTCTGCCTACCTTCAATAACCCAAAGTAAGAGAGATAATATTATAACAATAATATATAATAACAGTACTCAAGTATGCTTTACATGGGGCTGGGGGGAAACAAAACACAAAAAGAATTAAAAGAAACATGTCTAAGAGTAAAATCAATAAAAACAGTATAACACAAAAATAAGGAGCGAGCATTTATCCGGGGAAAGCAATACTGAAGAGATGGACGTTATGCAGCAGTGATGCTCTCTGGCCTTGATAGCCCATAAATCCAAACAGAAAAGTCCTATGTGATTGCATTTAACGACATTAAAACTCACTTTGCCACTCACTTTATGCATGTGCAATTGTGCATACCCTCTGCAGTTGACAACTGAAGTTGCCAAGACAACAGATAACTATAACAATATTAAAGATAACTATTCTGATATTCTCCAACAACAACAATGAGTGCTATGATAGCACTGCTTTCAATGTTGTGTTAGCATGTAACAATGAACCTTAGAAGATGGATTTAGGCTGCTGAAGGTAATATTGTGTATTATAGGTGATCAGTAACGTTACATGTAACCGACGTTTTCATTCCAACAGCTGTTTTGATACTAAATAATTGACTGCTTTACGATGGTCAAACATACTACTAGCAGTCTAGCAAAGCACTACCCACATAATCTGCTAAAATATACATTTAGGCAGTCTTTCTTGCACTGAGTGACTGGCACATGTAAATACCACGTGACTGTACATATTCTGAATATGAACAACAATGTCCCGTAAAGCAGTGCTTTATTGACAGCCCATATATGGAGCCCATCCAGAAGTATTGTAATATATATATATATATATATATATATATATATATATATATATATATGTGTACTTCCGGATCCTTGTGAGTTGTGAGCAACTTTCATTAAAATGAATAGGTGGGGCGGGGCAGTCCGCTGATATATTACAACTCTATGGCCGTGAACCCCCCAAAATAATAGCCAAAAAGCCACAAAAAGCGTGAAAATAAAGTTGTGAGCTTGTAGATTGACAATTTTTTTCCAGTTTCTTATATTATTATTCTGATGAACTGAAAATGGAGAACACTGATGTAAAAAAGTCTTAGTGCTTTTTATGGTTTTGTCCTAGTAGCAGTTTTTGACTTTGTATTGACTTGTGCTTCCGTCTGAAATGTACCCAATACTACCCATTATATATACTGTGAATACAAATTTCAATACATTTTCAATCAATCAATGTGTCGATTTGGCCAATGCATTTCATTACTTTTGATGGAGTAATGATTTTTATAAAGGTATTAGAAATCCTTAAATTGTCACTTCACTGTTATCTGGGGACCCCTAGCTGTCACCCCTCCAAAATCACGTGGGGTGCCCCTGGGGGTCCAGACCAATAGGTTGAGAACCACCATTATTTCCCCGGCTAGTAAACCCGATTAGGGAACGTATGTCGACGTACTAGTACTACTGTACCGTAAGTAGCCTATCCAGATAAGGGGGTTCACCGTTATCTTACCGTTCTCCGTTATCTTATCAACCCGCCAGCATTTGTAGAATTTGCTAAATCTAACCTAACAATTCTCCATATGGGGGTCTCAGACACAATATATATATATTTCTTTTTGGCCAAAATTTATAAATTCGGGTGGTCGTTGACATGATGCAATTAAGTGCTTGCGAAACACCGAAAGGACAACAATAAATGCAAGCGTTCAATGAAAATGCACATTGTATACAAACGCAATGTAAAGGAACTGCTCCTTTAACGAAGATGTAGCCTGCCTCGTTCACTTCGAACGACAGAGGGCAAGGAGAGGAGGGAAAACGTCATGCGTTCAAACATTACTGCGGCGACGTTTAGTGAAGTGAAAACACGGCGGCGTGCAATGCATGCACATTATTACAGAATGAATATACACAACTATATATAACTGCATTACCCATCAGCCCGTCCTCGTTATTAGCCTACGATTGAAGTGCAAGATGGAGCACGTTAAAAATAGTCCGCTGTAACGTTATAGCAGCTGGAGGAGAAGCTTGTTGTGAGTGAGTTAGAAATGACCACCGTCTACTTACCGAAGGCTAACGTCTCTGACGATAAGCACTGGCTCAGTGGCTGGCGAACCGTGTTGCCACGTTCACGTTGCGAGAGAAACAAGCAACCATGCATGGTCTATGGGTTTAGGGCAGTGGTTCCCAAAGTGGGGCCCTGCAGGGACCCCTAGCCTAGGGGTCATTGAGTGAGTTCCAGGGGGTCCCCAGCTGAATGATAGATTAGGAACCAAATGGACCATTATAGGACTAACTCAGAGAGTGTACAAATGGACCCTAACGGTCAATTTGGTTCCATTAGTACCCTCTGTGAGTTAAATTAACTTTGATTTTTACAATATACATTGGGGTCTCAGAGATAGAAATGCCATTAAATGGGGGTCTGTATACTAATGCATGTCAAACTTGGGGTCCTTGAAATTAAACAGGTTGAGAATGTCTGTTAGAGCCGTAAAATCCTCTCTTATGTGGGGTCCCTGTCATATCTCTTCAAATGGGGGTCTGGGCTGTGTCAATTTGGGGGTCCTTGACATGAAAACGTTTGGGAACCACTGGTTTAGGGGTCCCAAATGAAGCGAACCCTATGCTCGGCCTTTAAACATAATAATGGTAAACAATACACTGTACACAACACATTGGCTATTTAATTGAATGTTGAATCTACAAGGTAGATCTGCTATTTTCTTTAAAATAGTCTATAAAAAAAAATCAACAACAAATCTTGTTTTTGTTTGAACCGAAAAACCCTGGAATCAAATATTTTCTCATCAAATATTGAAAATTGTATTAACAGATTGTATAATGGGTACATTTAAAAGAAAGTGCAGGTCAATACAAAAACTGCTACGAGGATAAAACCAGACAAAGCACAAAAACGTTGTCCTCCCTAGTCCCTATTCCCATTTTCAATTCATCAAGACATTTAAAGACATACAAATAAATACACATCTATGCAAAATAGAAAAAAATCAAATACACTGACACATCAAATACACAGTTAGAAAAAATGGAATACAAATAGAGGGTATGGGGGGGAATTTTAACTTATTTACAGGGGCCAGTTTCTAATTGCAGCCGCCCGTAAGATGGGGGTTCGGCAGACAAATACATATTCATTTGGGGGGGTCCTTCCTTGACCTGAAAATGTTTGAGAAACACCCGTATACAAAACATTAGTAAGCAAGCCCCAAATAAGCAACTACTAACTATACAAACGCAAATAAGGCCAAACAAACGCAGCCCACAACTACAGAAAGACAAGCCTCAAAATCGCTTATAATAAGCGGACATGGCAACGCTGCTAGCCACGCACATAGCGGCAGCAACCTGTCAAACCATGGCTGCTTCAAACTTCACGGAAGCAAGTTGTAAATGTTGCAAAGCTATCGAGAACGAAATGTTTCACTCGTGCGTTTGTAAATATGGACATCGCGGACAGTGTAGACGGAGTTTTAGTAGATATTCCAATCCAGGATATAGTCGGACCCCCCCTCCCCGCTTACTATTGATGTCTAAAACCCGTTAGAAAGCTAACGTTAGCATCATTAGCCAAGCTCAAGTACCGCAACAAAGACAGACATGTAAATCATAACGCATGTAAACTCAAACGTGGGCGTGCTTACCGTAAAGGATGCTACTCCAGTGAATAAAAAATGTCCCGGTTACCACTTTAAAAAAAAGAGCGGAATAAAAACGAATAAATCCTATTGTTATTATTATTATTATCTTTAAAGCGGACTTCAGTAGAGCGCGCTCAGTCCCTCCCTCTGTCCTCGCTCAATGGTAAATCTACCAGTGACTGGGATGGCGCGAAGGCACCTGATTGGCTGGCACAGCATTCATTTTAAACCGTTCCGTTGTTTGATTGGTGGACGGTGGATTTTAACTGGTTCAAGGGAGTTCGCACTACTTTGTTTATGGTGTCACACTGTCAACCATGGATGTATGGTGTCAACTTGCCATATCAGTCACAGTAGCGCTGACCTGACCCTCTATGAGTTGACCTTCGGTTAAATAATAATGCGATTGTGAGTGATTGAGTTGAGTATCCAGAGAAACTTTTACACAGTTACTAGGTCTAGCAATGCCTCTTTCAATTCCTATCCTAACTTGACACTAACATTTATTTTTAAATAAATTAAGTACTGATATATAAATTAATGATTTATAAAGGACAGGGGGGGGGGGAAGCCAAATGTATAGGTTTGAAGTGATTTTGTAATAATAATAATAAAACATTACAAAGTAACTAGCTATAATTATAGTGGGGTAAAAAAAGTACAATATTTGACTTTGAGAGTGGAGTAGAAAGTAATAATACCTCAAAAGTGTACTAAGTACAGTAGGTCTACTTGAGTTAGTACTTAGTTAGTTCCAATCACTGTATTTCGCTAATGTTCACTTTAATTAGGGCTTAAAGTCTTAAGTGATGGAGTTACATACTGAAGTTATTAACCCTGGGGAGGGGGGAAACAAGATAAAATGGAAGCACAGGAGAACCATTTGTGTCAATCTTACCACACAATTGCCTCAGTTTTTCATCTGGGTTTCATTCAGTTTGCTATTGCACTAGCTCTCTCAAAAATTCCATACTCATATGCCAGAATGAATACTGTATTCAATAAATCATATTCCTCTGAAGAAATGCTCCAAGTTTGCTTGTGGAGAGAAAGTGTTGCATGCCATACTTGGCTGTGTTTCAGACAGAGTTGAGTGCTGTGCACAGTATAAAATCTTTCACACCAGCTTTACTTGTAATGTCTCACTGAAAAAGTGTGAAATAAACGATTAATTCACAAGTTCTTACTGTATAAGCATATAACGGAAGGACGGAATTTAAAATTTCTAGTTCTCCAATCCAACTACAGTAGAAGTGTTTTCTCAAAGCCTCCTGTACATTTCAATCTGACTTCCTGCATTAAACCAACCAACTGCTCTATGAACATTAAGGTGAACGAAAAACCTCAAATGAACTACAGATGCACACAGCAAAGCCTCTATGCCCAGCCAACAGGAAACATCAATTGCTTTATGTTGTGTAAAGCAAAAGCACTGCGCACACACACACACACACACACACACACACACACACACACACACGTAACCTCTCTGCTTAGGCTACTCTCCTCTGTTTCCTCTTTTATTTCTAAGTTCTCCTTTGCACCACTGCCCACCCCACAGCTTTTACACAAAGATGTTACTCCATCCAGTAAGGTCATTGCAAAATCAGTCATCCAAGGTGCTTAGAAAGTGCTCTTAGGAAGAGCACTATTGCTTCACTAGCAAATGTGAAAGTACCCAAAGTAGTGAGGAGTTTGATTGTATGTAGACATACAGGATGCACAGCAGTCTTTGACAAGAAAAAAAAGTCTCCTCCCATTTAAGTAGGACCCGCCTCTTCCTGCTCTCCTTAGCTGAACTTCAGTGAAGTTTAAATAGAACATAAACATGAGACGCAGGGAGGAAAGCAGCCACACACACACACATTCACAGATCTGATCACAGCTCATTAACTGTGAATCACAGTGAATCACAGTTAATGAGTTAATAAGCCTAAAGCTTATCGAGTGCAATGACAGATGAAATGCTGGGCACTCTGGGGACGAGGCAAGTGGAGGCCAAAAGCAAACTACAGTAGAGAACCCCTCGGAAATGAGATGGTGCATCTCAAGGTTTTTTTTTTCCTAATAGAGAAACTTAAATCATCAAGAGTAAGACAGAATCCACATGTTATTGGCTTTCAGTATTTGTGAACATAAACACATCAGAGATAACATTAGCCAAACCCTAGGGGGAGGAAGCCAACTTTTTACAGCATGGTTGATCAGTTTTTACTATTACTTTACTAAACTAAAGCTTTGTTTCATTGATGCATTGATTCAATCTTACTATAGACGAATAACAGTTTAAGTCCAACATTTATTCTGACCCCTCCACGAAAAGGCCTAGTTGTCCTGACCCCTTATCCATCATTTATACATTATGGATAATTTGTGTGGACTTAAAAGGTAAAACTTCCTATGAGTCAAACCAGAAAAACTGGTTTGAACATGTTAAGAAAAGAAAGATCACTTCTGATAATGTATTGCAATTTTTATTTAATTTGCTCAAACAAAACAATATGTTAGCAAGTAAGAAAAGTCTAATTAACATGAGAACAGTATGGTACAATGCAAATGATAAGAGGAGTAAGAACTCTGGAAACCCACAGATGAAAACCATAGGGCTATTCAGATTAATTCATCCCTGAAATCTTCACATAAATCCACAGATTTGTTCAGTTTACTTCCAAAGATTGTTATATTTCTGGGTTGTACTGACAAAGATAAAAGTTTCTATCAGCAATAGGACAGCCATCTAAGCGGATTCCACTGCAGAGGACAACATATTAATTTCCAGATTTCCAAATGAGTCAAGAATCCTAAACCACGGAACACAAACAGTCTCTGTAACAAATAAATGGCAAGAGGGGGAAAAACAAAAACAAAAGCATTGTGTCCAGGCTCAATTGGACTTTCACACAAGGCAGGTTCCATAAATATAATAATTTGTGAAGAACACCTTTCTTTAGAAGCCAAATCCTGCAACTGTAGGGGCTGATTGTACATCAAGCTGTACAGTATATAAACTAATACAAACTCATCATTGTACACTACAGACACCAAAACTTCTGTTGAAACCAAAAATGTAGGCCTACTTGACACCACAATGATATTGTTAAGGAACCATGCCGTGTCAATTAATGCCTGATTTACATTAATTTTGACAATGTATAAATCAGGCTTAACTCTCCCTTTAAATTAACTTGACTGGGATGAAGATAAAAGATAAAATAAACAAACAAAACAACCATGTGTGACAATGATCATGACAGTCAATAGATATTATTCATCTTAATTCTCATTTACATGTTTTAACTAACTTCAGTACAAGGCACAAACCATGTAGATTCACAACGGAAAAAACCACACTGATGTACTCCTCTTGATCAAAACATTTTCATTTGCCAATAGAGACAGACAGCATTCTTACTTCGTTCTCTTAACATGAACAAAAAGAAAAGGAAAAAGAAAGGCGACTTAGTTGAGTGATTATATTTAGTAAGAGGACACTGCCGAGCTGATTCCTTTGGTGCGATAGCCACACTATTGGCCTCAGAGGCTATTATGCAACTATTATTTGAGGATCTTAAGATTTCTCATTTCTGTATGGGTTTTGTTTGTCTTAAAGTGCAATCAATGCTGTGTAAACAGGTATCACTATAGAGCGGCGCTCATGCCTTTCAGTTTCAGTCGAGGCATCATTCAGAATATGAACTGACCTTTTAAACAGAATTGAGTGAACCGGGCCTGAACATGGTAGACTGGTCCAACTCACATCCTTCTGTTCAAACTTGAACTGAGAGGGATGTTATACAGACTAGCATTCTTAAGCAACATTTTATTTTATATTAACGTGACCCTAACCTGAGCAAGAAGACGAGAAATTCAGCTGGTTGGGTGTTTGGACATGAATAGAAACCTCTACAAATCATAACTGGAGAGTGCTACGAGTAGAATGCCAATGAAAATGTTACTTCTGATCGGATCCTCTGTAATCAAGGCATGACAGATACAGTAAGGTTTTGAACTAACATAAAGATCATCCCTGACATTGTCTACTATCCCAATGGTAACTAATGCTAACGTGTCTACAAAAAAAAGCCACAAACTGACAAAGCTCTTGTTAGGCTACCCGGTGAATTCTATCCTCACTCACTTTCTTCTAAAACCCTCACATGGCCATTTTTGTTTTATATCTGTGTGCTTAAATACCTGAATCGGGGGTGCTTAATCCTTTTTTGGCATTCAGTCAATGGATATAAAGTAAGATGGGCCAAAAATGCACTAATACACATGATTGAAAAGTACTGTAATTATCTCCTAAGCAGATGGGATGCTTGTTAGAATGCATTGTAACAAACAAGCTATCAAAAAACAAAACACCTTGGATATCAAGTCACAATGCTTCATCATAGAACAAATAGAAATCATATTACCTCCTCCTGGAACCCTTAGGGTTACAACACATTTTTGGGGAGGGCCTAGTGTGTTTTGTCCAAGGACAGTGGCCATCACATACAAAGTTATTGGACTCCATCGAGGCGCTGTCTCTCCCAAAGAACTCTACTGGACATTACCAGGTTATTAAATCATACATCGACCATATGTGTTATGCTTCAGACGTCGTCTTGACATTTGACATTGGTGCAATAGTTACAGTTTCTGTAATATCGGTCTCTCACCTTCTAACGTATCCTCTCAAGTTGATTGTACTTCAAGCTTTGAATGAAGAATAACAAAACAAAAAACTAAACACGGCAAGAAACCAAATGTGGACATGAAAGCACTTTTTTGTCCTATAAAGTGATATTTCCCAAACTTGTACTGAAAGTATAGGATTCGGTCATGTTAAGGAGTTGAATGGCATCAGGAAAAGAAGGCATAGAATAAAAGATTAAACAAAGCACATCATTAATAAGCACTGGTGAAAGAGAAATGGCACAGTCACTTCCACATGAACCCCCACCCCTCACTTGGGTTATCCCTTGTGATCCCTTTCAACAGCTTTACAAATTAAATGCAATAAAATAAAATAAAGAACTAAAGAAAACAAATTCAAATACATTTAATCTGCAACGTGGATAAAGATATAGTATCTTTAATTACATAGAAAGAAAAAATAACAGAGTACCGTGGATTGGAAGTGGTGTAAACAATGCAGTTCTATCTTGTAGCGTGGTTGTGAGAAAAAAAAAGGAAAGGGACCGTTTGGTGTTCAGCTTTTTTGTTTCATGGAAAACTTACGGCGAAGCTGAGAAGGTGAAAATGTAGCTCTTAATACAGTAAGAAGGGCCCTCATAAGGCTCAAAAGAATAAAGACAATGATAACTTTGGATGGGCCGGGGGATGGATGCTCAAAATAGATGCTACACTTATTGCTTGTAATAAACCTTGTGACAGTTGGTTAAATGTCGTGGCAGCCTTTGCAATCCTCATCATACAGAAACCAACCTAACATGCAAGAAACATATCAAGATATGACTGACATGACTGAGATAAGGGGTAGAAAAACATTGTTTCAAATCAACGCAATACAGTAATAAAAGTCAAAAAGCCTACATATCTGTCAAATAACATGACAGCGGTTTGCAATTGAGCACTTTTTTGTGAACAGAGGAGGTTAGATAGAGCTACAAAATGACCGCCTTCTTCCTGGCAGGTATCCTTGTCTGCATTTCATCAGCCTGCCTCACACCATTATAAAATTAGAAAGGAGAGGTCGAACTAACAATTGCTCATTTCCGAAGGGGAAAGAGGGAAAATAATTGTTACAACTATGATTTCAAAGACGGAGAGACAAGGGATCATCATGTTTTAAAGAATGTATTATTGAGCTACTTGATATGGCCACAGTTCTACACTGAAACAGACATGAATGATTGATAGATCTTTTTCTAAATAGTGTTTTTCTTCTCTCTTTTTTTACATATTCAGGTTAAAATAGTTTTTTTAGGAAGACTCTTTACAGTGTCCTGCAGTGGTGGACCTAACCAGCAGAGGCTGTCAAGCCTCTATATACCCATACACTCACATGCAAGCACGCACACACACCTGCACGCACGCACGCACGCACGCACACATGCACACACACACACACACACACACACACACACACACACATACACACACACACATACACACACACACACACACACACACACACGCACAGACGCACACACACAAACACAGGCTACACCTATGTCATTATGGGGGGGGGGGAAAGAGTTATTTTCCTGTCTCCAAAATGCCACTCATAAAACAACCCCTCTGGTAGGAAATCACAAGTGCGTGCTCAGAGTTCAGATTCCTCGCACAAAGTTTCTCGGTTCTCTTGCGTGTGTCAAGGATTAATACAGTATCGTCATAAGAGTTCAATATTGTTATTTGTTTATGTGTGTTTGTATGCTTGTTATTATAGCTCAAAGAGAAAGAAACCACCTTTGCATAAAAGACATTCGCTTCTCTTTCAGACCGTGCAATGTCCTCCAGGAACGCGATGCCCTCGGTGTAGGGGTGCAGCAGAAACTGGAAAACGTCACAAAATGGATTCCGTGAATCATAGCTCTCCGAGCTACAAGCCTCCCATTCTCACCCTTTCCCTCTCCACCAATGCTGCTCCGCTCAAAATGACGTCCTCTCTCAGTATTAATATTGATCGTTGTCGTCATCATCGTCATCATCTTCTCCACCCCCTGGTTGTTTGTTTTGTTTTTGCTTTGTATCGTCAAGTGTAAAGTTGACTCCCGGGTTGGGCTGTATGGATGTAGATGTTGGTTGTAGGGGAAGTTGGATCCATCTATCTATGCTGTGCTGGACTTGCCCAGCTCCTCTCTGATTGCTGAGAAGAGGGCGAGACACACATCACAGTTACTATGTGCACTCTAAAAGACATGGAGACAATGCATATCATTTTGTACAATTTCTGAATTTCATGGGGTATACGCTTTTTGTTAATTAAAAACATAGAAAGTGTCAAAAGATTAAAGCTCTATGCTGTGATAGTAATCACTGCTATTGAGAGTTTGTTCAGTAACAGGGTTAGCGATAGCCTCTTTAGTAAATAGAAAATAGATTTTCTGATTGGGATACAAATTTCATCCAATCAGGAGAGAACTATCAGTTTAAAATGTATGGTGTTCCTTCCATTTGCGTCACATTGGCTGACCCACCCCAGGGGGCCTCTCTACCCATTCAGCTATGGCTGAATGGGTATGGCTGGTGTTTGGTGAGTACATTAATGAGTGAATATATTATATTCACATTCATTCAGTTTAAAGAACAATTTCTGAAAGGGATTTTACTACTGCTTCTGGGAGAGGTTGATATAACCATCAAAGGGATTTCCTGTCTGTGACATCAGGAAGAGTGACTCATATGACTCATTTGCGCATGCGTGTATGTGTGTGTGTGTGTGTGTGCGCGTACATGCGTGTGTGTGTACACGTGCGTGTGTGTGTGTGTGTGTGCGTGCGTGAAGTGCAGATCAGGAATTACCATCAATGAGCTCTTCTTTTAGCTTTGAGAGTTCCTTCCTCATTTCATCCAAAATGTCCTGAAAGACAAGACATTATTCATATCATTTTTTATTGAAATTAGCTTCACCTAGGCTGCTATAATAGGGTAACTCGGATTAGACGAACCAGAGCTCTATTTTCCACTCTCAAATATTAGACTTGCTGATACGTAACAGGGTTTTCTTGGCTCCAGTCTGTTGAACCTTCATTGACTTGGCTAATCCCTGTGCTACAGTTAAGCCTGCCTTTAAGAGCCTGCCTTTAAGAGTGGTGGACAGAGAAAGACAGAGAAACAGATGGGATGTGTATCGCAATGTTTCCCAAACAGGGTCACAACCCATTTTGGAACACAGACCCGTTTTTCGAGTTGCGTTTTTCTCCTATATTTTGTATTTTATATTTATTAATAGATACACTTAAATTATTCTATTTTTCAATAGATTTTCGGAAATGTTCAGAAATAAATAAATAAATGTCCATGGAGGGGGGAAAAGTTCAAAAACAGAACAATTAGCAGTTAAAAATGTGAGTTTGTAGATCGGCTATTTCCTCTCATTTTGAAATACCCCTCTCCAACTACAGTGCTAAACTGTTGCATTGTCAGATAGGAGGGCTCTGAGAGTCTCTCCACTTATCTAGCGGTCTCATTCATGCACCTCAGAGGGAGGATCTGCTTCAGAGCAGGACAGTCATTGGGCACACCCTCGCTCCGGTCACTTGAAATGAACGTGTCCCTCAATATCCCTGAGCTGTACGCATGCTCACTGAAAGCAGCAATGGCTTTCCTTTGAGTGCTTTAACGATGACATATAAAGAACAAAGCATTTCAAGCGGGTTTCTGATTGCGGCAATTGGTAAATAAATGGTAAATGGTGCATTTATATAGTGCCTTAATCCAAAGCGCTTCGCATAGATTGTGCATTACATTCACCCATTCACACACACACACTCATTCATTCATATACCGATGGCAGCGGAAACCATGCAAGGCAGAAGGCACCAACCAGCACATCAGGAACAATTAGGGGTTCAGTGTCTTGCTCAAGGACACTTCGACACTGACTCTGGGGGAGCCCGGGTTCGAACTGGCATCGTTGCGGTTACCATCCGGCCACTCTGACCCTGAGCCACTGCCGCCCACATGTAGAGAGGTAATTGTCCAAACTATAATAAAGATGCCGGCACATCTAAGTGTCCAATCTAGTGTGCTGTCTGCAACATTGCCAACCAGTCCTACCCGATAATGTTCACAGTGCTAGTTATATTGTATTTACATACATTTTATTCACTAACCTAAAATAGCACATCTACAAGCCCACAACACCTCGTATTGTGAGCGTGTAGCTTGTTGCCTAGAAGATTTAAATAAAAGTTACTGCATATGGCAGTCCCTGTGATAGAAACACAAGTAGTTTGACAAAGATACATCAGGTACGCTCACCTGTTTCAATCTGTCGTAGTCGACTGCTTCTGTTGGCACACCGTTGGCACTTAGGGATCCGGTGGGTGTGGAAGAGGATTTAGGTCTGAAGGAGAGACACAAAACAGATGAACTCTGCTGAGAGAGAAAGAGTATAACTATAGGAATAATGAGCGATTATAGTGGACATTATCTTGACTTTATTTATCACATGAATGGATTTTCATTAGCAAGGTCCACACCCCTGGTTTCATAAGTAATACAGTAGCAATGCAAAAACATTGAAAATGTTGGCACATTTGGACAAAGTGTGCAAAAACTCCTGGTGAGTAACATATTGATGTGTTAATGCGGCTATAATGTGTCAGCTTCCTTATTTTGTCAGCACATCATAAAATTAAAAAGCAATATCATCAGCATCCTCTAACAATCGATCTTGAGTGGTCAAAAAGACCAGCAATACATTGGATGCAAAATGCTGAATTCAACGATTGATTCCAATTCTGTTTTGAAGTTGAACTAATGCAACAAAAAGAGTGTACACACAACAAGACTGCCAAATGTGCAGTTCATGAAACAGATTCTGGTTAGAGCATGCAGCACACACGACTGTGGGAATCAAATGTGCACACTTAGTCATGCATGCAACCACATGCATACACAAGCACGTGCACAGTTGGCAGCTGTGAGCTCATGTACTGTAGGTTTGCCAAGAAGCAAATCAACAGCATAAAGACCGAGTCATGGGGTCCAAAATCCTGCTGACAATTATTCTTCCAGTGCACTAAATCTATATTTCTCTCCTTTATCCAAACGGCACAAAACGTGACAGGATCCTACATGACAACGAATATCCATCTGATGTGAAAATGAAGTCCCCAAACAAAGTGACACTCGTTAATGGCATCGTCCCTCGTTTGAAAAAGACTACAAAGTTAAGGTGGTCTGTAGTCTTGATTGTGACTTGACCAGATATTAAAGCCTCTTTTAATGAGGAAATCAAGTATGGCCATCTGTTCCCACTTCTTTCTTTCTTTCTCTCACTAGCGTGCGCACACACACACACACACACACACACACACACACACACACACACACACACACACACACACACACACACACACACACACACACACACACACACACACACACACACACACACACACACACACACACACACACACACACACACACACACACACACACACACACACACACACACACACACACACACACACACACTAGGGGCCTTATCTGTGAGGGCCTGATGGGTCTGTGTTGGCACTGAAATGATAATACAGAGCCAGGACTGTACTGGGCGGGGCCTTCTCGTGTGTGTGTGTGTGTGTACTGCGGCTGGGTCAGCCAATGTGACGCAAATGGAAGGAATTCCCCGTTTTCAAACACTAGACTTGACTAGAATGCCTTGGGAGGGGCTGTAGAGAAAGAAAAATGTGTATCTACAAATCCTGTTAAAAAAAAATCCATATCTATGGTATATATTGTCCCAAATGGATCATAAAGTTTTAGGCATGTAAAATGGACAGCTTTGGGCAGCCATTCTGGTGCCTGAGGACCAGCTCTAACGTACCAGGAGGAGTACTGTATGTCTTAAAGGGCCACTTCACCCCTTTTTCAACCAGATCTTATTTTGATGATGTTTGGGAGACAAGAAACACTTTTCTGGGGTGGGTTTATGTGGGTAGTTTGTGTTTTTAGATATTTTAGTATTTCAAGGTTGTCACTGGTCTCTCACTGCTGGATTTACTACAATGACCATAATGCTTTGCTGTACTCACCCCACCTTGTGGAGAGGGAGAGGGCTGTCTTACTGAGACAACATGTAGTCCAGGAAGGAAGTGAGACCAGTCTCCATGACATCACTGGCACTTTGAAATACTAAAATATCTAAAATCACGTATTACATACATAAAACCCCCCAGGAAAGTGTTTCTTGTCTCCAAAACATCATTAAAACCAGTAAGACACCCTAAAGGGCGAAGGTCGCGTTTACGCATCCGCCTGGGTGACGGCAGACTGCTGAGGCGAGAGCTGGTGCTGGTGGCATGGTCAGATCAACATATGGAATGAATTGTGTACTTGGTCATATATGGAGCATGTCTTGAGTGTACAGGGTTTGATGAGGTCAGATCAACATAATGGAATATCAGAAGAGGTCAGCTCCATATTTGGAGATCTAAGGGTGGCAGCAGGGGTAGTGTCTTGAGTGTACAGGTGTCTTGAGTGCCTGGCCCAGGTAGGACCGGGCCTTAATGTTCGGGTTTGATAATGTCAGAATGACATATGGAGCGTTTGATATCACGAGGCGTGATGTACTGACAACCATATATGAAGACCTAATGATGTCGCGTGGAAACATGACTCACGTGATGTTACGAGGCGTGACCATACTGTACATGGATGCATGATATGGCCATATATCGACATTCCCATATATGGGATGCGATGTCGTCTACGTCGCGACTACATATATGCCCATATATGGAGATGTCACGTGATGTCACGAGGCATGACCATATATGGGGGCGTGACTAACGAACCAACGGACGGGAAATGCACGTTTTCATAGTAAATATAAGATCTAAGGAAGTGAAGTGGCCCTTTAAGTCCCTAACATGCATGTTGTTTTGAACATGTATGTTGTTTTTGATGTGGGAGAAAAGTGGTGCATGAACATGGGGGAAACATGCAAACTCCACACAGACTTAAATGACTTTCAGTAGGGAAAAGAACACGCACAAGGACAAGACAGAGTCATTGCATAGGTTTCATTCAAAAGTCCCCCAAACGCCATCAAGACACTGCAAACTCAGATACAAAAAGGAGCCGTTTTTTGTTTGGTTGTTTGTTTATCATAAGTAGGGTATTTATCAAAAGTGTCCGGGCTCCTTCTCACTACCTGTTGCAGGAATCTGCCCCAATGGGATTTCTCCACGGAGACTCTCGTCTGTGTGAGCAGCAGAGATATATACTGGATTCATTTTGGATACTTTGATTAAAATAAATAAATAAATCGAACTTGGCATTTCTGCCTTAACCCATTTAGGCCTGACGTCAAAATAGAAAAACGTTCGCTCTGAAATATATTCAAAGATTTGTGTCGCATTTTTACGATTTTTCAAAAATAGCAGACACACAAGTTGATCTGCTATTTTTCAATAGCTAAAGTATAACATAAAGCTTAGTTAAAACATCAAAAGGGGTTCCCGCCCAAAATGGGTAGGGAACCCACCAATAGGCTGTGACGAATCCCAACCAGACCTAGATCATTATAACTAAACTGTCCCTTCTGTGGGGTTCTGGGGCTAATGCCTTAGACAGGTTTGGGAAGTTAACCACATGAACCCTAGCGTCCCTATGGTGGGGTTGAACGTTGGAAAATGACAGATCTACAAGCTCACAACGGGTCACGTAGGTACACATTGTGAGCTTGTAGACATGCTGTTTTCGGCAGAGGCATTTGGTGATAGACTCCCCATCATGTTTCTTAGCCATTCCCCCCCCTCTTTTTCCCATTCCACTTCTGTTTTGCTTTTTCGTAATTCCAAAGCTGCCTCAGATCAACGTTTAAACTACTTTCTGCAATGGTCTAATATGTGTGGGCACCCCTGATATAGAGGATACCATAAGATCTTGACCCTGATCTAGTGCAAAATGTTGATTTTCCATTTGGACTTTGTAATATTATGAAGAAGAGTTAGACTTCTGTGACCATTCATTACATTGCAATTCAGCTCCCCTAAAAAAAACGATGCACTCATAGGGCCGATTCATACTCCTATTTTAGAGCCGAATAAAAGTCGGTTCGGCGCTGTAGAGCCTACAATGTGATGTCATTTGAGGTTCGGGGGGGCGGGTCCCGTCCTAAAGTCGGCTCTTCAGTGCTACTGAACATTTCTGACGAGCCGAAATCATTTCAGCACTACAGCGCCGAAACAGCGGTAAAATAGGAGTATGAATCGGCCCTTATTTTTAGAAATTGACAACTCATGTTGAGACAAGCCCCAGGTGAAGAAAGAAAATATCAAGGTACGCCATTCCCAGACAACTTGCTGATGGTGAATAAAAAGGGGTCAGCCCTTGTGAGAAGCAGACATGTAGCTAAGCTTTAATCATGTTAGACAGCACTGAACGGCCCCTAAAGTAGCAGTGCAACATGCTAAAGCTATAGCCAGTGGCAATGCTTCAGCACACTGTGGTGGAAAACTGGCTAGGCAATGAACACAATATCTTTGCTGTTGGGTGGAAACCTCCAAGTCCAAAACTGTAACTTTTCAGGATTCTTATAAAATAATATAATAAGATTGGCTATTTTTTATTACTTTTGTGTGCCACTGTAATAAGACAAAGTAGGGTATTCATTTCTGGGGGGAAAACATACCAAGTTAAAATACGGAGATAAGAGGTTTCTGCCCGACAGCAACAATATGAGAATGGATTTCAAATAATAATATAAAATTATATATTTTTTAAAAGTGACTTAATTTGAGGTGACAAAGGAAAGCCAATTGTGTTCAAGAGTCATTATTTTGATTGGTCAGAGGAGAAGCAGAGAGCGACTGTACCTTCCGATAACAGGGGATTTGCTGCCATTCATCGTGTTAGTCCTTTCCCATGGCTTTCTGGGCATGTCTGAAGAGAAAATAAAATAATATACATGTATCAGAAAAAGTGTAGCTGCTCAATTTGTCAGCATAATGATAAAGAAGCAACAGGAGTCATACACTCATTTTAACATAGAAATGTCTTGCAAACGCATATAAACATAATGTGAAATGTGATTTAAGCAATGCTAAATTCTAGTGGTGAAAATGATGTTAGAGAATTGTGCTGATGTACGTTATCCTTCCCTCTCTGTGTTAAAATTCAAACTGTCTCACTCACCTGGTGTGCTACAGGCTGACACTTTAGGAGTTGTGTTTACATCGCCATCCTCCTATTGGACAGAAACAGATGTGGTTCATATTATAGGTCCGAGTTCAGAGGCGCAGTGAGTTGGGTTGTACCACACATTAGACGAAATACTGAAAAGAGCTTTAAGGAAGCAAAATAGCAGTGGTGCAAGAAGTAAAGCTGCCAAGTAATTGTAGTGTAGTAAAAAAAAAAGCATAGTGTTTGTGTTGTGGTGCAGTAGAAGTGTACGGTATTGAAAAATATATTACTATTATAGCAGTTGATCTTTATTCCTATTACGCGGCTTGATTGAATGCTTGATACTGATTGGTCAATCGCTGAATTCAGCGGTGTGTTATTTCTTGAAAACAGACCGCTCCGCTCTATAACCTCCGCTCCGCTGCCTAATCAAAGGCTCAGAGCACCTGCTGCGCTGCTTGGATTTTATGCTGTACCGTGTACCCAACATGACAGCCATGTAAACAAACACACAATGCCATTTAGCAAGAAGCGAGAAATAGATGATGCAGTACTCGAAAATGTATTCCATTTGATCAACACTCACTTCCTTGTTTCTGAGGCAACTTGGAATACTTTCATTACCGTAAGCAAGGAAATACTTCGTTTTGTTGTCACTTTTGTGTCAATTTATTAATTTATGTATTAAGTAGTGGGATAATGTATGGCTAGGTGGTCATTGTTTATAGATAACTCATCCTGTGAATCACCTTTATCACATTATCTTCTTTTAACACAGCGCAGGACACTCAGGAAACATGTTTACAAAATATATAACATATTTAACATATAGTCCTAGACAGGAATAAAATACTGTACATACTGTACAATATGCAAACCAAACCAGGGAAATCATAAATAAAGACTAGTGCGCGGCGCACACACAGCTGGACTGTTGAGTGATTGACGAGCGAGGGGATGGTTGGTGAAGGAATTCCACAACTAGATACAAAGCAGATGTAGATACAGTACGAGAGACCCGTTTGCTCTTGATACTCATTACTCACTGATCTCTGTTCGGGTTCAGGCGACGAGCCCTTATCAGCAATTCTTCTCCTGCAAAACCACATAATGCAAAACTGTGTAAGGGAACAGTAAAAGGATTAAACAACTAATAATAAATGGATTATGGTAAATCGTAAGTTGGTACACACAAGCTAACGAAATGTGACGGAAAGAGATTGGTTTAATTTTCATAGGGTGTCACCAAATAAAAATAAAAATAAAAAACAGCTAATATTTAGTCAAACTGAGGAGGGGAATGATATGTACTTGTTTTGACAGCACCAGCCATGTCACATTGTGTTAGATGAGACCTGTCACTTCCATCATTGTTGCTGTCAGGCAGAAACCTTGTATGTCATGTGTCACAATATTTTAAAACGTCTATAATATATTTAAAAAAAAGACCGGTTTTGGACAAGGTCTCTGCCATACATCTATTGTCATCTATTTTTTGGTACCATTGAAAGCAGGAGGATTCTTTTGGAATACATGAAGAGGCACGTTTTAAGGCTGTGATCAAATATCTGGCACCAGGTTGACATAATAAGTCTGTCTGCACATCTCTGGATGAAGAAAAACCTTAATACCGGTACATGGTATAGTTGTACCTTCTGGCCAGTAGGGCGCTCATCTCCTCCATCAAACCCCCTCCTACGGATGGAGGGCCGTTGCCCCGGGCCTCTTTGGCCCCTCCTGTCATGGCTGCTGCCAGAGCTGCTGCAGCATCATCACCCTGTGCACGCACACACATGCACACACACACACAGTTCCCCAGTCATATTTGATGTTTAAGTACAGAACAAAAATGGCCTTCTCATTCATTTTGTATTTATTCATTTGTTCAGGATTCTCTTCTATTTATTAATAGTTTCACAGTGTAAACTAGAGAGACAGGAAACATGATGAGGGAGAGAGCCAGGGAGTGATGGGGTTCGTCCGGGCTCGGGAATCGAACCAGGGACACATTGTCAGAGCCAATGTGGTACGCTCCTTAACCACTTGCTATCAGCACCCCTTACGTTGCACTTTCTAGCATTACAGCCAAAGTTTGCATTTTCACTGATTGTTGCTTGATGCTGTTGATTGATTACAAACACGTTATTACAATGACTTCAGGTGACAGGAGATTATGCACGGATTAAAAAGCTACCATATTAATTATAAGGTTGTGGATCCTAATCCCAATTTCTAAATCTCGACATGCTCCGGGAGTTTGTAGTCACATAAACTCATTGGTGTAATACGCCACCATACCCTTGCCTTTAAGGGCCATGAAAGCCTAGGCTGGTTTTGTAGTTGGTTTTCCAGTTCAGGTTAAAAACATAACAAGCTAGTAAACAGCATGGCTGCAGCTAATACAATTAATAATAATGGGTGTGTTAGTACTTAGTAGATTTAGTAGTTTGTGTCAATGTGTAAGCATAGACATAAGTCACTGAATGAACATTATCTCATTATGTTCAAACTTTATGTACCAGCATGTCTACTACCATCAATCAATCAACCATGCAACCAATCAAATCGCTCACCCGTGGCACTTTACGCAGCTTGGCTCCAGCCAGGGCGGCGGCTAGGCCGGCACCCGGGCGGTCCTCCACCGGAGCGAAGAGTCCGGCAGGAAGAGGAGGGGCCGGGGGCGCGGGAGGAACTCCAGGAGGTGGCGGGGGCCCGGGGGGAGGAGGGGGGGCCGGGACACCAGCGGGGAACAGCGTGGGAGGCAGTGGGGGAGCGGGAGGAGGTGGGGGGTGGCCTGTCGGGGTGCTGGGGGTCGGGGGAGTAGCCGGTGCGCACGGTGCGTCTGCCGCGGAGGTCACAGTGGAGCAGGGTGGCAGAGGGGGCGGCGGGGGAGGGGTGGGGGCGGTCAGCCCCAGCGTCTGCACAGAGTCTGTTGGCGCTGAGGGGTTTAAGGAGGGAGAGAGAGGGGGGGTGGGGGAGGAGAATAAGCAAATTAGTTGAAAACTGTCATGACCTTTCAGGGCTTATTCAAATATTTTATCATATGACTTGCCTAAATACTAATAAATAAATAAATAAACTTAACAAACACATGCCTACATAATTCCACCTACACATTTCAATAGTGTTTTATTTACATAAATAACCTATATGTTCCAATGCAGTATTTTTACATTGACCATATTGCCAATCAAAAGGAGTGTCTCCATAGCAGTGTCAAGTGTCATGTTGCATTAAAGGTACGGAAATGTTTAGGTTAAAACTAACAGTATTTTGTTAAGAAGTTAAAGCTCTATATTCTGATGCTATAGAGTGTTTGTTCATTAGCAGGGGTTCTCCCAGGAGAGAGTCGAGAACACATGTCACAGTTTCTAGTGTTCCAGTTAAAATGTTGTCGTCTCATTTTTCATTTCATCATGTAGAATTTCACTTATTCTGTTAGGCACCCTCTCCCGTTTGGATCAAAATGTATTTATTTATTTAAGAGCTTGAGAGATGTGGAGATCCGACCCCATTATCGAACAAACAGTCTATAGCAACAATTACTAAATGAATATAGAGCTGTTTGACACTTATTTCAACAACATCCACTAAAACAAAATCACACCACCATTAAAAGGGGCTTATAGGTTATGATGTTCTTGTTAAAATAAGTGCTCTATAATTCTGATGAAACATTAATATCGAAAATAACACACATGGAACACTCATGTACTGTACATGTATGAAAGCATGCCACGTCAATCCAAAGATAGTTTTCTCATCCAACATGCAGTATTAGTGAGTAGTAGCAGTGACCTGGTTGTTGGAATGTATTCATTCCATCAGCCGTAATGGAAACAGAGTACCAACAGAGAAGCAGTGAGTAAGTGATCGGCAGGTGCACGCACGCACACACTCACGCACGCACGCACTCACGCACACGACAAAACTTCAGGGCATGGACACACATACATAATGAGCAATCAACACAGGAACTTTGGCTTTGTGTTTAGGTCAATAATATCTCCTCATGTGCATGCCCTAAAACATGGGCCGTTGTTTATACTGTATATTATTATTATTATTATTTAAATAGTTAATCCATTACAAATCTATCTTCATTATCACAATCTCCTGGAATGACACTATTGGCAATAAGAGGATCAATTATTATGTTCAGTTGATATCATCTTTAACGTTATATAAATTATCATCTCTTAACTGGCTTGCTCTAGCTTCTCATAGACCTAATAGCATAATCAATAATGTTGTTCATTGGTAGAAGTTTGGTCAATGGAAGCTTCTCATAGACCTAATTTATAATCAATCACGTTACTCAATGGTGGAATGTGATTAATGAAAGCCCGGTCCGCTGTATACCGTCCAACCAATCAGTGTGATGAAACCAGAGGTCAAAGGTCATTAGGACACCCCCCCTCTAGCTACTAATAAGTAGCGAAGGGGTAAGGGCTAAAGGCCAGTGGAACACTGGTGCATAAAATAATAGACTACCGGTACATTTGCTTTTCTAAAAGAGCAGATTTTCTTTTTTTAGGCTATATAAATTATGCTTATTGGAAGTCAGGCACAGAACAGTGCTATTCACATCGACTGCACATATCAATATATATCATCAATATAACATCACAGATCACCAAGTTTAGACACTGTACTTCCTAAAAGAGCAGCTTATAACATTTTGAAATAAAATGTATAGAAGAAGGTGTAAGTTGGAAGCGAAATGTATTTCTTATACTTGCTGCTTGGTGGACTGTATGAACCACACTTTGGAAAACATCTTTGGTCATGTTCAATGGGGCCGACAACTAAGGGTGAATTAAACAGCAAGACTTCAGAGTTTAGTGTATTTCACTACAAACCAGAAAAGGTCACGAGTTAGGGGCAGACAAAGAGCAACACTGTGGGAATGAATACTGTAGACTTCAGGTTTGATTGTCAACTCACCAAAAGAGGAATAAATCAGTGAGAGGCGATGGCGTAATCAGAGAAAGATTACAGTGATGAACTGCACAGCAAAATTAATGTTGCACCATTATGGATTGGTGGATTGGAGGTGGGGGTTTAAAATAAATCAAATGTGTAAAATGACAGTACTGTATACTGTGCTACTATAGCAGGTCAACAAGCACATCCTTACAAGGGTGAGTAAACATTGAAGACATGCCATGCTGACAGACAAAAAAACAACTAAAAGCCGTCAGACATAGTGAGCAAGCACATGGACATGGTTTGTCGCAGACGTTAGATGGGCTTGACCAACACATGGAAGCAACTGGAAGACCACTGGCGCGATTCTAGGCCATGTTGTCACAACTTGTAAGAATGTAAGAACAACAGATGCCATACATGCCAACACAAGACATGACGAGCTGAATTTGATGCAGAGAGTTGTGCCCAAACCAGCTGAGTAGGCAAAGTCACCTAAGAGAAATCAGATTCAGAGTCAGCTTTATAAAAGGCCAAATCCATGATTTAGTCAGAGAAGGAAAGCAAAATAGTCCTGAGGTTCTGAGGTCGGAGACTCTGTGGGTGACTTCGCCTTCTATTGGGCTTCTATTCTATCAGTAGTATGAAAACGCACCCAAACCTGCTCCCTAGGCCCCGTGTTAGTTGGTGAGTCGAGTCAGTAGAGAAAGTTAGTGCGAGAGAAAAGACTGTAGGGAGAAAGAGAGAGAGAGAGAGAAATGGAGACAGAGAGGAAGGGCGATAGGAGGCAGAGAGCGAGAGGAGACGGGAGGAGAGAAAAGAGGAGAGCAGAGAGGAGCTGAAGGACCACAGAGAGAAGCGTAGACAGCGGTCTGGAGAACGAAGCCTTACCCTGGGGCTGAGAGGAGGAGAAGCCCCCGTGAGGTGAGTGGGTCTCTGGGCCTGTCGTTGTTTCTGGCTCTCCCAGGCCCAGGGGAAGAGAGAGGTGCTCCGCCGAGACGGCGTCAGCAGGGGACGCTGTGGAGGGAGAGGGCACACCAGGAGCCTGGGATGAGGAGGGGGGAGACGAGACGTAGGAGGAGGGAGGGAAGGGCGCCATGGAGTAGGGCAGAGGAGGCGGGGTGGGCGGGGGCGGCGGGGTGGGGCAGGTGACGCCAAAAGGGGTGTGGCCGTGCGGGATGGTGACCGGAGAGGGGGCGGGGAACATTGGCGGGCCGTTGTGGGAGGGCGAGGGGGGCTTCTGGGTGAGCGGGGAGGGGGCCGGGAGGGGGATGAGAGGCCGGGGGCCGGCGGCCTTGCCTGGGGGGCTGCTGATCATGACGGGTGGCGAGGGCGGTAGGGGGGTGAAGTTGCACGCCGACCACACCACGGACTTTGACGGAGGCGTGGGGGCCGGGGCGGGAGCCTGAGGCAGGGCTGGCTGTCTGCGTGGGACGGTGGCGTACTGGGGCAGGACGGGGTGGAAGGCGGAGCCGAGCGAAGTGGCGAATCGTGAGGCGGAGTGTCTGAGAGGCGGTGTCGGGGGCGTGGAGGAGGAAGGAGAGGGCGTGCCAGGGATCGGGTAGCTGGGGTTGGACGGCGACACAGGCGTGGAGGAGGTCTTGCTGTACTCGGCCGGTTGGGGAGTGCACAGGGTGCTTTCAAAGGCTAAAGATGCACCGTGTGAAGGACAGAACAGGGTAAAGGACAAGACAGGACAGAAGGGAAGGAAGGAGAGAAGAAGAGATGGAAGCGAAGGAAGGAAGGAAGGAAGGAAGGAAGGAAGGAAGGAAGGAAGGAAAAGAAAGAAAGAAAGAAAGAAAGAAAGAAAGAAAGAAAGAAAGAAAGAAAGAAAGAAAGAAAGAAAGAAAGAGGAAAAGAAAGAAAGAAAGAAAGAAAGAAAGCAGCCGTCGTGCACACAGAGGGAAAAGACAACAGGTCAGGACAGAGAGAAGGAGGGAAAGGGGAAAAGAGAGAAGAAAGAAGGGGCAGATGAAGCAGGAAAAAACCAGCACAGACCCAAACCTACAGTAGACTTTCACTTCCTGTTCCTTGTTGGGTGGAGAAGGTGCTACTCCGTTAGCAGGCAAGGGTTAGCATCATGGACACAGAGCCAGAGCCAGACATGTTTTATTATTGTTCAACACAGCAAAGGGACGAAACGTACACAACGCAACTCCCTGCAGTGCATTGCCTGAGGAGGAGCATACAGAGGTCCTAATAAGCAGGGTCACGACAAGGTTACCATGAATAACATGCCCTCAAATGACACCCTGGTTTTACCCTCTGCATCACTCCAATATTAACATAACATTGTCCACAGTAGACAGTGTTTCCTCTGCAGGAAAGCGGAGGTTCACCTCCAAAAGGGAAAACTGAAATTTATTTGAATCCACAGACATACAGTATAGCAATTAGCAAGTATATCAAAGTGTTTCGAACAATTCAACATACAAATATTGTCCTGACACTTCTCCTCCTGGAGAAAAGAGGAGGAAAAGCTAAATCAATGATACACAATGATACAATTTCAAAGAAACACTGACATGCATCCAACAGGTACTGTATCTACTCGGACAGCTCTATCCATGCTTCAAAATGACACACATTCCTACCACCTAGCAGGCAGACAAACGACTAATCTATGCTGTTAAAGTAAGCGAGCAAAACCCCTTTCCTCCCTATAGTAGATAATAACTAGCATCACAGTGCTCTAGTCTAAAGCAAGGCATTTGATGACTCCACCACGGCTTGCCAACTCGGATGGCAAGCAGCCTGTCGGCATGTGTGCCTCGTTGAGTGAACCAAAACGACACACATAACACACAACATTGGCTATGCAATGACATCTAGGCCTACACACAACGAGAGCAACATGAGGATCCTGGGGACATAATGTAGAGATGAGCCCACCTGGGACACCCAACTCCACTGAACTCACCCAAGAAGCGAAAATGCTCTCCCACACGTCACAATTCTGTTTTAACACATGCAACATGTGTATGCCTCTAGTGGTCAAAGATCAGAGCCTTCTCACCCGAGTCTACAGTAAAATCCTGTAAGGCGTGTTCCAAAGATGGCGTGTTAAAGGAGAATTCTATGCTAGAAGGCTTTCTTACATTTCTTACCTTTCTTTGTAGTCGTTACGTCCCCACCAAAGAGGTCCAGGTGTTTTTTTGTGCAAAAACTCCTTATTGGCTATTTCCCCTACCATAAGCCCTCAATGAATTGCATTGAATGGGAATTGAATGGGGCTATGGGGTGTTGTGCTAATTCGCCTATTTCCATCGAAATAAGTAGTAAAGTGTGCCGCTTGGGTTATTATTTACATTATGAAGAGAGGATATATACAAAACAATTATAATTTTGAGCGATGGAAATAAGCGAATTAGCACAACACCCCATAGCCCCATTCAATTCCCATTCAATTCATTTAGGGCTTATGGTAGGGGAAATAGCCAATAAGGAGCATTTGCACAAAATAACACCTGGACCTCTTTTTTTTTTTTTTTTTTTTAAGATATTTTTTTGCGGCTTACGCCTTTATTGATTTTTTAAGGGATAGAAAGTAGGCTGACAGGAAACGGGAGAGAGATGGGGGGATGACATGCGGTAAAGGCCGTGTCGGGTCCGGGAGTCGAACCCGCGGCACACCACGACTGGATCACCAGTCCGGTGCCCAGACCGTTACGCTACGACCTGGGCCCACCTGGACCTCTTTGATGGGGACGTAACAACTACAAAGAAAGGTAAGAAAGCCTTCTAGCATGGAATTCTCCTTTAAGAGTATACTATATACTATTAGAATTATATTAACACTCAGCATTTTATTGTGCACGTTTGTGCATCTCATCATTCCTGACGTCCTGTGAAAAATAACGTAATCAAATTAATTCGCATCTCTACAATGTCAATTCAAATTGGCCTAATTTATTTTGTAAAGATGGTGAACTATGGTAAAGGCTCATGTTGCAGCTAAGGTAGTGAATATTTAATGGGCTTTTACTAGGCTGTGTTGATAAGCTGGCTGATATCTTTCACTTATGGGTGGCTGGTGGCTCAGCCAGTTAGTGTACACTACCACAGGACATACTGCATGCCAACTGTGTGAGTGTGAAGACCCGGGTTCGAATCCGACCCCTGTCTCTGTCATGCATGATTCTCCCCTCTCTCTCTGCCCTTGGTTTCTTCTCTGTATAATAGTGACCTATCTGAAATAAAGCAAAATAAATGTTTTAATATTATTTCTGACTTCTGATAGTTGCATCGTTAGCCTAGAATAATCCTGATATGTACATTATAATGCAGGCTATCTTACAACATTTAGCCTTTACCTTGTTATACTGTATATATTTAAAAACGTTTTTAGACTAGAGCCTTTCCACATGTCCACGTGACATGTCTTGTCATCGAAGGGTAAAGACAGCTGTAGCTATCAAAGGGTAAAGACAGCTGTAGCTAATTCAATGTATAAGATAATTTGATTTAAGGTTGTCAAAGAGCAAGCAACAATAGTATTGTCTATTGACAACTGTCAATTGTTTGCCAACTGGTACATCAAAATCAAATACCCACTATTAATTGTAGCCTATTACATGTAGCTATATAACACTTAGTGTGGAAAAGGGTCCATTGATTACTGAACAGATGTGCCTTTTTGTCATTGGGGTCAGGAGGTCAGTGTGAGTTCAGGTACAATGGTAATGGTACTTTGACATAAGAGGGCAATAGAGAACTTTCACAGAATGCTGAGAATGCACATTTATCTTCCACACTGAAACAAAAATTGATTGCTCAGGGTGGGACAATATCAATTCTCTACACTATATGTAAAGTGTCTTGAGACAACTTGGCACTATAATAAAATTCAATTGAATTTAATTGAAGGGTTTTTAAAATAAAACAAATAAATAAATAATATGCAGGGGGGGCATTTTCTAAATACTGCATATCATACGACAAATAGTGAAAATAGCTGATCTACAAGCTCATGTGTCACATCATGACACTTTGTGAGCATGTAGATCAGTGATTTGTGTTATTTCTGAATGTCGCTAGCCCCTCCAATGCATGGCTTTTGAAGATGTAAAATGGCATATGGCAGCCAAGTCGATGGGAGCACTTATGACATAAATCATTTGCGAGCCAAGTCTATGGACTTTGACAATATTACAATGTTTGTTTAGAGCACGAAAAAACGTTTGCCAGTCAAGTCTGGGGACTTAAATGATTGTTTAGGGCACTAAAGGACGATATGTAAGACGTCATATGGCTGATATAAATACAGTGGGCGCACTTCACATGAGTGTGATTGTTTTGCATATATACAATATTTATAGAATTGCTGGAGGGCAAGCTAGGAACTACAGTATGGAGGAGTTTCATCAATGGCCTATAATGTTCCTAAGGGAATTTAAATGCCTATAAGGGAACTACGGTATACTGTACAAACATTATGTGCGAGGCCTCCATTAGCTCTCTACTTTATTTTATTAGGTGGCTACGCTAGCAGGTAGCTCTAGTCTAATGACCTTTGTTGTATTGAGTTACATGTCTAGCCTAGCATAAACAGGGCGGTGTAATGCCAGCGACCTGCCATATGGTTTCTGCGGGGGGTTAAAGATGCTAATCCTCTGTCCTCCTTCTGTCCCACTGAGCTCTGAACCGTTTCCTGGTCCATCTCCAAGTCTCTTCTTCACTGGCTTTTCTCTTCCAGTCTTTTGCCTCTTTTGAGCTGCTGGCTTGTTCCATTTGTTCATGGTGCATTTAACGTTTATCGCTATGAACTTCTACTGCACGCATGCACGCACACACACACCAAATTATTGGACCTTATACAGGTCCATTTGATTCCATTGGTACACTCTCAGTTACAGCTACAGTCATGTAAGGGTTCCATTTTGGAAACCCCTCAAGAAACCCTGAGTGTCTCTGAACCCCACTTTGAGAACCACTGTTCTTCTAAGTCAGCTTATTACTCCCGCATTACAGTTATTACATAACCGTCTTTCAACCTGTTCGCACAAACAACGAAATTCTCACAAATAGCCGAGCTCATAGATTGGCTATTTTAGCTATTCGTTGTACCATGAAGTACAGGCAGGGCTTAAGTAGTTCAACTCTCATAGTTCAACTCTGACTTTCCTTTAGACCTGCCAAATGACCCCCCCCCCACACACACACACACGCACACTACACTTTCCAACCTCCTATTCATTCTCTGTATTTCTACGCCTCTCCTTCTTCCTTCCTCCCGTCTTTGCATTCTTTCAACCTTTGTCTTCCTCTTTTTTCCCCCCCTTCTCCTCCTTTCCTTCCTTCATCCCTAACTTCTGGCACCTTCCCATTCTCACCACCCTTCCTCATGTTTTCTTTCCTCTCATTCTCATGCCAGCTCTCTTTCTCTACAACCCCCACCCCTCTCTCTCAGATCACGTGACTAGACCCCCAGCTTTGCTCTGCCACCCGAGGATAATCAACACATGAACGGAGCACGCGTCGCTGACTGATGCTACATAAAGACTGAACACACTAACCTGTGTTCCAATGTAGTTATTAATTAGTCACAAGAACTAGGCAATACTTTTACTTTGTTCAATATTTATAATGTATTTCATATATTAAAAAAATGATTAGCACATCTGAAAGCTTGTGGATCGGCTATTTTGTGCGACTTTTGTGTGACACTGTAGTGCCCAGTTTCTGCATGACAGCGACGATATGTAGACACGCACACAAATGTAATACTGTACTGTAAATTCAGCTCAAACATGGTCCTTCTCAAAAGAGACTGTACTACTTGTACAAATTTGCTAATAAAGTAATCAATCAATCAATCAAAACCTCAGATTATCTCAACCAAATCTAATTCAACCAAACTAAAGTCATAAAAAGCCATAGCAGGAAACCTTCCGACTAAAATCCTCTGAACCCAAAAGAGAGCCATCACACCAAACTGAGCATCCTCCTTTAACCAAAATGCATCCAGTAATACCCGTCTGTGAACTTTTAACATTCAGCATTCATTTTTCGCTTTCCTCTACCATAATCTGTGAACATAGAGCTATGTCTAGCTAGCTGTACGCAGTGGTAGGACAGAGGATTTTTCTAAGTGAATAAACTGAAGCAAGATAACTTTTTAAATAACAGAAATGCCCACAGAGAAATGTACCCCCGCAGCATAATCTAGTGGAAAAATAATATTTAGTAAAAGGGACACTATCACATTGGGAACATTATATCTTTCAATAGTCGATATCCATAAACAAACACACACTCTCTCCCCATGCCGTCGGCCTGGTGGAGACGAAGACCTGAAATGCACATCAAAGGCATGACAGTGTCCCTTTAAGACAACAGGATTAAAATGACTAAGCACCAAGACGGCTGAACTCATCATCTGACATCTCATCGCTAACATTTCAACCTCACCATAATGTTCATACACAGATCAATAGCACAGGCAGGGTCCATTCGGATAAATGTGTACACTCTCAGACTTGAATTAACAATGATGCGGTATACTGTGACTGTCTGTCCCTCTGCTGCACAATGTGCATAATACTGGTACGGACACTCATCACAGATCAACACACTGCAGAAGCAGACTATTTTTGCCAGAGTTTTTAGGGCTTCCATTCATTTACTTTTGGTTCAGTAAATGTGAACGGCAGGCCAGGCTGTGAGAAAGAATCACACACACACACACACACACACACACACACACACACACACACACACACACACACACACACACACACACACACACACACACACACACACACACACACACACACACACACACACACACACACACACACACACACACACACACACACACACACACACACACACACACACACACACACAGTTATCCTGAAAGAGAGAGACAACTAGTAAGCGTTAATCATTGTAGCACAACCTTAGTTGTCACAGCAAACCCAAAACAGGCACATGTTAACATGCATTACATGCGTGTGTGTGTGTGTGTGTGTGTGTGTGTGCGCGCGTGCGTGTGTGTATTTGGGTGAACCTTATCTAATTAAGTCTTATTGTGTTTGACATGTGGAGGCCTCTCCCCCCCTGACCTGAGGCCATGGCCACAAAAATGCCCATGCATGCGTGTGTACACACACACACACACACACACACACACACACCTAGGGGGCTCTCTAGCGCTTCTCCCATGATGTATTTTTAGTCCCTGCCTGCCCTTCATGCACAGAAGGAGCTGCGCATGACGTGCTATACGTGTATAGACACATGCTAACGTACTGCTCGTAGCATGCAACGCAGCAGCGCCGCCTCCCCTACTGACCCAGTCCTGAATCGGTGCCAGTTTGCTTTCTGACCGACCGGGCCCACAACGGGCCCAATTAAATTCAGAGAGCACCGCCACCTGTGACACAGCTGCTTCCCAGCGCTACACTGACAGCAACACCCTCAGTGTTGCCTGGAACTGTATACATAATAACCAAATGGACCTGTACATTCTCAGGGTTACAAATGGATATACAACCCTTAATCCTGTTCCCCGTTTTGAACACATTGGCTGTTTATTTTTTATTTCTTTCCAAACTGACAAACTTGACTATTAAATTATTTCTGGGACCATGATGTGGCATGATTTTGGAGTCAGACTGGGATGTAAAAGTCATTAGTAAGTCGTTACATTGCATCAGAAATTGCTGCCTTTTAAAAAAAACATACTTTAATTTTATGAGATTGGATTGGATTTTAGGTACATAGTTTTGAAAATAAGCCTAAGAAACTGCCAAATGGGTTTGAAGAAAAGTTCATTAAGGGAAGATTTTAGGGCACATTTCCGGTGTGATATATTGTCCTCTACACTAAACTGTTTGATCATTGTAAGATATCATACACTGTGTAATCCTGCCACTTCAGATCGCCTCATTATTAAAACCTTCATCAGGGCTTCACTTAATGAAGTCAAGTGTGCATGTCTGTTTGAGTGATTGTGTGTGCGTGTGACACACACACACACACACACACACACACACACACACACACACACACACACACACACACACACACACACACACACACACACACACACACACACACACACACACACACACACACACACACACACACACACACACACACTTTTCTTGCATGCCCCAGTGCCCCAACAATCTGTTCCTTGTGTCTGTCCAGCCCATGGGCAGATGGAGCCACTCAAGAAGACGGGGTTCAGCACTAACGAGGCTAGTTAAATGAAGTTAGCTCTCTGATATGGAGAGACGCACACAATTTTATTATTACTTTAAAAAAAATAGGGGCTGTCCTTTTGCCCTGGAAGCCACATACGATAACATAGTGGGCAACTTACTGTAAATGTGAACGTAAAATGTATCCTACCATAATACTTGCAGTATAGGTTTATAGCATCCCTCCATCTGACACACTCAGGTGTGTTAACCACTTTTGACCTGGTAACCCTATTTTATTATAAATTAAATAGCTAAAATAACCTACAGGCTCACGAGTCACAATGTGGCACTTTGTGACGTAGATCAGCTATTTTCACTATTCGTCTTACAGCGTAAGTATGTGAAAGCACGTATGAGAGTTTGAGCCATCGTGTGTGCATGGATGTGCATTTATGTGTGTCATATGTGTGAGTGTGTGTTAAGTAGGAGACCCAGGTGTGTCACTCACCGGCGTTGGAGATGCGTCTCCCTCGCTCCCAGTCCTGCTGCTCTCTGTCCAACTGCTCCTGCTGCTCCCGCTCTCTCTCCATGCGTTCTCGCTCCGCCTTCTCCCTCTCCATCAGATCTCGCTCGGCGCGCTCCTGCTGCTCCTGGCGTTCACGCTCGGCACGCTCTGCACGCTCCCTCTCCGCCTGCGCCTCCCTCTCCTGCCGCTCGTGTTCCTGTTGACGCTCCCTCTCCTGCCGCTCGCGTTCCTGCCGCTCACGATCCTGCATCTCTAGCTCCAGGCGCTCCCTGTCGCGCTCGCGGTCCTGCTCCTTCTGCCTCTGCAGGTCCTGAAGCTGCCTGGAGGAGAGGATGAGAGGAGAGGGGTATTAGGCAAAGCAAGTGACGTGGAACAGAAAAGGAAGGAAAGAAAGGAGGAAGGGATCATAGGAGGAAGTGAGGAACAGTAAATCAAGAAGAGAGATATGGGAGGAGGACGAGAAAGGAGGATGAGCAGAAAAGAGGAGAGGAAAATCATCCTTTTAAGATTCGATTACAATTCCCTTGCACTGTAATGACATCAACCATAACGTCTTCCACAAAACCACACATTCAAATTGAAGGATTTGAATGTCTTGGCACAGCACTGGCAGTCTATTGAAAATAGAACGCAGCAACCGTAGAGGAATTTCAGAAGAGCCGACGAGCAGTGATAGCAACATACGCAGCAGAAAGCAGCAGATCTATAAGCTCATAATTTTCGGCGAGCAACACTGGTGTACGACTAAGTATAACTAATGCCTAACCATATTAACCCTGGCGCCCTACATGAGCAGAAATAGTCGATCCAGTACAAAGTATTTTAAATTAAAATTTGTTATGCTTTTTTGTGCTTTTTTATCCCACGATTTTTGCAACCCATTTTTTTTTCACCCAGTGTCAATTATCTAATGTAATCCTGGGTGCTACACTCCCTCTGCCAACCTGGGGAGAGCAACGGACTGACCTCATGCTTACTTCTATGCATGAGAAGTCCAAGCCACTTCTTTTCACCTGACAGGAACACGCTATTCCAAGTAGTTCCTTTCTACTCCATCAGGCGCCACGGCTGGCCAGGGGGAACATGCAAACTCCACACAGAAAGGCCCTTTTACCAATCCCACCTAGGGTACGTGCACTGATGACGCGGAGGAGAGTACACGCCCCCCAGCGTCCCCCCAGGCTAGCAGTGCTATACAGACTGTGCTACTGTGCCCCAGTAGGCCTACATAATGCTTAATATAAATGGTTAAGATTGTAAAACGCAGCTGTCGGGCAGAAAACTCATATCTCCACATTTTAACGTTTCGCAAATTAATGCCCTACTTCATCATACACGCGTGCTGCACAAAAGTATGCCTTGGGAGAGAGAGTGTGTGTGTGTGTGTGTGTGTGTGTGTGTGTGTGTGTGTGTGTGTGTGCGCCTGACCGACAGACTAAAGCCATGGAGGGATGCAGCAGAGTAATGGTGGTTATTAGACTGTATAAAGACATGTCATTATAT